>NW_006286244.1:1736727-1755098 GCF_000327345.1 Myotis davidii | reverse complement strand
CTCGGCGACCTCGGATGCGGGGCCCTCACCTGTGCGTGCTCTCGGACAGCGCGCCCTCCAGCCACTGCTGGATCAGCTCGGGCTTGAGCTTGTCCTGGTGCCCGCTCCGCAGCTGGTGGCACGGCCTCAGAGCGCTGTCCACGTAAGAGGAGGCTGTCGTGGGCACCTCCTGGGGGAGTGGCGGTGGGGGTGAGAGATGCACAGAGAGAGAGAGAGAGAGAGAGAGAGAGGACGATGTTCAAACCTCAAGGTCAAAGGAGACTAGTTGCCCTCCCGTTCTGAGACACGCACACCCACACGCTCCCTGGTGAGGGTGCGCCCCCCAAACCCGAGCTCCTCGGAGGAGAGGGAGTGGCCTCCTGCCTCTCCTGCCCTCTCTCCCCGCCTCACAATTCTCCGCAGTGAATGCACCGACCTTGTTGGTCCGTCGGTACAGCCGGGGCACCTCCAGGGCGCTCTTCAGGGAAGCGAAGCAGGACTCGCTCAGGTCCTGGACGATCCTGGCACTGAGGGCGGGCGCGCAGGCCGACAGGGACAGCCGCGAGTCCTCCAGGGCGGCTGTGACACACAGACTGAGCTCAGTCACGTACCCAGGCCGGTGTGACTGTCACTTTAAACGCTGCCATGGTATTTCGAGTGTACAACCACACATCGAGTCAAATGGCGAGCATGCAACACGGTTTCGCATTGAGGGACGTTATAATCATACAACAGAGAAACAGCTAAGGGTTTACAGCTAAAGAGAATGGTCGTTGAAATGCACCCCAGTCTCTAAAGTTTTATTTTAAATTATTTCCTATTCAAAGATTTGCTAAGTCTGAGATTTGTTTTTACCTGAGATAGAAGAAAAATTCTTAAAGCCAATCATCTCGAGTTTGGGCTGGATGATTTCCAAGAGTTCTGGAAGCTGGAATAAACGTGCAGTTTATGTGCAGTTACTTTTTAAATCCAAGGAGGAGGCGATTCTCTTTGCATCTGCGTCCTCTAGGACACTGTTAGAATGATAAAACCGAACTCGGACGCTCGGCACCTTTCACAAGAAAGCAAAATTCTTGCCCTAACCGGTTTGGCTCAGTGAATACAGCATCAGCCTGAAGACTGAAAGGTCCCAGGTTCGATTCCGGTCAAGGGCATGTACTTGGGTTGCGGGCACATCCCCAGTGGGGAGTGTGCAGGAGGCAGCTGATCGATGTTTCTCTCTCATCGATGTTCCTAACTCTCTATCCCTCTCCCTTCCTCTCTGTAAAAAATCAATAAAATATATTTAAAAAAAAAGAAGTAAGCAAAATTCTCAATGACAACCTTCATGGAAAATGGACCCACCCCGGGAAGCAACAGGTGCGTGGCTGTTCCCACGCCCGAGAACAAACATCATCTTCTATTCCGTGGCTGCCCCGCACCAAGAAGGTCACAAAAAGGCCATGTTCTTGCTCAAAACATACAATATTTTGGAGCGCCACAAAATATTTCAACTCGAGGAAAGCACAATTATGTAACAGAGGACTTAACACAAATTCATCCACCAGGTTCTCTTAATAAAAGCAAAACACAGGACAGACGCAGACACAGAGGGAAAAACGAATAGTTCAGGACTCTCAAAGTAGAGCTGAAGAGTAAATGTTACTAAGAAGTATTTGGGCTCTTGAATGGAAATAATTAAATCCAACCCAGCACGGATCAGGCCTGCACAGGGAGTGGAGTGGATGAAAAAGAACTGGGGAGCCGCTCACACTGAGCTGGGACGCAGGGAGACCCGGCGGGAGGGAGGAGGGAGAGCGGCTGCCAGGAAGGCTGGATGGGGGGAGACGCGGGAGGTGTTCTCTTGGGTACCTGGGCCCGCGGGTCTGCAGCCCTGCGGCTGCTGCCAGTGTGGGCACGCTCTCGGGGAGCCGCTGCCCGAGCACGGGGCATCCTGGCACACAGGCTTACCTGCTCCTGCAGCCGGGCCAGGTCGGCGGCCGCGTGCACGAGCTGCGTGCTGGAGATGGTAGCCGTGGGCTTCGCCTCGGAAGGGCCGCTGCCCGGGTCCTCGCTGTTTCCCGGGGCAGCGGGAGCGTCTTTGCTAGCAGTTCCCAGAGGCTTCCTAACGTCCTTGGCGCTCTCATTCGAGATGGGCCTGAGCAGAAGCTGAAACGGGATCCATGGTCACACACTCCTCCACCAGGAAGCTCCATGGGACCCACATTCGCGGCCCAGCAAGTCACGGGAAATGCTGGCGTCCACCACCCAACTCCCCTCTCACGGCAGCATGGCCGTTTCCAACTGAAACGGGATCCATGGTCACACACTCCTCCACGAGGAAGCTCCATGGGACCCACATACGCGGGCCAGCAGGTCACGGGAAATGCTGGCGTCCACCATCCAACTCCCCTCTCACGGCAGCATGGCCGATTCCATCTCAGTGCACTTAGGCCAGTGATGGGAACCTTTTGAGCTCGGCGTGTCAGCATTTTGAAAACCCTAACTTAACTCTGGTGCGTGTCACATATAGAAATTTTTTGATCTTTGCAACCATAGTAAAACAAAGACTTATATTTTTGATATTTATTTTATAGATTTAAATGCCATTTAACAAAGAAAAATCAACCCCAAAAAATGAGTTCGCGTGTCACCTCCGACACGCGTGTCCTAGGTTCGCCGTCACTGACTTAGTAGCCCGATGTATCTCTAAGGCTCCGTGGCCGGGCTCACCTCGTTGAGGAACACGGAGTACCGCGCCAACACCTGCAGCGTGAGCCTCCACAGCCGATGCGCCAGCGACGGCAGGAACAGCTGCTCCGACCAGCACCTCTGCAGGCAGCTCCACGTCCGGTGAGACGCCAGCAGGCAGTAGGCGCTCCCAGCTGCAGGGAAAGCACACGAGGGGCAGGCGCCTCGGTCAATGCGGCTACGATCTAGGGCAGTGATGGCGAACCTATGACACGCGTGTCAGAGGGGACACGCGAACTCATTTTTTGGGTTGATTTTTCTTTGTTAAATGGCATTTAAATATATAAAATAAATATCAAAAATATAAGTCTGTTTTACTATGGTTGCAAAGATCAAAACATTTCTATAGGTGACACGGCACCAGAGTGAAGTTAGGGTTTTTCAAAATGCTGGCACGCCGAGCTCAAAAGGTTTGCCATCACTGGTCTAGTGTCTTCAGTGTGTGACCCGGGGGTCAGAGTGGCACCCTGAGGTCTGTGTGGTCAGGGACACGGCTCAGCGATGCACTCTCTGATTTTACACGATTCCACCGCCTAGGTGTCTGATAACTATTAACCGTATACAGCTTCCAGAAATAGCCAGTTAATAAGCACTTCGTACCAAATCAACGAACACGAGTCAAAGTGGCCATCACTTGCCAGGGTTTAAACTTTGGCTTTGAATTTGCCTGTTTCATTTATCACCTTCTCTTCCCTACTTGAACACACGATTTGGATGCAGGGAGTTCACTGCACTTGAGCATTTTGGCAAAGACAGATGCGAACTAACTTTCAGGCCACAGAGTGGAGTGCAGAAATAGTGCGGCAGCCAGGCCTATGGGCTACAGACACAGCCCGTGTTCTGTGAGCGACTAAACGGTCATAGTCAACAGGCTGCCAGCCAACAAGAATCTCATTACTTGCTGACAGGACGGGGCTGTAAGGGATGCAAACCCGGCTGGAAAGTCTGCATCCCAAGCAGTGCCACCTGCCCGATGAGCCAGGACTGAGGCCCAGCCCCAGGTGGGACACGCCAGGGAGGGAGGGGGCCGTCGGATCCTGGGAAGAAGGCAGCACGCAGCCAGTTTGCTACAAAAAGGGCTGATCACTTGGCAACCAGGGGCTAAGCCCCTCAGCATGTGATGTGCAGGAACAAACACGAGGGCTGCTCCCCATGTTCTTACAGCAGCCTCTTACTAGCTCTATAAAGCAAAAACCATAGGAACCACAATATTTGACTTCTTTTTGTCTCAAAAAAGGCCAGTCACAGGAAGTCTTTAAGGTCCAGCTTCCTGGATCCCAGGAAAGGGTGCAAGTGCCCTCGGGGATCGGGGTCGAGATGGTGAGCTCCGCGCCCCCTCGGGGACCTGTCATTCACACCTTAAGGCATTACCTGGAGCGTCTTCCAGGGCATCTGTCAGCGCTGCCTCTAAGGATCCCGCGATCTCTCTGAACCTGGGATAAAACAAGAGCGAGAATCAGTGTTTCTGCTGCTGCTGACGCCTTTCCCTGTCCATTCCCCCTTCTTCCTAGCACCAGGGACTTCCTCCACCCGGGGCCACAGAGGGCGGCCTGAAGATACCCAGGTCCTGATCCCTGGAGCCTGCGGCCGTGCCCTCATATGGCACAGGGGGCTTTGCAGGTGGGGTTCAATGAGACCCTGAGGTGAGACAAGATCCTGGATTATCTGGGTGCAATCACGTGCTCCTTAAAAGGAGGAGGCTGGGGAGAAATGAAGACTTAGCAGATAGAGACACAAACGCACAGTTTTACACACACATGATAAAGTACAAGAATGGGGGTGGGGGTACGTGCACAGTCGGATGCAGGCGCACACCTGTTACTAAGAGTGCAATGAGAATACTTCTTAGCGACATGTCAAACACTCCGTTCCCACTGGTTTTGAAACTTCCTTCAAATGACCCCAGGGTGAGTGAGTCAGATAACAGCGCAACTCTGACCCCAGCCATGTTTGCAGGATTTTGTCACAATTCGGGGTAAACAACTCAACACCTGATAGAAATCAATAGGAGAGTCCTACAGAGTATCACCTGAGTTTATTTTTTAAACGGAAAAACAATGTATTGAGAACAAGCTCCATATCTGAAAAATAATTTTTACACAACAGCCCAGGGCAGTGCCCGGACATGCGTGACAGTGCAGGATTCCTAAGCAGGCGTCATGGGGTCCGGGGAAACGATAGAAAAGGGGAGTTTGCTGGCCTGAGTGGCCCAGGGGTTGAGCATCAACCTGTGAACCAGGAGGTCAGGGTTCGAGTCCCAGTCAGGGCACAGGCCCGGGTTGCAGCTCCATCCCCAGTGTGGGGCGTGCAGGAGGCAGCCGATCCATGATGCTCTCTCATTCTCCCTTCCTTTCTGAAATTTTTTTTAAAAAAATTTTATTTTAAGAAAATAAGAAGAAAAAAAGAGGAGCTAGCAGGCAGTAGACAGCAGGATGTGCTATGATGGCATCTAACTCCAGGCAGGGACGACAAAAGAACCGGCCAGATCTCAACAGCACTTGCCGGTGGCAGCCTTCGCCTGTCAAACGATGCTTCCCTCTTTCAGCTCTGCTCAGGAAGCAAAGGGCTTCCAGCCCGGCCGGATCCCGATCGTCAAACCTCTGCAGTGCAGTCCACACACACCTTAGAGGGGCAAGTCCTGGCTTTCCTAACACAAGCTAAGCTACACGATGTAACCTGGACACATGAAGCATAAACACAGGATCGCACGTATGTGAACGGGCATGTGGCTGACACTCTGAAAGCTGTGATTTCATTATCAGAGGTGATTCCATACATCACCGTCAAGGTGAGCAATTACAATCAAGGCACCTAATTCGTAATCCATTCCCTGTAATTTTTCCTCAGCGCTCTGGGGAAAGGACGGCATCACAGTGAACGAAAGCATAAAAAAACTAAACAAAACCCTATGATTCTTTAAAGAGCGTTTTGACCAAAAGGCCCTAGTTAATGCCGTTCCGCGGGGGAGCTGACATGACCTCATTCAGGGGAGCCTGCAAAGATGGAGCTATCATCTGCTTTCCCAGCGGAACCCATGGTGCTGTGGTTATGATGAAGCTCCCCGGGCAGTTGTAGAGCCGCTCCCTGACACAGGCCACAGCATCGTGGCGTCGGGGAGAAAAGTGGCCCCGCTTTCCAGACCAGAGAGACGAGTGTCACCGTTGATAAAGGAGCCAAGGTAACAACCAGGACTCTTGTCACCGGGAACACAGAATCCGCTGGAAGAACACCTCTTGGAATCCAAAGCCCACACCCTTTCCTCCCCCCACCCTGAGGGGAACCTGGCACAGAGGACCAGAAGCGACAGTGGTGGACAGGCCACTCGTGGAGGCGGCTGACGCGACAGGGACAGCGGCAGGGAAGAGCTGCCACCCACTCTCACGCCCTCTCCCCCACGATGAACGAGAGAACGTGTGGGGGTGAAGCTGGGCTTGGAGTTCAACCTGCTCCGCGTCAGTTCTCAGCTCGCTGGTTACCACTCAACCTTATCCTGTCATGCCAGCCTAATGCTGACATTCGTGATATTTCCTGTACATTTCCACTCGAAAGTTTGTTTCCCAAAGGATAGTATGATGATCCCAAAGATAAGGCTGTTAACAGGGGGCCCCGACATCCTTAGCTGGTACTCGAATTCTCTTAGGGAGGTGGAGGCGGGCGGGGAATGAGCTACTGACCGTATTTGAAAATAAACTGGCAAGTTCCACTTATTGTTGAAGCTGTGATAGGCAGGATGCGCGCGCAGTCTCCTCACGCTGGCCTGGGATCCGCACTGCCGTTCAAATGCCCTCACGAAGCCCATGCTGATGGTGTATTTCTAAAATAAGAACAGGCAGGTGGCATTTCCACTGCAAACACCCGGAATTGGGAGCATCTACTAAAACCTGTGATCGAGACAAAGGAGGGCGGCACAGACCCACAGCTTCTAGAGCTGACAGGGGCCCAAGGGACCTCCCTTCAGTCCCCACGCAAAGCCCAGGCAAGGCCCACGTGGCCCCGTGGCATGCTCAAGGTCTCCCGTGGCCGGTCCACTTGGACACCCGGTACTGCAGAGCTGTGCTCTTTACGTGACAGCTCTCGTCCTCTAGGGCACCCCTCACCCCGTCCCTGGAGCTGGAGGAGACGGCAGATTAAGCAGTACAGCCTCCATCGCCTCTCCAGAAGAAGTGCAAAATTTTAAAAAGGAGAGACTCAACCATGTGAGTAATGACGTCACTTTTATAGACGAGACAGCAGCAAAAGTGACGGGGACGTAACAGCCGCAGAAGAGCAGCAGCTAATACTTCCTTAGCAGCTACCATCCGCATATATGCTGACATCGGTTATTAATTTAACCCACAAAACCACCCTAGGAGGCAACTGCCATTATCATCAGATGATGTTTCCTCTTCTGTTTAGGCTCAGAGAGAATTCGCCCAAAGACAAAACCGAGAAAGAGAAAGCCAACAGAGCAAAACCCGGGCTGCTGTAAGGGATGCGCTACCCCCAGGCGCCCAGGCTCCGGGGAGAGCACCCTGCCTCTCCATGCCTCCTTCTCAGGGAAGAGGGGCTCCCTTCGCCTCAACACGCTGAGGCCTGTGCTTCCACAGAAGGTTCAGAGCAGTGAGCACCCCAGGTCCTTGTGGGACCCCCTGAGCACGGGCAGGTGTGTGGACTTGAGGCCAAGAAAGCTGTTATTCTTCTCTTTCAGGGTGAAACTATACCTGAGGATCTAATGGATGCTAATAGAATACAGAGCATTTCCCTCTGCGAGGGAAGCAGGTCACATTAAAACTGCACGCTGAAAGCATTTCTTGAAAGAAAGAGATGCTTGCTGGACACTACGCCCACAAACATTAAATACTGGGAAAGGATTCTAAAGTTAAACTTTTTCCAGAAAGCTTCATTTCTGAGCTGAAACGAATCATAATGTGATCAATATGATTCTCTAAGGAGCACAGCAAAATATAAAGGCTCTTAAGTTGCAAATTCTTAGGACAATTATTTCACACTGCCTATGGTATCTACTTTTTAAATCACAGAAATCATTGTCAATGTCCTATAACGTGGAACAATTAGCCCAGAGGACAGATGAGTGATATTTCTGGGACAATGAAGTTCGACCAGGCCCCAGGCTCAAACCACACTTACCTCTTGCCTCTCTACATTTAAAAATCATCAAATTCCCCAGGCCGATTAGAAAAAGAAGCAAAGAGAACTTCTAGAAGTGACAATTAGGGTAATTAAAGTTGTAAACAATGTCCAGATTAAAAACAGTTTAGACACAACTGAAGAAGGAATTAGTACACTAGAAGACAGGTCCCGAGAAATTACCCAGAATGCAGCACAGAGACCAAGAAATGAAAAATAGAAAAGTCCTTTTAGGAAACATAAAGGATCTAGACTCACATGTGGAGTCTAATCCAGGGTTCTGGAAGGAAATAACAGAGGAATGGGAGGGAAGCACAACTGAAGAGACAGGGAGACAAATGTTCCAGAATTTACGAAAGACAACAATCCTCGGATTCAGGAAACCAACACATCCCAAATACAGTAACTAAAAAGCAGCTCTTCCTAGACATACTATAATGAGAAAGCACACCAAAGTCACAGATTTTAAGAGGCGATTTTAGAGCAGCCAGAGGAAAAAGGCACCAACTACAAAGAAACCACAATTAGGTTGCAGCAAATTTCATTAACAGAAGTCAAAAGACAATGTTCAAAGTGCAGAGAATTCTATTTCCAGCAAAACTACTTTTCAAACATGAAAGCCATAGGGTTATTTTTAGACAAACACAAACTAAGGGTTTATTATAAAAAATGAAAGTTATCGCCCTGACCGGTGTGACTCAGTGAATGGAGCGTCGGCCTGCGGACTGAAGGGTCCCAGGTTCGATTCCGGTCAAGGGCATGTACCTTGGTTGTGGGCACATCCCCAATAGGTGGCGTGCAGGAGGTAGCTGATCAATGTTTCTCTCTCATCGATGTTTCTAACTCTCTATCCCTCTCCCTTCCTCTCTGTAGAAAATAAATGAAATATATATTTTTTTAAATGAAGGTTATCATCCACAGATCGTTACTAAAAAAGTCTCCTAACATGACCTTCAGGAAGAAGAAAAACGACCCAGGAGGGAGGCCTAACATCCAAGAAGGAACAGCCTGCGAAGGACCCGAGCCAGCGGGAGTGACACCTGACAGTCCTGAGGGGACAATGGCCACAGACAACAGCAGCAATCAGGCCGGCTTGGGGCTACAGAAATCAAAACAGAAACGAGACCCGGAAACAATAACACATGCTATGAAATGGGGCGACCAGCATTCAAGGGTCCAAGCTCCCTGCGCCGCTCACACGGCTGAAGAACGCCAGCCACCGTTAGGTCCTGTAACCACTCAGGCTGCTTAGTACACGGAGCAATAAAGGACAGAACTTCAAAATCAGTAGCGGGAACAGGGGACACACAGCGTGAAGAAGGCAAACAAACCCCCAGGGTCCAAAGCACAAAGGAGGAGGGAAAGGAAGGAAGAAAAGAGGGACAAGCAGGAAGCACTAGACCCAAATGAATCGGTCATTGCGGTCATTATACACTTGATAAATCACCTAATGAAAAGACGAAGACTGTCATACTGAATAAAAAAAATTAAAATCCAGGGAAGGAGAAGGCAGAGAGGCCCCAAGAGGCTAGTGGGGCGGAGCGCTGGGCCAGGGATTCAGGCCGCTGGCCCAAGAGTCTTATTCTTCACTGTGGCCCTAGGCATTGCCTTAAAACACAATACGACAAAAAATAAACATAATTTTTTTTTTAATTTCAAAAGTAAAGATAAATTTACTTTTGAAATCTAAACCATGAAATACTTTAAATGATAACATGATTTTAAGAAAACAGTACATTTTAGGGTCTCCTAATCTTTTAAACTACATAGGACAATTCTATACATTTTAAAGTCTAAATCAATAGTTTTTGTTTTCCTTCACAATTATACAGTAGAGGCATAAAAACTTAACTTTTTCATGGACAATTATAAAGAAAAGGGCTTTTAATGGTACTAGGATCTTTTTTTTTTCCACTTTGAAAATAATGTACATATCTAGTCACAAATGCGTCTAGACTGAATTTTACTTTATGTTCTAAAATTAAAATATTCTCACTCCCAAGAGTCTCGGGGACTATTACACGAATAGAGCACTGTGTATGCCTTAAGGTAAGCGCTCACGTAGCAACTCACACTGTCGTTCTGACCCAACCACAGAGCCACGCCTGTGCAGAAGACAACATGATCGCTCTAAAACCTCGGGTTAACATCTTCAAGAGTCAAAACGAAGGAGGGACAGGTACCTCGTGAAATGCATTGGGATCCCCAGGGTTAAAGAGTGAGGGCAGGTTCTCCTCTAATCCTCGCACTATTTCCGGCCAGACCGAATTCACCAAAAAATCATATCCGGGAACAGTATTGCCTTTCTCACTGTAAGGAAAGAGCAAAATTGCAGTCAAATACACCATCATCTTCTACGTACAGAGAGCAAAATTCTACTGTGGTGCTTTAACTACAAGTTCCTCAGCCTAACACTTATTTCAACCCCTTTTTTAAAAACTGTCAATTAGTTTGTTTCTCCACCCACGTTTCTATTTCACGCCTTAAACTCAGACTCACCTTGAACCTGACGCATTGCAGAGGGAGCTGGTGTCAAGGATAAGGCAGAACCACCACGCCAAGTTGCCTGGACACCATTTCCCCCCTTAAAGTAGGACACCACATCCACACTCGATCTTAGAGAGGAGGCGATCTACCACCACAAGAAAAGTGATCTTTGCACGCAACCTGAACACCGATGACGCTAATTTCTCAATGACTAACAGCGTTGTCACTTCTGAACTGTCTCTGAGATTGCCCCAGTTCTAAGGTTCTATGATGGCATCATAAAGCCCCGTTTTCCTCTAGAAGCAGTGAGACGCCACTACCGACATGAAGAAGGCAAGGATCTGAAGCTCAGACTTCTGGGTGAAGGCGAAAGACGAGGCAGAGGCAGGGAGAGCAAGTGGGCAGAGCCTGTTACTTTGGGGACAGAGGACAGAGGCCTGGACTGGGCCAGTGGCCGTGGTGACAGGTAACGGGGTATTTATGCAACGGAACTGGGAAGTCATGGGAATTAAAGGAGGAAAAATTGAAAATGACTTCCATCACACTCAGTACAAAACCCGCAGCCATCACACCCAGGTGCGTTCTAGCACCCCCTAATCAGCGTGCACCAGGCGGGGGGTGCAGCCATCACACCCAGGCGCGCTCTAGCACAGCAGACAAGTACCTTGAGATGGCCCCGCCTGTGACTTCCCGAAGAAGGCGGCAATGGTGAGGCACAAACTCCAGGAGCTTGTTGTACATGATCTGCAGGCCATTGGGATGAGCGTCAACCACCTGCTCTATAATCACCTGTTAAAAGAAAGAGCATTTTCAAAAAGCACCTAAAAGCGACGTAGGAACTATATACCACAAAGGAAAGAATTGAGAAAACCCATCCTCCTCCCTAACGGACATGTTTTCTAAATGGTAGGTAAATCGTCGTTGCATCAAAACTGGTTTCTGGGATGAGCGTGCGCAGTTCCCTCGGCAATTTGCCTATAAAAGTCCTCCATCTTTGAATGTTCCCTCCCTCCCATCTCTCTGGCCTGGTCAACCCTCCATGTTTTTAAAGTCTTTGAGCCAAATCTCACTTCATTTGCCTCTGGTACCTGTCTTGACCAGGAATCACACGCTCCTCCCAGCTCACACACTGCTGGACTCGAGACCAGTTCAAAACTGCTGCCTACTAACTTTATTGACGTCTAATTTACATCCCACAAAACTGACCTAAAAATGCTTTGATGCGTACTTTCTCCCAGGCCAGCCCCTCACTCCCACCAAATGAAGATGACCCCTGGGCTGGGGCATCCTTAGAAAATACAGCAGAGCAAGCCGATTCCCGGCACTGATTTAACCACCAGGGCCCAGCCTTCTTCTACACCTGACACTGTAGCAGACACGCGCCTCTACGGAGAGCTCTCTGATCTGGCCCCTCGCCCAGTGAGGTCTTGGAGACGAGTAAATGCTGTGATGCTGGTGGAAGAGAGCCCTTGAGATCACAGACCTGGTCCATGTATGGCTTCACCAGAACCTGACCGACGAGGGCCTCTGCGTCGCGGGTCTTGTCGATGGTGGCGTACGTCCGTAAGCAGTGCCGGACGATGTCGACATCCGCCGTCTGAAGCCCTTCGAGCAGGAGGCCCTCCAGCGACTGCTGCAGCATGGCCGTGATGCCCGCGATCCGCTGCAAGGAGACAGGGGAGTCAGCAGGGCTCCGGCGGGAACAGGTCCTGGGAGTCCGAACACACACGTGACCCCTGTGTTCTAACAGAAGGTCATGCATGTAAGATGGACATGCTAGCAGCCTTTCCTGAAGATCCACAGCGACTCTCTCCTCCGCCCCACAATCTCTAGAAGTAAACCTTTATCATCAAAGGCGGGGTTAGAGAGAATTACAGAACGAGAAAAACAGTTATTTTCCCCTTAAGCTACAGTGTAAATCAAACACATGAATTTAAAGTCAGGGGCTCTGGATAAATGAACTCTGACTGAATCATAGAAAGCATCCAGTTACGTGAAATTCACAATTAACTTCACTCTTGCAATTCAGAGAATATGCCTGTGTCTTTACACAAAAGCTATAATGCATGACGTGTAGGAAGCAGGGATCTAAAAAAAAACACAAAAATGAAAGAAAAAATGCAAAGCTAGCTTCAAAACCCCGTGGATCAACAACTACGAGGGGCATTACTAGGTTAAACCAACATTATTTGGCAAAGTCCTAGCTACCACCCGTGAGAACGGACACTTACTGGTCTCACTTTGTCCAGGAGAGGCATGCCTTTGCTTTGAACTGCATGGAACTGTAACTGGTTAAATTCTGTGGCGATTCTCTCCAAAGTCTGTCCCGTCAGCAGTGGGCTAGTGGAGACAGGGCAGAAACGTGATTCCTGAAGCTTGTTCATGTCACACGGTTAGTGGTGGGGATCCTTGAGCACCGCTTGCTAGAACCTTCTCCAGTTTTCCACACCCTCCTGGTCCAAGGTGGGAGCTAAAGCCCCCTCTGTGCCATCGCCTTCACCACGAGCCACAGTACAGCACGTAGTAGGTGCAGTGGGAAGTTACATGAGCCGATGCGGCCTGGCCACGGGCCTCAGGGCCAGACAGGAGCCGGAGCCGGAGCCGGAGCCGATCAGTGGGGGTGCAACTCCTGTCTGTTCCCACCACCTTCCCCTGGCTCTCCCACTCACCTTTAACCTCTTTCTTCACCTTTAACCTCCCTTCTCTCCTCTTGCCCTTTCCTCTTATTCACACTTTTCTAAAGAAAGCACCTCTAATTCCTCTCAAACACCCAATTTGCTGTTGTCTCCTTCAGCAAATCAAACTAACCTTCAAGGAACAACAGATAGAATACCCCAAAACAGCTTCCTTTACATTTCCATGTACCGAATGGCTGAGAGCAGGAGTTTAGATGCTCTGGTCCTAGCTAGAGGACATTCATCGTGTATCTTTCCCAAAGCCTGGTCAGTCCCATCTTTTTTCTCACACACATAAAGCATCGCTCCCTCTCAGCAGGGAGTTAAATGGCAAGAGGAGAAAAGCAAACGGCCGGGAAGCACCGGCCGGCTTTTCCGAGGCAGCCTCTGCCTGATGCCGACCGATCAGGAGGGGACGCGTGCAGTGAGGGCAGCAGTCCCTGGTCCTGCATTTGCAGCATCCCACCGAGGCCACCCTAGGTGTGCAGCATTCACTGACGTGCGATTTCATAAGAAAGAGTTACCTGTGTCCTTCCAGTGCGGATGTTTCTTTAGAACTCTGGGAATTTAAGATCTTTTCAATTTTCTCAACCGACCGAATAACTTGAATAAGCCTCAACACACACATCTATTCAAATGAAGCAAAAACATGTTATGATGTTGAAGCACCCTACATTTTGAATGTCTCTGTGACACTGAACTTGTGAGAATGCCAATCTTAATCCTGGCTTTCTTTCTACAAGCATATTTCAACATTCTATCGCAAGGTTACTGTAGGAAAGAAACTGGACTTCTGTGCTTTCTCATGCTCTGCACTCTTTCTTATCCCTTCCTTCTTTTCCCATCTTAAACGAACCTTTCTACTGGTACGTTTATTTTCTTAGAACCCTTTTATTCATGTTTTAATGTGTCAATTGCACAACAAATATTATCAAAGAGGTTGAGGAACATTATAAAACTCTCATCCTTAAAAGAATAAAGATACAAGGTCATTCATTCAACAGACAGTTACTGACCCCCTACTGTGAGCCACACATTCTTCTAGAAGGTGGGGGCCGGAGTGAATAAATGAGAAAATGCCCTGCTCTCATGAAGCTTATGATCTTTTCTAGAAATGCATTGCATTCTGGGAAATCTTTAGGCAAAAGTTCAGAGGACATCTAAAGAATTGAACAGAAGGTCTCACACAGGCTTCTCCCCTTGACATTTAAAAAAATATGCTCATAGCCACCAGGGGCTCAGTTCATTCCTGGTCAGGGCACATGCCCGGACTGCAGGCTCCATCCCCAGTGGGGGGCATGGGGGCGGTGGCCGATCCATGATTCTCTCATCACTGATGCTTCTCTCTCTCCCTCTCTGAAATCTAATGCTAATAAATCCATTTAGAAGATACAGGAGGACCAGGCTAGAGTCAGAAGTCTTGAATCCTAATTCCAGCTCTGCTACTATACCGTTATGATTACACGTAAATCAGAAAATAAAATTAAAACTCAGGTCCAGTAAAATGTAAAGGCATGAAGGGGGAGGGGGAAACAGAAGTAATGAAGGTAGCAGAGTAAGAGCACCACACACCACTTTTTCTAGAACAATCAGCCTGCAGCACAAGGCTGAAATGTGCTGAGAAAGCCCTACCCCCTCATCTCTGAAACACCGGCACCTTCTCTGTAGGCGCACTGAGCATTCATATGCCTACTGAACTGTCACGTGCCTCCCTGAGGTCAGTTACGATTGTTTCTCATTCTGGACACAATTTTAATTTTGTGTCCAATCGGGTACCCCTACAATTTTGTCATATTTCAACTAGATACCATGACATTATGCTGCATATACATGTATATGTGAAAACTTTGAGGAGAAAAGCAATTTCCTCAAATCAAAACCAGGAGAAGAGAGGATGAGAGGGCTTTTAGCTGACATGCAGCCCATGAAATCTAGATTTCTTTAAAAATGTTAATGCTGCCACAACTAAATCCAAGCATAAGAAGACTGCAGATTTTCTGTCTTTTAAAACATTTTATGACTTTACCACACCCCCTCTTTAATCAGACCCGGAGCGAGGAGCCTGGGCCCCAGCCCTCACCAGCCCTGCTCAGCTACTCGACCCAGAAGAGGCTGCACGTGTCCTCTGCAAAGGTGCCCGGAGCGCACCAGCCCCCTGCATGACAGTGCCTTCCCTCAAGGTGCTGTCTGTCACAAGCCCAGGCTGCAAGGTGCTGTATGACACTTTACGTACCTTTTTCCCCCTAATGTCCTCTTGTTTAGACATTCGTTCATCTACTGCCCGAATTCCTTCACTGACAGATGACCTGAGACTCTTGAAAACAATAAAGTAAATGCACTGTTGAAATTGTTTCATGACATTTTACACATTTAATTCAATTCCACAGAACTGAACCAAATTTACATGATTAATTCAATTCCAGTATCTACAGGCCCGTATTATACAGATATTGACAAAATACAAAGTTTCAGACACAACTGCTATTGATTTGGGGGCAAAATGACATATGAAACGAGGGTCACACAGGATTAATGGCCAAAAGAATAATCTACAATGACTGTCGCAGATGGTCCGGGCAGAGAAAGGACAGTCTGAATCCGAGTACAGGAGAGTTTAGTGGGGGGATGGGACTGGACTTCCACACCTGTGCAGGCTGACCTGCGTGGAGGGGAGAATATTAGAAGACAAAAGGTAGAAAGATACAACTGAGCACCACATACTTGGGGCGGGGAGGCATCCACCTGGGCACTGCAGGCTTCGTTGTGGAGAGAAGTAGAAATAGGAAGGAAGGGGTTGACTTAGGAGGACTTCATTCAGATAAGGTCTTACTAGTAGACTAGATTCTATACATTTCGGAGAACTAAAAAATATTTAAGTGCTCATATACCACAATGTAATGTTGGTTTGGGAATATTAGGAAGCAAGAAGGGCCAGGAAAGGGGAGAGATCATGGGACAGGTGGAGAAACACGCCCAGCAGTGAATGCATCAAGCCACGTATGAGATCATAGAAATCAGGTCCAAAACAAAGGTCAGGAGAACAATTAGAATCAACAGGACAGCCCAGCCGGGGTGGCCCAGTGGTTGCTAGTCATGGGCCACTGAACCTCCGGCGAGAGAAGAGCAGCTACTGCAGGAGGGCAAGCATCACATACCTGACAATAGGATTTGGGGACTTACCAGAACTTCTTCTCGTAACTGTCCCAAAGGCACTGAGAGCTGGTTGAGGACCTTGTCCATGCCAACCTACAAGCGAAATCATGTCGCACACACACATCAGAGGCAGGAGTAGAGTGAAGTATCTGTTTAATGAGCAAAGCACTAGACGTAGTTACTCTCTCTGTATAGCCATATACTACTAAGCAACTAGCTAAATAACCAATGTCATTTCGCCATAAATATTGCTCATAGAATAAGAAAAACAATCTGCTGATACACATGAACCAATCAATAAGGGAAGTCCTAATAAACGAACGCTTCTTTATGCACAATTTGCCTTTGGATGAAATTTTAAATGAATCTGAAAAACATTTTAATGGGAGGGGAGTACAGGTGGTGTAAACGTCTGATGGATGGTCTCTAGCTCGTCTAAACGTGATTGTCACCTTTGAGGAAAATCCAAATTAAAAAGAAGGGAGATAAAGTTTTTTCGGATTTCTAATCCTAATGAAACATTTATCTTAGTGGTAGACTTCCCACACGCAAATATGGCTCATTCCCCTGCATGCTTCTTGAAGTCCCCGTGGAGATAACTACTTTCTGTACTTCTTTAAACAAATAGATTGAAAAACAAAATAAAATACGGACAAGACCAACTTTTCTTGCAAGTACGAAACCTCAAGCATTTATTTCTCAATGACTTTTACAAACCACCCGCATATTTTTCTGAAGCCAGCCTCCTACTGAGCCACACTGGCCACTGCTCCCTCAGCCTGGCTCTAGCCAGCACGCGCCTGCATGTAAAGCAAGCACTTCCTTCCGAACAGCTGATATTTCCTCTTGCCAATCAGTCTCCACCAGTGAGACGTCATGGTAACCACTTGCAAACTAACCAAAGCCACTACTTCGGTATTATTGCCCTTTATCTTGTGCTATACATGTGTTATGTTCACATATAACTTACGAATATAACTATATGTATAGTTACCCTTAATAACAAATTCACAAATAATCAAACTAACACAGTCTTAAATGAGAAAAAATGGAAACAAAAATGTATAGAAAAAGGAAGTTTAGTTCTTTTATTCATGAATGAGATTAGTAATCTCTTTACGTTTCTGAGAGGGAGGAAAACGAACTAAAAGATTTCTAAAATGCTCAGCATTTTAAGAGGAAACCTGAGCTGACAGTGTGGGTGTCAGTGCACCAGCTGCAGGAAGTGTGGGTCTCCGTTACCAGGTTTGTGGAGAGGTTGACGAAGTCTGCGTAGTCCTTGTTGATGAGCTCGACCATGGCGGTCTTCAGCAGCTTGTAGTAGAGTTCCAGGTCATCCCTCAGCTCCTCCAGCTGGACCCGCTTCCGACAGTCAGACACGAAGTGATCGACGTCGAAGTCTTCCTGAGAATACAAACGGAGCAGCTCTGAGTCACTTGAACGCTTTCACAGCGCTGCCTGCAGACCCTTTATGACCAGTAACATGGTCTCAGCTGATGCCTCCGTTCGGTATGTCTGTCTTACTAGAAGCCCGATGCATGAAATCTGTGCACTGCTAGGGTTCCTAGTGGTTGCCTGCTGGGTACTCCCTCCCTTCCCCCAGGCCATCTGCTATTGCAGCTGCAGCAGGTCAGGACCTCCCTCCCTTCCCCTGGCAGGCCACACCCCCTAGTCGAAATCCCAGTGGTGGGACAATTTGCATCCTAGGCTTTTATTATATAGGACCATGGCCTGCACACCCGCCTCCAGTTCCCCTCATCCAGAGAGCAGGGCAAAGTGAGAAAGAGTATGAATATCCCACTCTGCCCTACCCAGTGTGGCTCAGTGGATAGAGTTTCAGCCTGTGGACTGAAGGGTCCCGGGTTCCATTCTGGTCAAGGGCACGTACCTCAGTTGCAGGCTCCTCCCCGGCCCGGGCCCTGGTTGGGGCTCGTGCAGGAGGCGACCAATCGATGTGCTTCTCTCACTTCGGTGTTTCTCTCTGTCTCTCCCTCTCCCTTCATGCTCCCTAAAATCAATGGGAAAATATCCTCGGGTGAAGCTTAAAAAAAAGGAACTCGTCTTGGGACTGGGGGGGTCACGGACGTTGTGGATGTGCTGACAGTGACGGGGCACCTCAATGAAAAATACCGAAACAGACCCCGCCCCCAGGGCTGCTGTCAATCATGTCCTGGCCCCGCGGGAGACTCCACTCCTCAGCGTCCCCACCAGGCAGGGCCC
>NW_006286244.1:1731250-1732206 GCF_000327345.1 Myotis davidii | reverse complement strand
TGCTAGGGTTCCTAGTGGTTGCCTGCTGGGTACTCCCTCCCTTCCCCCAGGCCATCTGCTATTGCAGCTGCAGCAGGTCAGGACCTCCCTCCCTTCCCCTGGCAGGCCACACCCCCTAGTCGAAATCCCAGTGGTGGGACAATTTGCATCCTAGGCTTTTATTATATAGGACCATGGCCTGCACACCCGCCTCCAGTTCCCCTCATCCAGAGAGCAGGGCAAAGTGAGAAAGAGTATGAATATCCCACTCTGCCCTACCCAGTGTGGCTCAGTGGATAGAGTTTCAGCCTGTGGACTGAAGGGTCCCGGGTTCAATTCTGGTCAAGGGCATGGACCCCGATTGCAGGCTCCATCCCCGGTAGGGGGCGTGCAGGAGGCAGCTGATCGTGTTTCTCTCTCACCCATGTTTCTCTCTATTAGAGCCTCTCCCCTCCTCTCTATAAAAATCAATAAAATATATTTTTTAAAAAAAGGAATATCCCACTCGTTTTAAAATGTCTCATTCCAGCCCGGCCAGCCTGGCACATGCCCGGTTGCGGGCTCGATCCCCAGTGGGGGTGAGGGTGGGGGTGGGGACCGTGCAGGAGGCAGCCGATCGGGGATTCTCTCATCATTCATGTTCCTAGCTCTCTCTCCTTCTCTGAAGTCAATATATATATTTTTAAATATATATATATATATTTTTAAAAGTCTCGTTCCACAAGCTTTCGGACGAGGAGCCTTTTCTTTCTGACCCGACCCTGGGAGGCACGTGGGTTCAGCGATTTGCTCAAGACGGGATTCCTGAGCTTCGAGGGCAGGACACCGGTACCCACGCTTCCGTCCGGCGAGGGGACCGGCCATCTGCCTGCGCTGCACGGGGACGGGGATCAGGGACCAGGGACCCGCAGGGACCGGACGCTGCGCTCAGAACTTTGAGGCCTTTCCTCCCAATAAGCCCCATTTCACAGACGGGC
>NW_006286244.1:1724081-1730867 GCF_000327345.1 Myotis davidii | reverse complement strand
GCGCCTCCAAGAGGGGATGCGCGCACCGCTGGGGTGGCGGCGGCGGGCAGTGCTGCCCCCTGTGGCGGAGGGAGGAACTGCAAGCCCCACTCGCTTCTTGGCTGGGCCCTGGAGGGGTCCTCTGCACCCCACCATTTCCATCAGGGAGAAATTGGCCTGCAATGCTTGTTCACGGTCTCCTCCGAGATTGCTCCTCCGTGGCCTAATGCCGGTCCTTCAGTTCTCAGGCCGGTCTTCCAGGGTTGGGCACCTCACCGGCTCCTTCCTCCTGTCCGTCCCTGTGCAATGAGGCCTCGGTGGGACTCGGGCTCTGCCCTTAGCGTTGGCACCCTCCGCTCCAGGGAGCTGTAGGGAAGAAAAGGTGGGCAGCTGGGCACCTCCCTGCTCCACTTTGCGCTCAGTTCCAGGGTGGGCAGATTCTCAAAGGAGTGCCTCCCTACCTGCTTAGTCTAAATCAGCGGTTCTCAACCTGTGGGTCGCGACCCCTTTGGGAGTCGAACAATCCTTTCACAGGGGTCGCCTAAGACCATCGGAAAACACATCTATAATTACATATTGTTTTTGTGATTCATCACTATGCTTTCATGATGTACCATTTGTAACAATGAAATTGGGGGTCACCACAACATGAGGAACCGGCATTAGGAAGGTTGAGAACCACTGTTCTAAATACAGACGTCGAATATGTATGCATGCATATTTGTGGTTTTTAAATATATACATACATATTCTATTAATTTCAGAGAGGAAGGGAGAGGGAGTGAGAGAGAGAGATAGGAACATCAGTGTTGAGAGAGAATCCTGGATCGGCTGCCTCCTGCACGCCCCCCACTGGGGATTGAGCCCACAAGCAACCTCTGGAATGTGCCCTGACCGAGAATCAAACCACGACCTCCTGGTTCATAAGTCGATGCTCAATCATTGAGCCACACCGGCCGGGTGTTTTATACGGGAGAGGGAGTGAGAGAGAGAGATAGGAACATCAGTGTTGAGAGAGAATCCTGGATCGGCTGCCTCCTGCACGCCCCCCACTGGGGATTGAGCCCACAAGCAACCTCTGGAATGTGCCCTGACCGAGAATCAAACCACGACCTCCTGGTTCATAAGTCGATGCTCAACCACTGAGCCACACCGGCCGGGTGACTTATATAGCTTTTCACCCCCCTCTCTCTTCCCTCTAGCACTTCTTACTGCCCTTTCATCCCACAGCCCCACCATGAATATCTTCTTTGTAAAGGAGAAGGGCAGGCCCGTGTAGGAGGCTGCTGCCACATCTCCCTCCTCTGGGTCTTCCGGGCCACTGGGCTCCTCCTCTCCTCCCCCCTGGAGGCTCGCCCAGCCCCATCTCCTCCTGCGTCTCAGGAAGCAAATGCTGGCAGCCCAGCGCCAGGACCCAGGCTCTCACCAACCCTGCACTGAGGCGAGGAGGCGTGATCATACCCCTCGCTCTGCCGGCCACTTCTGTTCGCACGAGATAACACAGTCAAACATCCTGTTGGCACAGCCCCAACACAATCACCATAATGCCTCCAGCTCCCAGTATGGACCAGCAGGCTTGATTAAACACCTCGACGCGGAGTAAAAGCCTCATTAGCATCCAGGGTTGGAAGCTCATGCTGCACGGGTAACTGCCGGCCTTCGGATTTTATTTCATTTAGGCCTCGGCCCAGTTCTCAGCGTAAGATCTCCGCTCCGCTGAATTCAGCACCAAACCAAATGCGTCTGTCTCCTCAGACCTTCAGTCTCAACAAATGGCGAGTCTGGAGTCCCCCAAACCCCACTCTTCCTACTCAGGATGTGTTAACCCTGGGGAGAGGGGGGAAAGGAAACCAAACAGAAAAGAGCAAATACTAGTAAAGGCTTGTTGTCTACACGGGCCTTGAGGGAACATGTCCTAAATGCAACGGACTCAGTTTATTTTTTATTCTTTTTTAAAGTATATTTTTTATTGATTTCGGAGAGAAAGGGAGAGGGAGAGAGAGAGAGAGAGAAACATCAATGATGAGAATCACTGATCGGCTGCCTCCTGCACGCCTCCCACTGGGGATGAAGCCCGCCACCGGGCATGTGCCCTGACCGGGAATCGAACCGTGACCTCCTGGTTCATAGGTCGACGCTCAACCACTGAGCCACGCTGGCCGGGTGAAATGTCTTTCGTCTGATGAACGTGGACTTTAGGTTTTCTATGTCCAAGAAGCCACACTGAGCCTTAGCCTAATGCCAAGCGGGGGGGAGGGAGAATTTTGCCCAATAGTAACATGGCGCCGATGGGGTAGCAGAAAGCCGATGTTCTGGTCAGATTGCCCTCTGCCCACAAGCTCTCCACCCCATGCCCTGGCACCACCTGTGGCTACCGGTGCGTCCAGCTGTTCCAACACCTGCCTGCAGTCCTGGATCGGCCTCCATCACAGACCCCGCACGAGTCCTCCATCAGTGACCCAGCGTTGGCCAGCATCGCCGTTGCTATGGCGACAGTCACCCAGGAATACATGAAGTGACAAATAGGCACACTGAGCAGGTGTAGAGTCCTCGCCTGGCCCACCAGTACCAGCTTACAAAGTTTTCTACCTTTCCCCAGGACATTTCCTCCCCGCCCCCCACCGAAGGCTTTTTAAATTAGGAGCCAATATGCAGCCACATAATGCCCCTAACAACCACGGCAACACGATTCCCTCTGGTTGGGGAGGTTAAAAATAACATCGCACGTGCTACCGCAACCAACCTCTAATTTATCTTCTGGAACATCGTTTTGGTTATTGCAGACGCCTAACTCCCCAAGTCTCACCTGTGATCAAGGTAACTAACCTCTCTAAGGCACCCCTGGGACTTGCCTGCATGGACTCGCTCAGGCTACCTCTGACTACAGCTTCCTACCCCTTTCCTGCACGATACGGTGTTCCAGCAGCGGTGGGAACGTCTTTGGTCGGGGGAAGGAAATCAAGGGTGCTTCTATTGGAAAAATCTGATTTTCATGTCTGTGGCCAACAGCCGTTGGCATTGAAATCAGCTAAATGGCCCTGGCCGGTGTGGATCAGTGGATAGAGCGTTGGCCTGTGGATTGAAAGGTCCTGGGTTCCATTCCAGTCAAGGGCATATGCCTGGGTTGTGGACTCGATCCCCAGTTGGAGGGGGGCGGGGCAGCGCGTGCAGGAGGCAGCCAATCAATGATTCTCGCTCATCATGGATGCTTCTATCTCTTTCTCCCTCTCCCTTCCTCTCTGAAATCAATAGAAATATATTTTAAAAAAAGAAATCAGCTACATTGTTTACAGTTGTAAAATAGCCCCCCCATCACCTCCTGCCAACAGTCTCCCCGTTACTAACACCTCACATTAGCGTGGTAGTTTGTTACAATTAGCGAACCGACATCGACTGTTAACTCAAGTCCACAGTTTATCCAGACTTCCTTCGTTTTTTTACCGAATGTCCTGTTTCTATTTGAGGATGTCTGCTGTTCTGCATGCTGCACGCCACTCAAATGTTCCCTTCGCCCGCGGATGCCACATGAGATGCCTACTGAGGATCTCAGTCAACGTTTGCATTGGTTATGTTCACCCGGGTTCGCTCTTGGGCTGTCACACGCTGTAGGGTCAATATGCCCATAAGGTGGGCCAGTGAACCGACCGATGAGGAGGGCAGTTCAGTCATCAGTCCAAGATGTCACAGCTGGTCAGGGAAACCAAAATGCCACCCACCGTGCCAGGCAAGGTCCCAGGGGAAAGTGGGGCCATCTGGCCTCCTAAAGACATTTCCACCAGCTGGTGTTCCTCCCTCGTGTTCTTTTAAAGGCCTTTTCTCTGTTTGGTGCGTGTACAAGGCTCGGAAATGATCTCTGACAAGAGTGCACAGGGAGAGGCAGCCTGCGTGTGGGTGTGAGCATTGAGGATGAGCTGGGATGCAATCGCCACTTTGGTATCTCATTCAGATAGACCATCGTCTTCCCGGCTGGTGTGGCTCAGTGGTTGAGCGTCAAGCTATGAACCAGGAGGTCACGGTTCCATTCCAGGTCAGGGCACATGCCTGGGTTGCGGGCTCGATCCCCAGTGTGGGGCGTGCGGGAAGCAGCCGATCCATGATTCTCTCTCATCATGGATGTTTCTATCTCTCTCTCCCTCTCCTTTCCTCTCTGAAATCAATAAAAATATGTTTAAACAAATAAAAATAAATAGATCATGTCCTTTGTAAGGTATAGGATTGTCTGGCTACTATGCTGTACATGCAAAACTAACCCAAAACGATGTTGAATGTAAACTGTGGCTGAAAAGTAAAATGTAGCCCTAGTCGGTTTGGTTCAGCGGATAGATTGTCAGCCTGCGGACCGAAGGGTGTCAGGTTCGATTCTAGTCAAGGGCACATGCCTGGGTTGCAGGCTTGGTCCCTAGTAGGGGGCGCGCAGGAGGCAGCTGATCAATTGTTCTCTCTCATCATTGATGTTTCTATCTCTCTCTCCTGCTCCCTTCCTGTCTGAAATCAATAAACATAGACTACAAAAAAGAAAGAAAGATAAAATGCAAGAAGTAAAGAAATGGTCACGTTTCCCAAAAAGAGATGGGGTCCAGTCGTGAAAGCAAATGATATTTCCGCAAATGGAAGCTGGTTTTGTGCCTCTAAGAATCCTTTAGAAATACTCACAAGCTCCCTCCAGCTCTCTCTCTCTCTCTATCACTTTTACTATTTATTTATTTATTTATATTAATTTCAGAGAGGAAGGGAGAGAGAGAAACATCAATGATGAGAGAGAATCATGGATCTGGCTGCCTCCTGCACGCCCCCTAATGGGGATCGAGCATGCACCCCGGGCATGTGCCTTTGACCAGAATCAAACCCAGGCCCCTTCAGTCTGCAGGCCGACGCTCTATCCACTGAGCCACACCGGCTAGGGCTCCCTGCAGCTCCTGAAGGAGACTGTCCGCAGGACAACGAACAGTGCCCCCTTATCTGCCTGTGGGGGATGCCCTGTGGCTTCTTGGGGCCTGAAGCAAGACACTCATCCAAGAGGAGGAAGCCTTGGATGTCTGCCAAGGGTGCTGCTGGCCTGGTCGCCCCTTCTCTTTGGGCGCATGTGACAACCTCGGGCCAACGGATTTCATCGCCCGGATCTCCCTAATCCCCATGCGATGCTTGTGATCCTTCCCAGAGAAAAATCGCAGGGCACTTGCTGTGAGTGTACAGCTTCATCTGCATTGCAAACGAGCCCCATCCACTTGGGTGCTCCTGATATGGGGGTGGGGAGTGGGGGAGTCAGGCTCTTCAGGTTGTGAGTGGCGATGCTGAGTTTCCTGAGTCTCGGGAGAGCGGGCTAAGGCAGGACTCAGAGGCTCTGAGCTATTCCGGGTGGCGAGGTGTGGCCTTCAGGACTCATGATAGCCCTGGAGTCATTCTCCTGGGAACATGTGGGAATGATCCTGAGAAGCAGGAGCCGCGCCAGGTGACCTTCACCTTCGCACAAGAGCAACCCTCTCTTTCCTTCAGGAGAGCCCTTGGAAAAATATATCCCGGCCCGGCCGGTGTGGCTCAGTGGTTGAGCATCGACCTAGGAACCAGGAGGTCAGGGTTTGATTCCCGGTCAGGGCACAGGCCCGGGTTACAGGCTGGGTCCCCAGTGCAGGGCGTGCGGGAGGCAGCCGACCCATGATTCTCTCTCATCACGGGTGTTTCTATCTCCCTCTCCATCTCCCTTCCTCTCTGAAATCAATGAGAATATATTTTTTTAAAAAAATAACTTTGTAGTTTTCCTCCTATGTATCATGTACGGATTTTGTTAGATTTAGGCCTAGGGTTATTGGGTGTTGTTGTTTTTTTTTCCCCCCCCCGGTGCTAAGGAAAGAAGATATTTTCAAGGTATTTGTCAAAGACAATAAAATTAGAAAGCTTGCCAATTACATAGAAATAAAGTAAAAGGAGAAAATGAAGCTGCGATTCAAGGCATCATTCCAAATGCAAAACACCCAGAGCGCGGAATACATTTTGCTCAGGCGCAGCCAGAAACCCCCAACGGCTTCCCAGGTGAACTAAACCTGAGAAAACAAGCTGGGATCCGCCAGGGGAGCCCAGCACACAGCTTGGTGGAGCCCGCAGAGCTGAGCGCACCTGCTCCTCAGGCCTCTCCCCTGTCCCCCACCCCCCCATTCCATCCCTGCACAGCAGCCCAGGGCATCCAGGTCAGGGAAGGAGAAGAGGGGGGCAGAGGAAGGCAGCAGCGGGGCCCCAGAAAACCCCGATCTCTCTTCCTCTGACCAGAAAGGCAGGCGGCGGGTCTGTGACAGCATCTCTTCCCAGAAAGCACAGGCGCTGGGGAGATGCCAACCCTGTCTGCACTTAGACATCACATCTCACACGGAGGACAACTGTGACAATAGAGGTCATTTGCGGCCCTGTCAGTGGGTAGTGTCGACCTGAGGACTGAAGGGTCATGGGTTTAATTCCAGTCAAGGGCATATGCCTGGGTTGTGGGCTCGATCCCCAGTAGGGGCCCTGCGGGAGGCAGCTGATCCATGATTCTCTTTCATCATGGATGTTTCCCTCTCTCCCTCTCCCTTCCTCTCTGAAATCAATAAAAAATATATATATAAAAAGAGATATCACTTGCCAAGTGCAGTTTGTCAAGTACTATTGGGAACACATTTCTCTGGAGAGGAAAGAGTCTTTGTTGATCAGCCAATGGCTGGTAAAGATCAGGGGGTTCAAGAAAGCAAGGAAACTGCCCGGCTGGTGTGGCTCAGTGGTTGTGCATCGACCTATGAACCAGGAGGTCACGGTTCGATTCCCGGTCAGGGCCCCTGCCCG
>NW_006286244.1:1714112-1714507 GCF_000327345.1 Myotis davidii | reverse complement strand
TGAGCGCACCTGCTCCTCAGGCCTCTCCCCTGTCCCCCACCCCCCCATTCCATCCCTGCACAGCAGCCCAGGGCATCCAGGTCAGGGAAGGAGAAGAGGGGGGCAGAGGAAGGCAGCAGCGGGGCCCCAGAAAACCCCGATCTCTCTTCCTCTGACCAGAAAGGCAGGCGGCGGGTCTGTGACAGCATCTCTTCCCAGAAAGCACAGGCGCTGGGGAGATGCCAACCCTGTCTGCACTTAGACATCACATCTCACACGGAGGACAACGGGGACAAGAGAGGTCATTTGCGGCCCTGGCCGGTTTGGCTCAGTGGATAGAGCGCCGGCCTGAGGACAGAAGGGTCCTGGGTTCGATTCCAGTCAAGGGCATATGCCTGGGTTATGGGCTCGATTCT
>NW_006286244.1:1710420-1714092 GCF_000327345.1 Myotis davidii | reverse complement strand
TTCTGGTTAGGCCTAGAAGAAGATGGGGAGAGTGGCCCCCACCCAAGAGCCATACTATTCAGTGTGACCTGAATTCTGCCCAGACCTCAGCAGGGCAGAGCCACCAGAAGTCAGTATTGGGGGGCCATGACCCTGGAGAGTGAGGCTAGTGGCTCTCCCATGAGGGATGAGGACCAGTTAGGAAAGTGGGAGGAATGGCTCCTTCCATACCATTCAGTCATTGATCAGACTTCTAAACCCTGGACCTCTTAACTGATTACTCAGCAGGGTGCAAGTTCCACAGGGTGGTGTGACAGGAAATCCAGAGGATGAGGCTGTTGCATTCCTCTCAGCTGATGATATATCGAGGAGATTGTTCCACCCAAGAAAAAGGGCATCCTCTCTGAAATCAATAAAAACATATTTTTAAAAAACGTTCCATTCTACATGTCAAGCAATTTGCAAACATTATCTCTTTTGACCCTAGGACCCTATAAGGTAAGGACTCTTACCATGACCTTCATTGGCAAACAAGACAATTGAGACTTAGCGCAGGTTACATTTGCCCAAGGGCACCCGGTAAGTGATAGAGCCAGGGTCTGAGGCCAGACTGCCCGAGTCCAGAGCCCAAAACTCACTCACAATTGTTTACAGCCGCGTTTTTGTGTTTTTTTTTTCTTGCATCCACAGGCAAGCATGACTCACAGCGAACTGCGAGGTCTTATGATTCACTGAAACTCTTCTTGTTGAAATCACCGTCCCAGCTCCCCTTTGAAACATCCAACCACCTGAAAATGCTCACTCTCTGTTTTGCTATTCAAAAGAAGGGACGATTCTCTATCTTGATGGCTTCGCTCCAACTAATTCAAGGTTTGGGCTGTATTTTCGGCCCCGCTGTACCCTCACCCCCACCCCCGCCATGTTCTGAGCAGGCCTCTGTCCATTGGAAATCTTAGAAGTGGAAAAAAATTCAGTCCCAAAGGCCACAGGTGCTTTTGACCCTGACGCCAAGCAAAACTGGGTCAAACCGAATGGACTGAGAGGATGGCAGGGTTCAAGGTCGCTTCTGAAGTCTGTTCCTTGAGCTTAAGCTCTGAGTGACAGGAGCTACTCACTGATGAGGGCCTTTCGCATCTGTCACCTTGGTTCTCAAAGTGCCGTCTGCTGAAGGCTGGGAACGTGTGGGCGGCGTCATTTTAGCGCCACGAGCCAGTCAGAGGACGGTAAGTAGCCTGAGCTCGCACTCACGTGTGGAATATAATGAACAACATAAACTGGTGAACAAAATAGATCCAGAGACATAGAAGCATCGGACAGAGCGTCAAACCTCAGAGGGAAGGCAGGGGAAGGCAGGGTCAAGGGCACATGCCCAGGTTGCAGGCTCCATCCCCAGTAGGGGGCGTGCAGGAGGGATGAGGGGGGTGGTGTGGGGGGTAAGAGATCAACCAAAGACCTTGTATGCATAGAAGCATAACCAATGGACACAGACAATAGGGGGGGTGAAGGCCCTAGCTGGGGGTTGGGGCCGGGCTGGGAGAGGACAATGGGGGAAAATGGGGGACATATGTAATACTTTCAACAATAAAGAATTTAAAGCCCTGGCTGGTTTGGTTCAGTGGATAGAGCGTCAGCCTGTGGACTGAAGGGTCCCATGTTCAATTCCGGTCAAGGGCACATACCCAGGTTGCGGCTTCATTCCCACTAGGGGAGCATGCAGGAGGCAGCTGATCAATGATTTTCTCTCATCATTGATGTTTCTCTCTCTCCCTTCTCCTGTGATATCAATAAAAATATATATTTTTAAAAAGAGCATGAATTCATGGTTTTACAAAACCTAAGGAATCTACTATACAAATGGATTCCCCTTACTACCCAGAATGCTTTGGAAAGACTACAAACAAAAAATCTCAAGGTTAATCTAAAATTATTTCATTTTATTACAAAGTTATATTACTTGGAAGATGTTTCCAAATGACTCCAAGTTACAAGACATCAGTGTGATATTGGTGCTATAATTGTCCGCACAGATAGTGTTACTTATAAAAGTTAACGATGCACCATCGTACTGGTGGGAGGTTGCCAGGCAGATGGGAAGTTTGGGGCTTTGTTTTTTGCCTTTTCCTTTTCTCCCTCCACAAATGAGAAGCCGCCACCTGCCTCCTGGAATATTTTTGGTTGGAATATTTTTACTCTTCTTGGTTGAAAACATGAGCTTAAACAAAGCAACATGAAAAAACACTCGATTCTGAGCTGAAATAATCATCTCATGTATATGTGACAAGCTTTGGGGTAACCATTCGATTGATTTCTCAGTCTGTTTCTTTTGTGACCCTATAATCCTCTTTCCAATGTTGCCTGCCCCGTGTGGCCACAAGCACTCGAGAGCCCAGGAAGCACAAAGGCCCCAATTTTCTTGGCGTTAACACGACACAAATGCAAATTAGGGACAAAGGAAGGTTGTGTCCACGCTTGTAATGGCCATTGCTCTGTTCTGCGCTTCGCTTCGCGATTCCTTGTTTTAAAAACACCCATTCACCTTAGCCGTTGACTTTTCAATGGGCTATCCGCAAAAGAGAAGAATAAATTCTTTCCCTTAGATTCTGGATTGCACTCAATTACTTTGAACAGATAACGTGAAGTCTTACAAGAGTCTTACAGAATTCCCGATTGCGGAATTTGTTCTTGAGCGATGGAGTCTCATTTTGCCTCTTGCACTTTCAATCTACGCTTTGCGGTAAATCAAATGACCTGTATTGTACCCTCTTCAGAATCGTTGGCTGGTTAGCACGATGTCTAGCTGGGGTGGAAACTATTCTTTTCTTCATCCGTGGCATCATTCTTTCCAGAGTTGACATGGTGTGCAAGCAATTGCTCGTGTATCAGCCAATCCATAGCGTGAGCAATGGTAGGTGAATCCCTTCCTTTTTATAGATTGTCGTTTCCTGATTGCCAAGAAGCGATGCCTGCACAGCGACCCTGGTTTGGAGGGGAGGAAACACAGGCGTAGGGAAGGAGAGGAGCTGCCTGGCCGACCGTAGAATTGATCTGGCTGGCAGAACAGGTCTCAACACCTCCCTCCTTTACGAACGCCTGGAAATAGCAACGTGCATGTTAGGGTTTTGTGTAATTATTCAGTGGATGCCCAGAATGTGTAAGCCCTCCACCTCTCTGTGGATTTATTTTATGTCGGAGTGAAAGTGACCTGATGGTCCTATTCCATCAATGTGACATATTGCATTATTTGTGGGAGGGAGCGGGGAGCCAGAAGACAAGGGAGACTGATCAGATGTACTGCCGTCCACGGGATGACTGACAGTCACACACTCAGACCCAGGACCGGGCGGAGGGAACCTTCCGGTTTTATTGTTTATCAGAGCACCGATCCTGGGTGAATTTAACAGGAGTTTGGCAAATAAATATACGAGTGAAGGAGATGCTGTAAGTGGTGTCAGAGTAACCTGTATTTTGGAAGTAATAAATATTTTGAGTTTAAAAGGTGTCAAAACGTCAAACACGATGAGGAATGACTATGGACCTAACTCCAGATGCTGCAGCCACCTTCCAACGACAGGAGTAACGAAGCGAGACGGAGTTGAACACCCGACCCCAGAAATGGACCGGGAGGCGGGGTCCTAATTAGAGCAAGAACCCAGGAAGCCAGACAGCCCTGTGTTTGCGGGAGCAGGCGGCGCA
>NW_006286244.1:1706594-1707730 GCF_000327345.1 Myotis davidii | reverse complement strand
ATATTATATAATTATTTATTTCAGAGAGGAAGGGAGAGGGGGAGAGAGAGAGAGAAACATCAGTGATGAGAGAGAATCACGGACCGGCTGCCTCCTGCACGCCCCACACTGGGAATGGAGCCCGCAACCCGGGCATGTGCCCTGACCGGGAACCGAACCCCGACCTCCTGGTTCATGGGTTGAGGCTCAACCACTGAGCCACTCCGGCTGGGCCAGATGTGGCTTCTTGAGGGCCTTTCTACTGCCTGACTTCTCGGGAGGTGAGTTTTTAAATATCATCGCTTTCCCAGCAGGGGCTCGGCGGCCCCTGCCTCCCTGAGGGGTGGACACTGGCCCTTTCCCGCCGGCCTTGAGGCTTCTGTTCCTCGCTCGGTGACCGGCTGTGGCAGGCCCTGGGTTCTGCAGCTGTGCTGCTGAAGGCCGGGGAGTGGTTGCACTGACCAGGGTGGTGCTGGTGGTGATGGTGGTGATGTGGCTCCTCCTATGGTTCTCCCTGATGATGGTTCACCCAGAGGGGACTCAGCACCCGGGAGGCAGCCGGAGGGGCCCCGGCCAGGGCCTGGCCTTGGATCTGACCCCTTGCTGCACCCTGCTGCTAGGCCTGCCCGGCTGGCGGGGCTCCTGGCAGGGAGTGGTCTGCAGACCTCGGGCAGGCAGGCAGGCTGCAGTGGGGATGTGCTGAGCTGCAGCCCGGCTTACAGACTCCACCTTGGCCGGCCGTGCTTGGGGTGGCGAGGTTTGAAAGCATGTTCTTGTTCAGGCTTTAGCTGAGTTTTGGAATTTTCAAAGTCACATCACTCTGTATACTCCTTTTCTTTTTATTTTTTAAAAATACTTTTATTGATTTCAGAGAAGAAGGGAGAAGGAGAGAGAGAAACATCAGCGAGGAGAGAGAATCATGGATCGGCTGCCTTCTGCACGCCCCACACTGGGGATCCAGCCCACAACGGTGGCATGTGCCCTGACCAGGAATTCAAACGTGACCTCCTGAGCCATGCTGGCCGGGCTGTGCACTTCTTTTATGCCCCCTGTGTTTCCTAGTATGTCGTTAGGTCTTCCAGCCCTGGTTTGGCAGGCTCTATGCGAGGAGCGTTGGTGGTCCAGCTGGTGATATTGGGACACTTGAAATCCATGTC
>NW_006286244.1:1693584-1706580 GCF_000327345.1 Myotis davidii | reverse complement strand
ATTTTCTACATTGTGAATTACTTTGTAGTTGTCAAGTTTTTTACAATGTGAAAAACCAAATCCTTAAAAAGTATTTGTAGCCTGGCCAGTGTGGTTCAGTGGTTGAGCATCGACCTATGAGCCAGGAGGTCACGGTTCGATTCCCTGTGAGGGCACAGGCCCGGGTTGCAGTCTCCATCCCCAGTAGGGGGCGTGCAGGAGGCAGTCGATCGATGATTCTCTCTCATCATGGATGTTTCTATCTCCTTCCTCTCCCTTCATCTCTGAGATCAATAAAAGAAATATATACATATAAAGAGAAGAGAGTGAAATTTTGATCTGTAACCTTCATAATAGAAAATTTGTAACAAATGTATGTTGCTGAGAGAAACAGATGAGGGACAGGCATCCTGCCCACCTCCTATTATATAAACGTGCCCGTGCGTGTGCGTGTGTGTGCATGTGTGTGTGACTGTGTGACTGTGTCTGCTGTGTAACTGTGTTGCTTGCGCTGGCTTTGGCTGAGTCAGGCTTCTTCTATGAGAAAGAGACGAGAAGTGCTGTCTGGGAGCCCTGCGATGACCTAGAACCTGTGCAGAGAGTCCCCGTGCACCAGGGCGGGGGAGGCCCTGGGCACCCTTGTGCCTTTGATCAGCGTCCAGAAATGGGGGGGCACGTGGTGTCCAGCTGGAAGGAGGCGAGAAGGAGGCGATGAGCATCTCCGTGGTTAAGGTTGAGGCTCCTAACCGCTCTCCACACCGTCCTAGTCTTCCCAGCCTCTTCCTTCCGTGTTTTCAGTGGGTTTAGCTTCCTGGGTACAGCCCACGGTGAGGGGTGCAGAGGGTCCTGTCTCCCCTTCACGCTCCTCCCCCAGGTCCTGGCTCTGCCTGGAGTTGTGAGTTCCTGAGGGATGGCTTAAAGACCAACGCTGGTTGTGGGGGTGCCGGGCAGGCCCTTGGCCCCTTAGAGATGGAGGGTCGGCCTGGAGCGGCAGCTGCTGCGTACTGGGAGCTCAGGGCCCAGCCCTCGCCCCACCAGTTTTGCCCCGAACCCCCTAAAATAGCCCCCGCAAGCTGGCAGCCTCGCCCGTCCACTCTGCAGCGTGCGAGCTCGCTCTTTGAAGCGGCATGGGAGGCAGGCCTGGCTGCTCTCTGGGCTTCTGGCCTTCTGGTCTCTTCCTCTGAGCTGTCTGTGATCCGTTCTCTCCGAGGAGGGGGGAACAGACAGAGCTGCAGATGCTCGGGGCTGCTGTCTGTTCTGCGTCGTCGGTCTTGGTCGTGCTGCCTGGGATCCGAGCTGTTGGCGCTTTCCATCAGAGGTCGGACTTCACGGGAGTTTTCCCCCCGTGCTCCGTGGCAGCAGCCTCTGCAATCATTCAGGGAGGAGGCACGACCTTGGGAGGCTGGAGAGGAGCAGATGGCTTTGAAAATTAACACTGCTCACTGCTTTATCTTCCGAGTGCTGGCTGGTGCATTGGGTTTAAAGACGAACAAGTAAGGGGAGGAAGGTCTTTCTCTTAAAACCAGCATTCACGGTACCCTCTACAGTCATAGGATTTAAAAATATATATATTTCTATTGGTTTCAGAGAGAGGAAGGGAGAGGAAAAGAGACAGAAACATCCATGATGCGGGAGAATCATGGATCGGCTGCCTCCTGCACACCCCACACTGGGGATGGAGCCCCCAACCCGGGCCTGTGCCCTGACCAGGAATCGAACCATGACCTCCTGGTTCCTAGGTCAGTGCTCAACCACTGAGCCACACCAGCCGGGCTGTAATAGGTTTTATGAGCAGAGCTCCCTGGACCCCTGTCTGGGGGGGAAAGGTGTTTCCTACCTGGGGCTCTGTGGCTCCAGGAATTTGAGTCCTGAATCTTGGTCGCTACAAGATAACCCTTACAAAGTGCTACGCAATGATTGGGCATGTGCCAAGCCCTGAAACCAAAGGGAGCTTCCTGGAGGAGGCGTCGCTCACATGCCAGGGGAACCTGCGCCCATGATGAGGACAGTGACCCACGTGCCAGGCTGTGCCCTGCCTCTCAGCCCTGTACAGAGAGCACAGATGGGTCCTCTGAGGCAGTGTCGGGGGGTGATGAGAAGACTGGGTTAATGATCACCATCAACTAGTCAGACTTGCTCATTCAGGAAAGGTGGTGCGCCCCTTCTTTTTTATAACACCTAGAACTTTTTTCAGTGAAAAAGCTTTATTTTTGCCCAGCCTGTGTGGCTCAGTGGTTGAGGGTCGACCTATGAACCAGGAGGTCACGGTTTGATTCCCCGTCAGGACACACGCCTGTGTTGCAGGCTCGATCCCCAGTAGGGGGCGTGCGGGAGGCAGCCGATCCATGATTCTCTCCCATCATTGATGTTTCTCTCTCTCTCTCTCTCTCTCTCTCCATCTCTGAAATCAATAAAAAATATTAAAAAAATTAACGACTCAGTGGGTGGCAATCTCGCTGTGTGAAAATTGGGGAATGTTTTTCTGTTCCTCAATTTTTAAGGTGACTTTCTGAGTTTAATTCATCTTACCCCAATGAACAATTCCCAAATAGGACTCTTTCTCCAAACCCTCGCAGCCTGAATGAAATCAAGTGACCACACAATCACATTAAAGTCTTAAAGGCTATTTTGTTTAACGTTATGAAAAGCTAACACACGGAGTAATTCTACCAAGATTATAATTATGATGTAACCTAAACTCTATTATACGGCCTGGGATCATTATTTATACTTTATAACTGTCAATTCTGAAAGGATATTCTTTCTGAAGTTACTGGGATAACTCTCTCTAGAATCAATTAAAAAAAAAAAAGAGTCATTGTGTGACCACCTCACCCTCTCTCTGTCTGAAGAGCTATTTCGTCGGGGAGTCACGTTTTTTAGTGACGGGAGCACCGTTTCCCCTCCCCGTGTGCTCTGAAAGCTGTTTTCATTGAGATCCAAGTTGTGCCTGTATCCAGGAGCTCTGTCCCTCTGGATGCGAGTTCTGCGGCTTCTGACCCGTCTCGCTCTGGCTGCTGTGAGACCCGTGGGCGGGGGGTCAGTTTTCTATTGGGCTGAAGTTACTGGGATAACTCTCTCTAGAATCAATTAAAAAAAAAAAAGAGTCATTGTGTGACCACCTCACCCTCTCTCTGTCTGAAGAGCTATTTCGTCGGGGAGTCATGTGTTTTAGTGACAGGAGCACCGTTTCCCCTCCCCGTGTGCTCTGAAAGCTGTTGTGTTCATTGAGATCCAAGTTGTGCCTGTATCTCAGGAGCTCTGTCCCTCTGGATGCGAGTTCTGCGGCTTCTGACCCGTCTCGCTCTGGCTGCTGTGAGACCCGTGGGTGGGGGGTCAGTTTTCTATTGGGGCTCACGGCCCAGGCCTGGCAGAGGAGCACCCAGGGGTTGGGGAGAGAAAGCAGCGCCCCTGTGCGCACAGCTGATTCCTTGTCTCAGCTCTGGAGGTTTCTCTACCTCTGGAGCCTGGGCGTCTAGTCTGAGCTTACAGGCCAGGGCTGAGGGCGCCCCAGGGCCCCAGGTGTCTCAGGCCTCCTGGTCCTGGGGCTCCGGGCTGGTCCCTTTAGCTGGAGAGGCCCAGTGGGGGACAGAAGTGGGGGGGAGGCAATGTTAGGGTCACCACCTTCTCCCAAAGAAAAATGTGCAAGACTTGATCTCAGGGAAAAGAATAAAGACTCAGCCCAGCCAGCATGACTTGGTGGTTGAGCGCTGACCTATGAACCAGGAGGTCATGGTTCCACTCGGGTCAGGACCCAGGCCCGGGTTGTGGGCTCAATCCCCAGTGTGGGGCGTGCAGGAGGCAGCCGATCCATGATTCTCTCTCATCATTGATGTTTCTATCTATCTCTCTCTTCATCTCTGAAATCAATAAAAAATATATTAAAAATAAAGGCTCAGTGGGCACACATTCCCCCTTTTACAGAGGAAACAGACTGTGGGAGGTGAAGGGGTTTAGACAATCGGAAACGGTGGTGGGGCCGGAGGTGGGCCAGCTGTCCGCCCGGTGTGTCTTCTCGGTCCCGTCTTGTTCTGGGAGAAGCGGCCTGGACCCGTGCCTGGCGTACAGCGAGCGCTTCAGTGTCGGCTCAGTCCCAGCCCTGTCCCTTCGGAGGAACGCTGTCCCCGTGGGTGGGTGGTCAGAGATGGCATTCCTCAAACTTCCTTTATTATTACCCTTTTAAAAATATATATATATTTTATTGATTTTTTACAGAGAGGAAGGGAGAGGGATAGAGAGCTAGAAACATCGATGAGAGAGAAACATCGATCAGCTGCCTCCTGCACACCCCTGACTGGGGATGTGCCCGCAAACAAGGTACATGCCCTTGACCGGAATCAAACCTGGGACCCTTCAGTCCGCAGGCCGACGCTCTATCCACTGAGCCAAACCGGTTATGGCTTATTATTCTTTTTTTTTTTTTAAGAGTTTTCACTGCCCACTGCTTAGTAAACACTTTTATTTAAAAATATATTTTCATTGATTTTAGAGAGGGAAGGAGAGAGATGGAAACATCAATGATGAGAGAGAGAGAGAATCATTGACTGGCTGCCTCCTGCATGCCCCACACTGGGGATGGAGCCCACAACCTGGGCATGTGTCCCGACCAGGAATCGAACCGTGACCTCTTGGTTCATAGGTCGACGCTCAACCACTGAGTCACACCGGCCGGGCCAAACTTACTTTTTTCAAAATTTATTTTTATTTGATTTTAGAGAGAGAGAGGAAGGGAGAGAGAGAGAGAGAGAGAGACACTTTGCTTTGTTCTCCCACTTGTTTATGCACTCATTGGCTGATTCTCGTGTGTGCCCTGAACGCGGATAGAACCCACAACCTTGGCATAGCTGGACGGCGCTCTAACCAACTGCGCTACCCGGCCAGGGCTCTTCAGACCTTCTAACGAGGACTTGGTCTGGTGGTTGCTTGGCAGGAGACGGAAGCCATGAGGGGCAGCCTCTCCCTGAAGAGCCTCCTTCTGAGCCAGGGTCCAGGACCACATGAACGGTTGCACGAAGCCCCCATGGCCGGGAGTTACCTGCGCTCTGCTGGGCTGTTCCAAAACTGGGGCGTGTTCAGATGTTGCTGTGGCTATCATCAGAGGCTTTTAGCTTTGGTCTTTCAGGAGAGCTTAAAATTGTTTTGACCTATTTTCCGCTCTTTCTACCTGGAGATTCAAAGGCCAGATCCTCAGAGCCATGGTTTTCGGGTCGTGGCTCAGCAGGGCTCTGTGACCTTCCCCCAGCCCGTGGGTCAGTGCATTAGGCACAGATGCAAGGGAGTCTGGGCCGTGTCTGGTGTGAGGTCAGGTTCCGTTTGAGATTGTAAAGAACATGGGCGCGCTCTCAATCTATCTATATATCTACAGTAGAGGCCCGGTGCACGAATTCGGGCACGGGTGGGGTCTGGCCAGCCCGCCCCGATGGGGGCCCATCAGGCCGGGCTGGCTGGCTGGTCACACCCCTGATGGGTGAGGGGGTGATCGGAGCCTGGATCAGGCTGGTTGGCTGCTGCAGTGCGTGTCATAGGCACCAGTCGCTCTGGTCATTCTGGTTCCACTGTTCCGGTTGCTGGGCTTTTATATATATAGATGTCTATATGTCTATCTGTCTATATATATTTGTTTAAATTGACTTCAGAGAAGAAGGGAGAAGGAGAGGGAGAGAAAGAAACATCAATGATGAGAGAGAATCATTGATCGCTAGGACCTGCACAACCCACACTGGGGGTCGAGCCTGTAACCCGGGCATGTGGCCTTGACTAGGAATGGAACCCTGACCTCCCAGGTCATTCGTCGGCACTCAACTCACTGAGCTGCGTCGGCCGGGCGAGAACATGGCTTTTGAGTCAACTTCCTGAGTCTGCCCTGAGCCCAGCCACGTCCTTAAACTCTCACACTTCCCAGCCTCTAAGATTTGCTTGGCCAAGTACCTTCATCTGAACCTCAGCTTTCTCTTCTGTGATAAAACACATGATGCCCCCCCCCCGCCCCCGCCTTGATGGGAGGGGGAGGAGCTGGTCATGTGGACACATGGGAAGCAGATACCCTTCCCAGCAGATGGGGAGCGGCCAGTGGGAGGCCCAGGTGGGAGTGTGCTGGGGAGGGCGGGCTGGTGCCAGCAGGGCACGTGAGGGTGGCAGGGGCTCCCAGGTGGCGGGAGCGTGGAGGGTCTTCGGGGCCATCGTAAGGATGTGGCTTTCACCTGGAGTGCAGTGGGAGGCTCAGTGGTTCTGGCTGAGGGTGCCCTGGCCCAGTGTGACTTGTAGAGAGATGTTGGGTCCCCCCAACACTCAGGCCACGGGAGGACTCGGCATCGCCTTCATCTGACGAGGTGGGGGAGAGAGAAAGAGGTGGGGGGCGTTCGGGGTGTTTTGAAACTAGAACCAGCCATGTGCCCTGGTGGACTGAATGATGGGTGTTGGGGGGACCTCCAGCCATGGTGACAGAGAAATAGGCAGCCCCGCCCCCCGCCCCCCAGTTCCAGTTCCCAGGGGCCTTGGGCAGGGCCGCTGTGCTGGGTCAGCCCTGTGGAGCTGGCCAAGGCTCTTTGGACAGCTCAGAGGAAGCCAGGTTTTCACTGGGTTTGAGGTCTTGGTGGGGAATCTCTCGGTCCCGGGAAGCATCAATCCGGCCTTTTCCCGGAAAAGTTCGTTTCATCTTCTCCTTGGCAGTCGCGTCACTAATGAGCCAGTGGCCGGCTCCCCGCGGCCCCTGCTCGGGGCAGGCTCGGGCCTCCGCGGGGAAGGAAGAAAGGCGTGCGGCCCACGGCTTCCTCTCTGGCTAATGGCGTGACGACGATGCATTTGGGGACCATTTAATGATCGGAAAGCCCGTTCTATTTATTGGCTATTAGAAACGGTGAGGGTGAGGTTTATTTCTCTTGGAAATAGCACATCCTCTTAATTGCACCAAAAATGCTGCAGGAGCTGTGTTTTCTGGATGACCAGTGCCGCGCTCCGTCCCCACCCGTCTCGGTTCGGTGCTGGACACGCCCCGGGACGGAGCAGAGGCGTCCTTGGCGGGGCCCCCGGGTGCTGGCAGGTCAGAGGTCAGGGGTCAGCGGTCTGGCGTTACTTTGCTCTTCGCTGACACTGTCCCCCACACGCTGCACCTTAGTATGTAGCATTTTATGATGATGCCACGTGAGAGCTTCTGTCTGTAAAACCTGTTATGCCTGGCTGGCGTGGCTCCGGTGATGAGCATCGACCTATGACCCAGGAGGTCACGGTTCGATTCCCGGTCGGGGCACATGCCCGGGTTGCGGGCTTGATCCCCAGTGGGGGGCATGCAGGAGGCAGCTGATCCATGATTCTCTCTCATCATTGATGTTTCTCTCTCCCTCTTCCTTCCTCTCTGTAATCAATAAAAATATATTTAGCCCTAGCCACTTTGGCTCAGTGGATAGAGCATCGGCCTGCAGACTGAAGGGTCCTGGGTTCGATTCTGGTCAAGGGCACATACCTCGGTTGCAGGCTCCCAGCCCTGGTCATGGTCATGGGGGAGGTAGCCAATTTATGATTCTCTCTGTCTCCCTCTCTCTTCCACTCTCTGTAAAAATCAATGGAAAAATACCCTCGAGTGAGGATTAGCAAAATAGTAAATATATATATTTAAACACACACACACACACACACACACACACTCACACCCTCACCCCTCTGTTACCTCCCGGTGGGGAAGGAGAGAGCAGACACTTCCCTTGGGGAGAAGATGAGGGACAAAGTTGGAGAATTGCTAACCGGGAGCGCCATCAGCGGTTTCTGAACCCTTCCCCGGTTCCGATAGCTAAATTAGAGAGAGAGCCAGGGCCCTGTGTGGGACCCTCCGAGCTGCAGTCACAGGCCCCGGGAGCTTTGTTCCATCCAGACGTCTCCTGTCAGCGACGGTGGCAGGCTGGCGCCCTCCCCACGCCCACACGCAGGCCGGCGGTCCCTGGCCGTGTGCCCGGTGCTTCCCTGGTGGGCAGAGCCCAGGCCACGCTGTGCAGGGGAGGAGGGGAGGTTGGCACTGAGCCCCGGGAGCCAGCCCCAGCGCCGTGACGCTGCGCTCAGGACCCCTGGGCCCCTGGGGTGGGCAGGGAGGGTGGCCGGCGTTCGGGAATGCCCTGGTGATTCAGAGACTCCTTCCCCACTCAGACGCCCTGCCCTGGACTTGGTCTGCCCTTGCCCTTGTCGAAGCACCGGAGAGACAGCCAGGGACACACCTTGGTCAAAGGAACTTGGGTTCTTCAGCTGCAGCGAGAGAGAGTGCACGCTGGACTCTGCACAACGCAGTCAGAGGGACGGGGAGGCTCAGGGTGGGGTTTGGGGCTCTGCAGGTTGACTCTAAAGTGGGGTTGAGGGAGCCGAGGCCACCTCTGGCCCGGGGGTGTCCAGGTGATAGAGTGTCTCAGTCATTTAAAAAATATATATATTGTTATTGATGTCAGAGAGGAAGGGAGAGAGAAACATCAATGATGAGAGGGAATCATGGATCGGCTGCCTCCTGCAGGCCCCACACTGGGGATCGAGCCCGCACCACGGGCCTGTGCCCTGACCAGGAATCGAACCCTGACCTCCTGGTTCCTAGGTTGACACTCGGCCACCCATCCCCGCCGGCCGGGCTGGTAAAGCTTTTTGGGGAAAGGGTAGGAAGGGGAAATGGCAGTTGGAGAAGCACTGGACCCTCTATGTCAACCATTTAGATTCCGTTTGGGGGCATTCCCGAATGTCATGTTCATGGGACAGGACACTGAAGGAGGAGGGACTCTGCTGGTTCTGCTGCTCAGACCTTGGGTCGTTGGTGGCTGCATGTTCCCAGATGGGGAGGGGGTGGCGGGCGAGGGCTTCTGGGTGATGACTGTCTGGGGAACCTGGTCCGGGTGTGCAGGGACCCTGGGAGAGCCGGACCCGGGTTCAGATCCTGCCTCTGGCCTGCGGGGCTGGGTCCTTGGGCCACGTCCAAACCCTCCTCCTGGTGCCTTCCGTCTGCCGCACGCCCACCATGTGCTGGGCACCCTGCCAGCACACTGCCATCTGCGCGCTCGGCCCCGCTTCCCAAGTCTGGGCGGTGGGGGGCGGGTGTGGGGCTCATTATCCTCCTTTTACACATGAAGAAATGCAAACTGAGGCAAGAAGCCTCGCGTCCAAGGCCACACAGCTGGAAAGGGCAGAGCGAGGACCTCAGGGCTGCTGGACTCGTGCTTTAGGCCTCGCTGCCTCTTCCCCTCAGTCTCTTCATCTGTAAAATGGGCATTTGTGATTCCAGGGAATTGTGTTTCCAAATCCGTAACACAATTCCCTGTACCCATAGGGACCTGGCCAAGTATGCGTTCCCTTGCCCCCTCCCCTCCCGCTCAGGGCGTCTCCGCTGCTCTGAGCTGCTTGGGTTGGTCCAGGGAGCGCCTGCGGACTCGCTCCATCCTGGCTTACTCTTCCCTGAGCCGTAGTGAGGACTCCGGGGAAGGGACCATCCTGCTAAATACGGTTTTTAGTCACTGAACTCTGCCCTTTGCACAGGCGACAGGAAAATTGCTGCCTTTTATTTTGCCTGTCAGCCTAGCATTCCAAATGAAAGTGGATTGCTTTCTTTCTTTCTTTTTTTTCCTTCTGCGATATATTCACGCCCGGCCCTGGCTGGAAGTTCAGTCCCTGGCACGTGCGTGTCCGGGCCTGGATGGAGGTGCCCCCGTAGCTCACTCTGCTCCCGGGTTTGCGGAATCACGTGCCTCTGGCTGAGCGGCCTGGACTGGGAGTTGAGGGACAGATGCCTGGTAATCACCAGGCTTCCTCCCACAGCAGGGCACTGGCAGGCACCGCCTGTTTTAAGGGGACATTTAAGCGCGTTTTAAAGAGCGAGACCTACAGCTTCTACAGGCAGGAGACGGGAGGTGAATCCTCAGTCACCCCCTTCCTGTGCAAAGGCGTTGGGAAGGGAAGCTGGACCCGGAAAGCTGAGCGTGGCAGGTGCCAGAGGCCTGAGTGGTGGCCGGGCGCCTTGATGGGCGCCACGGGTCGCAGTTGTGCCCCTCCGAGCTCGTTTCTGCCTCCTCCCCTTTTATTTATTTATTTTTATTTTTTAAATATCTTTTTATTGATTTCAGAGAGAGAGGGAGAGGGAGCAAGAGGTAGAAACATCAGTAATGAGAGAGAATGATGGATCCGCTGCCTCCTGCACACCCCTCACTGGGGATGGAGCCCGCACCCCCCGCATGTGCCCTGACCGGGAATCGAACCCTGACCTCCTGGTTTGCAGGTTGACGCTCATCCGCTGAGCCAGCCGGCCGGGCCTGAGCTGCATGCTCACGGAATTGTCTTTAGCCCCATCGGCCTGGACCACACACCGCCTCTCCTTCCTCCTCTTGCCGATGCGCGGATTCTGGGCAGGGAGAGTTGGAGGCTTCTCACAGGTGGCCAGGGGGCAGGGACAGGAGGGGAGCTGGGGGGAAATCTGTCCATTGCCAACAGGGTGGGGGTGCATGTCCCCCATGAATGACCAGCCTTCAGGGTGGGCTCCTGCCAGGTACAGTCCTGGCCCAGGTGTGCCCCTCCTTGGCCCGAGGGCCCAGCACCGGGAGGCGAGCGCCTGGCTTCCAGCGCCCCGGATTTGGCATCTGAATTCGGAACTGGCAGCGCGTTCGTGTCTGCCTGTGATTAAGTGAAGGAGACTGGCATGGCAGCACCGCGTGTCTCCTCCCGTGCACCGTCCCATCGGGCTGTTTTCCCTCGAGATCACAGGGAGGGCCGGTGGTTTCATTGACAAGAGGTAGCAGGTGCTGGCCGCCTGTCTGTCCCAGGACGGATGCCCCTGGAGCACCACTAGCTGGGCCCTGGGGCTGCAGCATCCATATGTGTGGCCCGCCCTGCGTCCGGGTTCCGGTGGGGCCCAGCCCGCGCAGCCGATGAACCGGAAATCAGTAATTACCACCCAGTGTGACGGGCGGTCATTGAGAACTGAGGTGTGGATGCCAGGCTTCCGGGGTTCAGATCCAGCCACGTGGGCCGGTCACTTAGTCCCTGGCTTCCGTTTCTTTCATGGGTACATTGGGGACAACAATGCATCTCCCAGGGTGGGGTGGAGAGGGACTGAGTGTAGACACGCTAGGCAACTGCCTATTTAACCTGAGCGGGGCCGCAGGTCAGGTGCTCATCGCCTTTTCTGTGCTCCTCCTGGGCCCAGAGCCTGAGCCTCCTGGAGTGGCCTGGAGCTCCAGGCTTGGAGGGGGGCAGGGCGCGGGGGGCAGCCTCGGAGCCGGCAGTCCTCTCCTCCGGGGAGGGTGCGGATGGGACCCAGAGCCTCTCAGAGTGCCCCTGGGCCCTGTGCCCACAGAGGAAGGAGGGCGGAACCTGCGCCCCCCGCATGGCCATTCGTGGCGCCTGCCCACGCTCTGCTGTGTGGATTCCGTGTCCCTCCAGAGGCTGCAGGACGGGAATGAAGGTGATGGTTGCAGCCACCACAGTCGGAAAACCCACGGTTCCTGGTTGCCGCCCGATGCGCCCCGACTCCCATGATCATCACAGCAGCCCCGAGAGCAGGTGGCCCGGCCCCGGAGGACGCCCCTGGCTCAGGTCACGCAGCTCCCGAGCGGCCAGGCTGGTGGTGCCAGAACAGCAGCTCACCCACGAGCTCGGGGGAGGGTTTTTAAATCTCATGCATTCGTGTCAGTGCCTGGGGGAGGGAAGAGAGGAGCTGTCTGCCCACGTCCTCCTGGAGATTCTGCTGTTTCATCGTGAGCGGCTTCCACCTTTCCAAAGAGAGAGAGAGAGAGAGAGAGAGAGAGAGAGAGAGAGAGAGAGAGAGACGGGCAAGCTCCAGGTATGGCCTGAGCAGCCTCCTTTCTTGCATGGAAGGGTCTGGAGAGTTCCTGGTGCGTCTGAGGCATCCAGGGTGGTAGTTTTAAGCTGCCAACCTGCTTCCTGGGTTTGGGGCCGGCTCCCAGCCAATCAGAAGTGGGGAGGTTCCCCCATCTTTGACATTTAGCTCCCCCTCAGCGCCCGCGCCCCCAGTTGGGCTCTTCCTTGCATGTGAGCAGCATCTGCCCAGGGCTGCTTTCCTTCCCCGCGTCCTGACAAACAATAGCCTGGTTTCAAGAGGGATATTTATAACTCGGACAGCACAGAAGTATTTGATTCCCACATGAGCATTTATGGGATTCTTTTATTTTTTTCAGTCTCATGAAAAATTCATCCCCTGAGGCCTGGGCTGCTCTCGTCTCCTAAGTTTGGGTGTCTGGGCTCGTCTGCTCTTCCTTCTTAGATGCTTAGATCGGGTGGGAGCGGGGAGAGTCCCAAAGAAGGCAGGATGGCTTGCAGCCTTGGGCAATCTCTTCTCTCGACTAGACAACTAGACGGTCGCCAATCCACTCTGTATTGCACATGAAAGTGGCCCTTTCCCTTAAAGGAGGGTGAGAAGACCCTCATCACAAAGCTCCCAGCAAACAAAAGCCCGGGTCCCAACGGCTTCACGGGAGTTTCCCAAACATTCAGAGAGGAACTAGCACCTCTCCTCCTGACTATTCCAGAACATCCAAGAGGAAGGAACACTTCCCAGCTCTTTCTTTAAGGCCAGCATCACCCTAATCCCAAACCAGATAAAGACACTACAGAGAAGAGAATTACAGGCCAATATCCCTGATGAACATAGACGCTTAAATCCTCAACAAAATATTAGCAAATCTAACCCAGCAATATATTTAAAAAATCATACATCATGACCAAGTGGGATTTGTTCCAGGGATGCAAGGCTGGTACAATATTCACAAATCAATAAACATGATACATCACATAAACAGATCGAAAAACAAAAATCACATGATCATATCAATAGAAAAAGCATTCGACAAAATGCAACACCCATTTTTTTAAAAAAATATGTTTTGTTGATTTTTTGCAAAGAGGAAAGGAGAGGGATAGAGAGTTAGAAACATCGATGAGAGAGAAACATCGACCAGCTGCCTCCTGCACACTCCCCACTGGGGATGTGCCCACAACCAAGGTACATACCCTTGACCGGAATCGAACCCGCCCTCTGAGGGAGTGCAT
>NW_006286244.1:1689421-1693549 GCF_000327345.1 Myotis davidii | reverse complement strand
AGTAATGAACTCTCAAAAAGAGAAACTAAAACCCATTTACCATTGCAGCAAAAAAATTAAGATACTTAGGAATAAAGTTAACTAAGGAGGCAAAAGACCTGTACTCAGAAAACTATAGGACCTTGGAAAAAGAGATAGAAGGAGATATACAAGAGTGGAAAAACATACCATGTTCATGGATTGGTAGAATCAACAGCCTGAAAATGTCCATACTACTCAAGACAACCTACAGATTCAATGCAATCCCTATTAAAATACCAACAGCATATTTCACGATTCTAGAACAAATACTCCAAAAACTTATGTGGAACCAAAAAAAAGACCCCGAATAGCTGTAGCAATCTAAGAAAGAAGAACAAAGTTGGAGGAATCACAATACCAGATCTCAAGTTACGCTACAAAGCCACTGTACTCAAGACAGCCTGGTATTGGCATGAGAATAGGCATATAGATCAGTGGAACAGAGACCCCAGAAATCAACCCAAGTCATTATGCTCAATTAACATTTGACAAAGGAGGCAAGAGCATACAATGGAGTCAAGACAGCCTCCTGCACGCCCCCCCCACCCCCCACTGGGGATTGAACCAGCAACCTGGGCATATGCCCTGACCGGGAATTGAACCGGTGACCTTTTAGTTCCTGGGTCAATGCTCAACCGCTGAGCCATACGGGCCGAGCTGTTGTGAGGCTTTTATTGCATTGATGAGGTTATCTAAATGATAATTATCCTTCCAGCCTTCTTCACTGATAACTTCAGTTACCATGTGCAGAATACCTTGTAAAAATTGCTATCTCACCTGGACGGAATTTCCCAGGCCCCACTTGGCGAAAGCGTTCTCATTTACAGAGGAACCTGGACTTACAGGAAAGCAAACACCAGGGCTGTGGCCAGGCTCCTGTGATAAGAATTCCTTAGGCTCTGCCTCTCTCCCCACCCCTCAGTGTCCCTCACTCTTTGTTTTGAAAATATATTTTTATTGATGTCAGAGAGGAAGGGAGAGGGAGAGACATCCATGATAGAAACATCCATGATGAGAGAGAATCATGGATCGGCTGCCTCCTGCACACCCCACACCGGGGATGGAGCCCGCAGCCCCAGCCCAGGCCTGTGCCCTGACCGGGAATTGAACCGCGACCTCCTGGTTCCTAGGTCGAAACTCAACCACTGAGCCACACCGGCCGGGCTCCCTTACTCTCTGGATCCGTGTTTCTGAATTTGCCAGATTTGTAAGAAGGGTTGTGCAGAGTGAAGCGGGGCCCCTGGTGGTGTGTGAGTTGCAGGGGACTGACTGGGGGGCCGGTGGGCCGGTGCGTGAGCCCCGGTCCCCACGAAGGGTGTCGCGAAGGGTGGCCCGCGGGCGGAGGGGCAGCGAAGGGAGTGTGCCCCATCCTGGCCGGGGGTGTGCCGGCTGCTGCATTAAATGCCTGGCCTGCCCGTTTCAGGTCCCACCCGGAAGATGCCCCCCAGCGCCAGCGCCCTGGACTTCTTCCAGCTCTTCGTCCCCGACAACATGCTCAAGAACATGGTGGTGCAGACGAACCTGTACGCCAGAAAGTTCCAGGAGCGCTTCGGCAGCGACGGCGCCTGGGCGGACGTGACGCTGGCCGAGATGAAGGCCTTCCTGGGCTACATGGTCTCCACCAGCATCTCCCACTGCGAGTCGGTCCTCAGCATCTGGAGCGGCGGTTTCTATAGCAACCGGGGCCTGGCGGGGGGCATGAGCCAGGCCCGCTTCGAGAAGATCCTCAAGTACTTCCACGTGGTGGCCTTCCGCTCCAGCCAGGCGGCGCACGGCCTCTACAAGGTCCAGCCCTTCCTCGACGCCCTGCAGAGCAGCTTCGACGTGGCCTTCAGGCCCTCCCAGACCCAGGTGAGGTGGGCCCAGCCGGCCCTCGGCCCTGGGGTCCGCAGAAGCTGGAGGCCGAGCTGACCTGGGGCCTCCTCCCTCCCTGCCCCGACTCTGAGGTCACTTCAAGGTCATCCACGTAAGACCCAGGGGACGATCAGAACTCGGGGTTTTGCTCTGAGATGCACTTTTCCTCCTCTTTTCTCCCCATCCTCCCTCTCCTGTATTTTATTTTTTAAAAATATGTTTTTATTGATGTCAGAGAGGAAGGGAGAGAGAGAGAGAGAAAGAGAGAGAGAGAGAGAGAAACATCACTGATGAGAGAGAATCATAGATCAGCTGTCTCCTGCACGCCCCACACTGGGGATCGAGCCCACACCGCGCAAACATGGCAGAGGGAGAGAGAGAGAGAAACATCAATGATGAGAGAATCATGGACTGGCTGCCTCCTGCACGCCCCACACTGCGGATCGAGCCCACAACCCGGGCAAGTGCCCCGACCGGGAACCCAACCGTGACCTCCTGGTTCACAGGTCGACGCTCAACCACTGAGCCACGCCGGCCGGGTGGAATTCATTTTAATGCAGACAGAAAAGAGGGAAAACAGTGAGGACAAAAATTCTCGCTGGCCCCTCCATGCTGGTGAGGTGTGTGGTTTGCGCTGATGACACGGTGATGCAGGTGAATGGAGGCGTTGGCTCTGGGAGGAGGAGTGGAGAGGGCAGCAGAAGCGGTCTCTGTGCGTCCCTCCCCACTCTGCTCCATTCCCCTCCGAGGCAGGCACTCACAGTTTTGCTAGAGTGGTTCCAAATGGGGCTCGAATGTTTGATGAGCTGCACAGAGCCGGTGAGTTCAGGATGCAGTTGGGAGGCACCTCCTCCAGGCAGCTGGCCAGGCTTGTCCCCGCCTCTAACCACAGAAAAGCCGAGGGCGCAGAACCGACAGGCCCTGTGGTTTTTAATGGCATCCAGGCAGCATTAAGGAGAGATGGAGGGTATGGTGAGAATTCTCCTCCACTCTGCCCTTGGCCCAGTGCGTCCTGACTCCACCCGGAGCCTGTTAGGGAAGCAAAAACTCGGGCCCTGCCCCAAATTTGCTGAATCAGACCTGCACGTTAGCAGCCCCCCAACCGTGACCAGTTTGTCCGTTCAAGCTTGAAAGGCACCGGCAGAAAGCAGAAAGCAGGGGTCGGTCAGTACACTCTCCCTGTCTGTGGCCAGAGGCATCAGTAAGGCCGCACTCTCCAATGCGTGAGTGAGTGAGTGAGTGAGCGAGCGAGGCAGGTTCCAATAAAACTTTATTTACAACAGGCAGGGAGGGGGCCAGATGCAGTCTGGCCCCTGATCCAGGGCATCTTGTGGAGTTCCTGGGATGCTGTTAGTTCCCACACTCCATTTCAGTGAGACAATTCAGAATTCAGCCTGAATCAGGACTGAGGAGGGAAGGGTGGCCGAGTGCTAGGATTACCCCAAAGTCTCCCCAAAAAGCTTTGACTCAAAGAAGCAAAACTTGGACCACCCCTCGGAGCCTGTTTTTATAATTCCATTTCTTTTTACTCTGGTGTCTTGTCACTGAAAATGTCCTACCACCATGTTACCAAGCAGCTAAAACAAGGTGACATATTTAAAGTCGCCTCGGGACCCCAGGTCAGAAAGCACTGGGCGCCTTGAGGGAGGGCGGAGAGCCCGGGCTGGGTCAGAGGGAACTGGGGCCTTTTAGGAGCCGGGAATGAGCGGGCGTAGGCCAGCCCGAGACCCGTCCTGATGCCTAAACAATTCGTGTGTTTTTCTTGGTCTCCCCCAGGGCAGAGGTCAGATCCTTATGTTTGAGTTCAGCCCTGCCTGGTTTGGCTCAGTGGATAGGGCATCAGCCTGCAGACTGAAGGGTCCCGGGTTCGATTCTGGTCAAAGCCACTTACCCGGGTCCTCCTCAGGGCTCGTGCAGGAGGCAACCAATCCATGTCTCTCTATCTCCAATGGAAAAATAGTCTCGGGTGAGGATTAAAAGAAAAAGTTCAAGTTCAATGTAAGTCCATTTTGAGCCAGTGCGGGGAAGGACAGCCGAGCAGCGGAAGCCCTCACTTCTGTCCTTCCCTCTCTCTTCCACTCTCTGTAAAAACCAGTGGAAAAATATTCTCGGGTGAGGATTAAAAAAAGTAAAACAAAAGGTTCAAGTTCAATGTAAGTCCGTTTTGAGCCAGTGAGGGGAAGGACAGCCAAGCAGCGGAAGCCCGCATCTGCGAGTGGAAAGGTCGCCCATGGAAAGGAGTGTGCCCCCACC
>NW_006286244.1:1688428-1688913 GCF_000327345.1 Myotis davidii | reverse complement strand
ATGAACCCTCTGCCTTCCCGCTGTGCGTCACGCAGACGTTCCCGCCGAGGCCGGGGCCGGTGCTGCCTCCACGCTGAGCACTGGGGTGGCCGGCACTGTCCCCGGCATGTTCTTCCCACCCCGTCAGCCCCTCTGGTTAAACTGATCAAGGCTCAGGCCCCACCCAGCCGACGTGGCTCAGTGGTTGAGTGCCCACCTATGAACAGGAGGTCACGGCACATGCCCAGATTGTGGGCTCCATCCCCAGTGTGGGGCATGCAGGCCGGTCCATGATTCTCTCTCATCATTGATGTTTGCATCTCTCTCTCCATCTCCCTCTGAAATCGATAAAAATATATTTTATAAATAAATAAAAAGAAAACTTCTAGGTTAACTAGTTGTGGCATGCTGCCATGCAAGGAAATGACTAAGTGGGCAGGCAATAGGTTGTGCACCCACACTAACTGGGAAGAAAGTGAGAGATGTAAGTATATTTTGCTTGGTTT
>NW_006286244.1:1672664-1675313 GCF_000327345.1 Myotis davidii | reverse complement strand
CTCCTCAGGGCTCGTGCAGGAGGCAACCAATCCATGTCTCTCTATCTATGTTTCTGTCCTTCCCTCTCTCTTCCACTCTCTGTAAAAACCAGTGGAAAAATATTCTCGGGTGAGGATTAAAAAAAGTAAAACAAAAGGTTCAAGTTCAATGTAAGTCCGTTTTGAGCCAGTGAGGGGAAGGACAGCCAAGCAGCGGAAGCCCGCATCTGCGAGTGGAAAGGTCGCCCATGGAAAGGAGTGGGTGCCCCCACCAGGTGCGCCCCGGGAGAGGTCGGCCCCAGCTGGAGAGCCCGCTACCGAGGGAGGGTTTGGACTGGGGACCTGCCGCCGATTTTCTAAATTCCTGCTCTGTGTCAGGGCCTGTGCTGCGAGCTCCACACCCCGTTTCTCACTTAGTCACCCCAAACACCGGGGCGGATCCTGCTGTTCCCCTTCCACGGACGCGCGTCCCGGGACCAGAGAGGTGGAGGGCCTTAGCCACGGCCCCACAGCGGGTCAGGGGCAGAGACGAGACTTGGGCTTAGACCTGACGAGGCCCTGAGCCCGCGCTGCCGCCCGTGAGCACCCCGCTTGTCCTCTCCGCAGGTGCTACACGAACCCCTGATTGACGAGGACCCCGTGTTCATCGCCACGTGCACGGAGCGGGAGCTGCGCAAGAGGAAGAAGCGGAAGTTCAGTCTGTGGGTCAGGCAGTGCTCGGCCACCGGCTTCATCGTGCAGGTGAGCCCTGCGCGGGGCCACGGCTCGCGTGGGCAGCCCTGCCCGCCGAGGCCGGGGCCGGTGCTGCCTCCACGCTGAGCACTGGGGTGGCCGGCACTGTCCCCGGCATGTTCTTCCCACCCCGTCAGCCCCTCTGGTTAAACTGATCAAGGCTCAGGCCCCACCCAGCCGACGTGGCTCAGTGGTTGAGTGCCCACCTATGAACAGGAGGTCACGGCACATGCCCAGATTGTGGGCTCCATCCCCAGTGTGGGGCATGCAGGCCGGTCCATGATTCTCTCTCATCATTGATGTTTGCATCTCTCTCTCCAGCTCCCTCCCTCTCTGAAATCAATAAAAATACTTTTTTAAAAAGCGATAATTAGGTTAAAGTGAAGTCATTAGGGACGGAAGCCGCACTGTGGGCTCAGTGGCCCGTGTTTCCCTGACAGATCTACGTCCACCTGAAGGAGGGCGCGGGCCCCGACGGGCTGGACGCGCTGAAGAACAAGCCGCAGCTGCACGGCGCGGTGGCCCGGAACCTGTGCCGCAACGCGGCCGGCAAGAACTACATCGTCTTCACGGGGCCCAGCATCACCAGCCTGGCGCTGTTCGAGGAGTTCGAAAAGCAAGGTTTGTCGCGTGGCAAGCGGCGTGAGCCTGGCCCTGCCCGGAAAGTGGTGCTGGGAGAGGTTGGGGTGGAGAGGCGTCCGCACAGCCCGTGCGAGGAGGCCTTTCCCGGGAGCAGATCACTGCAGCCCCGGCCGGGACCTGCTGGGCACCGGAGCTGAGGCCCTGTCCCGGCTCCGGTCTGGGGACAGGTCAGCACATAGCCCCGCCCATAGGCCATGGCCACTGAAGGAGCCAGAGTGTGTAGTCCATTCGCTGCTGTCACAAAAGCCCCAGAGCGGCGGCTTACAAACCACATGGTACACACACACACCACCTACGTGCACTCACACCCGCCTGTATACACACACACCACCTACGTGCACTCACACCCGCCTGTACACACACACACCACCTACGTGCACTCACACCCGCCTGTATACACACACACCACCTACGTGCACTCACACCCGCCTGTACACACACACACCACCTACGTGCACTCACACCCGCCTGTATACACACACACCACCTACGTGCACTCACACCCGCCTGTACACACACACACCACCTACGTGCACTCACACCCGCCTGTATACACACACACCACCTACGTGCACTCACACCCGCCTGTACACACACACACCACCTACGTGCACTCACACCCGCCTGTATACACACACACCACCTACGTGCACTCACACCCGCCTGTACACACACACACCACCTACGTGCACTCACACCCGCCTGTATACACACACACCACCTACGTGCACTCACACCCGCCTGTACACACACACACCACCTACGTGCACTCACACCCGCCTGTATACACACACACCACCTACGTGCACTCACACCCGCCTGTACACACACACACCACCTACGTGCACTCACACCCGCCTGTATACACACACACCACCTACGTGCACTCACACCCGCCTGTACACACACACACCACCTACGTGCACTCACACCCGCCTGTATACACACACACCACCTACGTGCACTCACACCCGCCTGTACACACACACACCACCTACGTGCACTCACACCCGCCTGTATACACACACACCGCCTACATGCACTCACACCCGCCTGTACACACACACACCACCTACGTGCACTCACACCCGCCTGTACACACACACCACCTACGTGCACCCACACCTGCATATATACATTTCTCCCACGCACGTGCCTCAGACAGGCAGTCCAATGAGTAGCCTGTCCTGTCTCGAGCCTTCTGGGGCTGGAGAGCCGCCAGGATGGGGGAGCTACCAGGGCTAGAGAGCCGCCGGCGCTGGGGAGCCAGGGGACTGATGCCTGGGCCTGTGTCCC
>NW_006286244.1:1670498-1672476 GCF_000327345.1 Myotis davidii | reverse complement strand
CACAGACCCCTCTGCTCTCTGGTTTACACGGACACCCGGCGGGTGGGACAGGCACGGGTGTGTCACAGGCAGGGCACACGAGGGGCCTGGGCTGACACTCTGTCCCGCAGGGGTGATTATCAAGCGGAGGAGCGGGGAGGTGCCCTGCCCCTTGGCCGTGGAGGCGTTTGCCGCTCACCTCAGCTACATCTGCAGATACGACGACAAGTACAGCAAGTAGGTGCCGGGGGGCAGGGCGGGGCGGGGTCCTGTAGAGTCACCAGCACAGGATACGGGGATACGGGGACGGGCCATCAGTACTGCCCCAACTTCAGATCGAACGATTGAAAGACAGCCCCCTCTGCTCTCTGGTTTACACGGACACCCGGCGGGTGGGACAGGCACGGGTGTGTCACAGGCAGGGCACACGAGGGACCTGGGCTGACACTCTGTCCCGCAGGGGTGATTATCAAGCGGAGGAGCGGGGAGGTGCCCTGCCCCTTGGCCGTGGAGGCGTTTGCCGCTCACCTCAGCTACATCTGCAGATACGACGACAAGTACAGCAAGTAGGTGCCGGGGGGCAGGGCGGGGCGGGGTCCTGTAGAGTCACCAGCACAGGATACGGGGATACGGGGACGGGCCATCAGTACTGCCCCAACTTCAGATCGAACGATTGAAAGATCCGAGGCCCTGGATCCCGGAGCCCTCCCCCGGCTCCCAGGCTCGGCCAGCAGCCCAGCCTTCCTCTGGGCACCGGCCCTTCTCTGCCCCTCCCTGCTCAATGGTGCCTCCTTCCGCCTGATCACCCTTCCCTCCGCCACTGGCCCGGACCCCGCACTCCTGTCCCCCTCAGACCCTCCTGTGGCCGTGGTCTGCCAGCGGCTTCCCAGTGATTCCCGCCACGGTGCCCTCACAGGCGTGGTCTCATCTCAAGTGTCCACATGGAACGGACGGGATGCAGTGTCCGTGTGTCCCCGCAGTGCCGTCTGCTGGTCTGCTGGCCGGGCGTCCTTACGTTCCGAACAGGAACTGAGCACCGATTGCCGTGGGACCTGGGTTTGCCACTAGGTCACTAGTCCTGGCCTCACCCAGAACTGGGTGGGACCAACCTCAGGGGCCCTGGGCCGTGGACTTGGCCTCTCAGAGGAGGTGACATCTGGGCGTGGCCGGGAGCCGCTCCAAGGGGGCCCCTGAGCTGTCTCCTGCGTCCGCTCTATGCGCCCCGCACCTGCGAGGCCCGGGCCCGGGCGGCTAGCACAGGGAACCCCGCCTGTTTAGGCATCTGCCGGGAGCCTGTGGGTGGGCGCGGGGAGGATCTGACCCTCAAACCCTTCGCCCTCAGAGCGGAGACAGGAGTGTAGACGTGGCAGGAAGAGAGGTGCCCTGTGGGGTTAGCCCAGGAGGATCCCGGGCCCTGTGCTCTGAGCCACAGACGCCTGCACCCGGGTTCAGCTCCCCCCTCCCACCCCTGTGATGGGAGCTGTTCTCCTCTTTGTCTTTCTTTTAAAAAATAAGTTACTGATTTCAGAGAGGAAGGGGGAGGGAGAGAAACATCAATGATGAGAGAGCATCATGGATCGGCTGCTTCCCGCACGCCCCACACTGGGGATCGAGCCCCCAACCCAGGCCTGTGCCCCGACCGGGAATCGCACCCTGACCTCCTGGTTCATAGGTGGACGCTCACCACTGAGCACCCGGCCGGGCTGGGGCGGCTCCTGACCCCCGTGTCCGCGCAGGTATTTCATCTTCCACAAACCCAACAAGACCTGGCAGCAGGTGTTCTGGTTCGCCGTCAGCATCGCCGTCAACAACGCCTACATCCTGTACAAGCTGTCGGACGCCTACCACGCGCAGAGGTACAGCCGGGCGCAGTTCGGCGAGAGACTCGTGCGGGAGCTGCTGGGCCTGGAGGACGCCTCTCCCACCCCCTGACCGGGGCCGGGCTCGGGGAAGGACCAGGTGGGGGGGAGCCTGCCGTCGACCTGCCCGCCCCGGGCCT
>NW_006286244.1:1668466-1670140 GCF_000327345.1 Myotis davidii | reverse complement strand
CGCGGCCTCCCTGCTCCTGCGCCCGCGTGGCCGGGCACGGGGAGGGCAGGGGCACGCCCACAGGCGCGGTGAACGAAGTGTGATGCCATTTTTTATTTTTAAATATATCTTCAGGTTATTTTCTTACTGTTGCTTAAGGTCGTCTGTAAAGGGAAAATGTCTCCCTTCTTTCCCATCCCCCTGGCCTCACCCGGTCCCGGCTCGATCCCAGGTCTGGGTTCTGTGCCCGGTGCCCGTGCTCGGGCCAGAGAGGGAGCTCGCTTCCGGAACAGATGGGGTTGCCTCTCCCAGGGACCCGGGGGCCTGCGGGCCTCTCGCGTGTCATTGGCGGGGTGACTGGTCTTGACAAACACACAGACGGACCGTCCCCGGACGGCCACTGGCTACGTCTTGACCTGCGTGGGCCAGTGTTTGCCTGTCTCAGGTCGCACATGGGATGGGGGGTGGGTGCTGGCTCGGCTGGCATTTCCCGAGGGGCCGGGGCCTGCTCACCGCGGGCCGGACACGAAGACAGGACAAGCAGCGGGCAGCCAGGGCCCACTGTTCCCCAGAACATCAGCCAGAGCGGCCGACAGGCTGCCGTCCCCGAGTCCCTCCCCTACCACCCGACAGACGAGCCCTCACGTTCACAAACGCAGAATCCGTTCTTCTTGGGCCCGGGACGTTCCCATGCGCACACCCATCCGTTACGTGTGCTGGCAGCATGCCCACCTCCGTGCCCCCCGTGCCCCCGTGTCCTCGGCTCGCGATGACCACCTCGCCCCCGGTGTCCACTCAGGGCCACGACCGCGGCCGGATTCTCAATCGTGTTTCCAGACGCCTTTGCCGCGCCCTGTACACGGGAGCGAGAGCACTTTTACCACGTGGAGAATCTATTTTTAATTTGTGATGCTTTTTCTACAAGGTCCACTGTATCTGAGCTGAATGTGTTCCCCAGACTTAGGGAGTCTCGAATGCAAGCTGGGGAGTTGAGTTTTCTTTTCTGTCCAAATAAGTAAAAGGAAAAAATAAAAGTCTATTTAGATGTTGAGTCTTTGCTCGTATGTGAGTTTGTGAGAAGGTCAGGAGGCGTGACCGGCTTTGTGGTGAGGCCTACGCGGCCGTGAGATGGGGATGGTTCTCGTTAATGAGGAAAAGCTTCATGTATGACGAGGCATCGGCTCCCACGGCCCAGGGTCTTCTTACACGTTATTACAGGGGAGTGAAGGGCTGGAGGGGCCTGTGTTTTCCAGCTGAGAAAGTCTTAGAGCGCGTGCTGCACGGTTTAAGGGCTAGAAGCCTCCACAATCCTCGTTTCCCCTTTTAAAGTTTCAGGGATTTCAGGTCTCGCTCGCCAAGCCTTCCCGTGCGCTCTGCTCAGACCGTGGCCTTTGCCCCTCTCCCAGGTCCCCCAGCCCTCAGGGCAGCCTGCGAGAAGCCTGGGGGCTTTTAAAAATGTATATTTTTATTGGTTTCAGACAGGGAGGGAGAGGAAGGGAGGGAAAGAAACATCAATGGTGAGAATCATGGATCGGCTGCCTCCCGCACGCCCCACACTGGGGATCCAGCCTGCAACCCGGGCCTGTGCCCTGACCGGGAATCGAACCCTGACCTCCTGGTTCAGAGGTGGACGCTTAACCACTGAGCCATGCTGGCCGGGGGAGCCTGGTGGCTTTTTATTCGCACGCCACCCAA
>NW_006286244.1:1667498-1667887 GCF_000327345.1 Myotis davidii | reverse complement strand
CCCGCGGGGGATGGGCCGAGGCCCCCGCTGAGGCCCGGCCTCCGGTGCTTGCCTCTCTGTGTCTGCTGCCCTCCTTCCCACGGTCACGGTCACGGGGCTGACAGTGTGACGGGGGGATGGGACGCCAGCACGGGGTGGTGGGGCTCAGCAGCGGAGTGACAGCCCCGTGCACTGGGTCAGCCTGGTTCCAGGCCGCCTTTTCAGGGTCACTTTTCTTGACGAGGCGGGAGGTGGGTGCTGGTCCGGGTGGGCCTCCCAGCCCGAGCTCCACTCAAAGGTGTTTGCAGGTGCTTCCTGGGTGGGGCACGTGTGGCCTTGTTAGCTCAGGACAGGATAGAAAATGAGGCGTGAATTCCCCCCCCTGCCCCCCTCAAGCGGCCTTGACCTGC
>NW_006286244.1:1644399-1649443 GCF_000327345.1 Myotis davidii | reverse complement strand
CTAATGAATTTTAAGCTGAACTCTGATAAGCTTAACACAGAAGAATATTATGTAGCATAATTTAATTAAAACTAAAACAAATTTTAAAAACTCCATAAACTAGGCAAACATGAAAATTTTCCCAGAAAATATAATTTAGTTCATTCAGTTTACTTCAGTGTTTGAAGGGAATGGGCTCTCTATGGGAGAAATGTTTGGGGAGCAAATTCTGAAGTTTCTCATTAGACTCTATGAATTCCTGACCCCAGAAACATTAAACGCTTCATAGCTTCCGCAGTTTGATCGACAGCATCTCCGCCAAGCTTTGATGAAGAGACTATTGAATTCAGCATTTAGTAACTCTGTATGCAATGTGAAGCAAGCTTTAAAGAAATTCATTCGACTTTCAGAATGGAATTATGCCTGAGTGTGACCTTCAGCTGTCCTTCTGCGTAGCTCTGTGTCCTTAGGAACTTCCTTGGGGCTTCCTAACTTTTAAGATATTTCCAATCGATATTAGTGGCAACCTACACTTGATGATGGCTTACTCGAGGAACTTGCCCTTATTTATTATTTGGTTTCACGCAAAATCACTACAGATTAGCAAACTGAGGTCCAAAGAAGAGACAAAGGCCCCATGGCTGGAAAGTGGGGGATCTGGGATTGGAGCACATAGAATGTCCCAGAAACTGTGCGTCTGAAGCTGTTTTAATATGAACCCTGATATATGCCAAACCACATTCTTAGGCAGAGTCTTGTTTTTACTACATCCCTTTAATTACTGAACTAACAGTAGGTTTGCAGGAGTTGAGAGATTGAATGGGTTTACATTTGAGTAGAATGGTGCAAACCCCCACTGGCTGGGAAGATGGGGTGATTTCACAATTTTATATAGATATAGATATTTATATACACATAGATATAGACATAGACATAGATATATAGATCTCAGAGAGGAAGGAAGAGAGAGAGATAGAAACATCAATGATGACAGAGAAGAATTGATCGACTGCCTCCTGCATGCCCCACACTGGGGATCAAGCCTACAACCCAGGCATATGTCCGAACTGGGAATTGAACCGTGACCTCCTGGTTCAGAGGTGGACGCTTAACCACTGAGCCATGCTGGCCGGGGGAGCCTGGTGGCTTTTTATTCGCATTCGCCACCCAACACGGTGAAAAGTCTAGAGGTCAGTCGGAGGGAACCATTGAACTCCCAAAGGAGACCCACCGCCTGGGAGAACAGGATTGTGGCATGGACGGCGGGCGGGCTGGGAAGAGGGGAAGGTGTAGAGAGCCGTGCCTGGTTCTGACAGTGTTGGGTGGGGCCGGGGGGCGGGGAGAAATATTTAACAACCTCAGTTAAATCAGCTTTAAACCGAAATATGGGGTCTTGTCCGCCTCCCATCTGTCCACTCCTTTGAGATGAGGCTCTCCCGTGTCTGCCCAGCAGAGGGCAGCAGACTACACCTTATGAGCCCCAGGTGTGCGGACAGTGTGTCCATCTCCGAACGCGCTCTGGGCCCCCGTGGGTGCAGCAGGAAATACGGGGCCAAGGGAAGAGGGGACCCAGAGGGAAGAGGGGGGACAGGAGCAAGTCCGCACGACCATCAACCACAGTGACCAGCTGAGCGGGAATCGGGGAGAGGGCTCTGCGTCTTGTTAGCTCAGGACAGGATAGAAAATGAGGCGTGAATTCCCCCCCCTTCCCCCCTTAAGCTTGCTGTACCTGCGTGCATCGCAGGTAAGGATAGGCGATAGGTAGAGATGATGAGAGTTAGATGACAGATAACAGATGGATAATAAACAGGCGAGACAGAGAGAGAGAGAGAGAGAAAAAGAGAGGGGGAGAGAGAGAGAGAGAGGAGAGAGAGAGGAGAGAGAGAGAAAGGAGAGAGGGAGAGAGCGCTCTCTTTTAGCCGAGGAGGCCTGGACACCCCGTTTGGACCTCAGTCTTCCTGAGGCCTTGCCCTCAGCTCTGGGCATCCGTGTGTTGGCAGCCTCAGAGGTCCCCCCGGGAGAGCCGCCTGCGCAGGGGAACCTCAGGGGCCTGCATGAGTCCTGGCTGCTGGCTCCTGGTTCCTGGGCCCCGTGGGGGGCTGAGCTGGCCCAGCCGCTAGGAGGCCCGGCCACACCTCCATCAGCAGCCTCCCCACCCTCTCCCCGGGTCCTGGAAAGTAATCAGGGCTCTTTTAAAAAAATATATTTATTTGTATTGATTTCAGAGAGGAGGGGAGAGGGAGAGAGAGAGAGAAACATCAATGATGAGAGATAACCATGGATCGGCTGCCTCCTGCACGCCCCCCACTGGGGATCGAGCCCGCAACCCGGGCATGTGCCCTGACCGGGAATTGCACCGTGACCTCCTGGTTCATTGGTCGATGCTCAGCCACCCAGCCATGCAAACCATGGCTCTTTAAGGAAGAGAACGGCCCCAGGTGTGGGTTGTGGAGCAGCACGAGGAGCCCTGTGACGGGATATTCCCGGGATAAACCGAGGCGGAGCCACGTCACGTGGCCTGGGGGAGGGCTGCCGGAGGGAGGACAGAGCTGGGGGAGGGACAGCGCTGGTGGGTGCCTGACTCCCCAGGACTCGGCCAGGGCGGGCCCCCGAGGCTGCAGGGGTCTCCTTCAGAAAATGGCAAAAACAACGTCAATTTGAAGAGCTGTCGGTGGGGGAGACGGCCCCTCGCCCTGTGCCCCTCCTAGCGGGCCGGGCACACCAGCCCCAGGCCCAGGGGAAGAGGAAGCGCCTTCCAGAGGAAATGAGCACGTGATCTGGGAAGACGCCGACCGTTGAGTGGGAGCCGGTGGACCCCTAGAAGGTGAGACCATGGGGCAGTGGGCCCTCCATGTTCCCTTTCCTTCCCACGCCCCAAGCAGCACAGAACCGGACAAAGCCCAAAGACTGGGTGCAGGGGCAGCAAAGGGATTGCAGCTCCGAGGGATGGGGGTGGGGGTGCAGAAAGGGGCAGCTGGCCCTCGGGGAGCCCCCTCTCTAGCTCTGAGGGCCTGGGGGGCAGGACAGATATCGGAAGGTCCTGGAACTCCTCCTCCCACCTCCTCAGCTCTCAGGATTGAAACACCCCTTGAACCCACCTGTGGATGTAGAGGCGAACTTGGAGGCTGGGGCAGGAGGTGGCCAGAAGGCAGGCGTGGCCTGGAGCAGCCCAGGAGGCAGCAGGTAAGCGCCAGGTGGGAGCTGGGAGGAGGGAGCCGGAGGGGCGAGTCTGGATGTCACTCAGCATTGAGTCAGATCCCTCCTCCTGGGCTGGCAACTTGGAGAGGCCCTGTGGGCCCTGGGGACAGTCTCTACTTGTCGGATACGCAAAGTCCTGTCGGATGAAACAGCACTCGGGGGTCTGGTTCGGTGCCGTTCTTGTCCAAACTGGAGGCAGGGCTGGGCTCTGTGTAAAAGCGGTTTTATTCCTAATCATCTGAACAAGTTTCAGTGGGTTGCGCCGCCCGCACAGCTGTGACCGCAGTCGCTGAGCGGCAGCGAGTGGCTGGTGTGTGTCTCAGGGCTGCCCTCCAGGAAAGTGAGGGCGGACTTGATGGAGGGTGAGGTCCACTAGGGCCCTAGGCTCATCACTCTGCCCGGACCCCAAGTGCAGAATGAGATCAAAGCCAGGTAACGAGGCGAGGTGTGCAGGGGCCTCCACACAGGGGTCCCTCAGGCCCGTTCCCGATGACAGACCGCAGGCACCGCGGGACGTTTAATGATGCTGATCACAACATCTGAGGCTGCTCTAAGGCCACCCATTAACTGCCACAGGCTGCACCAAGGCCTCACACACGGCCCCCCTCCCTCTTTTTCATCCTGACAGCAGCCCTGTGACGCAGGAACGATGATTATCCCCGACTCCAGGTGTAGAGACGGAAGCACAGAGAGGTTAAGTAACTTGGTCAAAACTCACACAGCCGGGCAGTGACAAAGCCCGGGTGTGAATCGAGGCAGCCCGACCCCACGGCCCACACCCTCGGTTATCACGCAGGCCGGGCAGAGTGTGTTTTGATTAAAAGCACGTTAAATGCTTTTTAGCATAATTGCATCTCAGTGCAGGACAATCTCGGGCCGGGTGGCTCTTCTTGAACGAAGCTTCCAGCCCTTTCTCTTCTCCTGGCCCAGGGGTGGGCAAACTTTGTGACTCGAGGGCCACAATGGGTTCTTAAACTGGACCGGAGGGCCGGAACAAAAGCATGGATGGAGTGTTTGTGTGAACTAATATAAATTCAAAGTAAACATCATCACATAAAAGGGTACGGTCTTTTATTTTTTAGTTTTATTCATTTCAAATGGGCCGGATCCGGCCGCGGGCCATAGTTTGCCCACGGCTGTCCTAGCCAGTAGGTCAGCCTGGTGGCCGGCGGGACCTGTGGACTGAAGGGTCCCAGGTTCGATTCTGGTCAAGAGCAAATACCCAGGCCCCTCCTGGAATCCCTGGCCCTGGTCAGGGCACGTGCAGGAGGCAACCAATCAACGTGTCTCTCTCTCATTGATGTTTCTCTCTTTCTCTCCCCCTCCCTTCCACTCTCTAAAAAATTGCACTCGCAGCAGCAGGAGGGGCAGCTGAGACGGGCCCAGCGCTGCCCGGCCACAGGTCTGCCCTCTGGCGGCCCTGCTCTCAATGCCAGCGCCGCAGGGTGTGCCCGGTGGACAGGTGGCACTGGTTGGGGAGGCTTAGGAAATCGATGGATTCCATCACCTTGGCGACCTGTGTCTGTAAGCGCTGGCCCTGGGGCTGGGCCCTGAGAGGCAGGCTGTGTCCTCTGGTCCTTGTTTCCATGCAGTGACCCACAGACACGTGGGAGAGACCCTCCCTGCCCGGGGCCTGTGCGCAGGGGGCGCCTCACGATTTGGATTTTCTGCCTCTTGGCTAACTCGGCTCCAAGGGGAGGATGCAGCAGTGAAAGCTCTGCGCTTGGGAGGAAACGTCTGCTTTTCCATAGAGGGAGAGACAGAGATACAGAGAGAGACAGAGACACAGAGACAGAGACACAGAGACAGAGAGACACTCCGATGGATGGACACACACACACTCACACGGTTCCCGGGGGCTCCGATA
>NW_006286244.1:1637391-1643786 GCF_000327345.1 Myotis davidii | reverse complement strand
AGACTGGTCAGTGTCCTCAACACACATGTTGAAAGGCAGGAATTTTATTTTTAAAGTTTAATAATAAACTTTGTTGAAAGTATTACGTCTCCTTTTCCCCCCAGTGACTCCCTCTAGCCTGCTCCCGCCCGTCCCAGGCCCTCACCACCCCACTGTCTGTGCCCACGGGCTGTGCATCTCTGCACACAAGGTCTTTGATCTCTATATTTTGGATATTAACCCTTTATCAGATGTATCGTTGCCAAATATGTCCTCCCCTACAGTGGGCTCCCTTTTCGTTTTGTAGATGGTTTCTTTTGCTGTGCAGGAGCTTTTTATTTTGACGTAGTCCCATTTGTTTATTTTCTCTCTAGTTTCCTTTGCCCTAGGACTGTGGTCGGCAAACCGCAGCTCGCGAGCCACATGCGGCTCTTTGGCCCCTTGAGTGTGGCCACGAGGTTTCAATCGCACTGTATGTGTGCGCCTGCACGTGGTATTTTGTGGAAGAGCCACACTCAAGGGGCCGCAGTTTGCCAACCACGGCCCTAGGAGATGTATCCATAAACATTCTTCTAGGATTTTCATGGTTTCACTTCCTACATTTAGGTCTTTTATCCATTTTGAGTTTATTCTTGTGTATGGTGTAAGTTGATGGTCATGTTTTTGGGTTATTTTTGTATGTATCTAATTTTCCCAGCACTGTTTATTGAAGAGACTGTCTTGACTCCACTGTATGCTCTTGCCTCCTTTGTCAAATATGAATTGAGTGTAATGGCTTGGGGCGATTTCTGGGGTCTCTATTCTGTTCCATTGATCTACAGGCCTGTTGTGCCAGTACCAGGCTGTTTTGATTATTGGGGCTTTGTGGTATAACTTTATATCTGGTATCACGATTCCTCCAACTTTTCTTTCTCAAGATTGCTGCGGCTATTCGGAGTCTTTTTGGGTTCCATGTAAATTTTTGGAGGATTTGTTCTAGATCTGTGAAATATGCTCTTGGTATTTTAATAGGGATTTCACTGAATCTGTGGATTGCCTTGGGTAGTATGGACATTTTAATGATGTTAATTCTACCAATCCATGAACATGGTATGTTCTCCCACTTGTTTATATCTTCTTCTATCTCTTTATTCAACAACCTGTAGTTTTCTGAGTACTAGTCTTTTACCTCTTGGTTAAGTTCATTCCTAAGTATCTTACTTTTTTTGTTGCAACGGTATATGGAATTGTTTGCTTATTTTCTGAGAATTCATTATTGGTTTATAAAGGCCATCAATTTTGGGGGGTGTTGATTTTGTATCCTGCTACATTGCCAAATTCATTGATCAAACCTAGCAGTTTTGTGGTGGAGTCATTAGGGTTTTCCATGTACAACAGCCTGTCCTCTGCGAATAATGCGAGTTTTACGCCCCCCTTCCGATATGGATGCGAAGGGCAGTTACTTTAAAAGGCCGAGAACGAGGGAGAGCCGTAGCCAGCCTGGGACGGAATGGGGGAGCTCAGATAACTGGGAGGCAGGTGTACTGATCTTAAATACTTTAAAATCTGTGCAAACATGCCTCCCTCTCCCCGCCCTGGTCTGGACCGGAGGCGCTGGGTCTGGCCGCCCAGAACTGACTCCAGGTGAGTGCCTAGGAGTGGCGTGACCTTGAGCAGGTCAGCCCCTGACCTTGAGCAGGTTAACGGCTTTGAGCACCAGCCTCCGCAGCTGGCGGTAAAATGCACCCCCAAACACCACCTCACCTGTGACCGTGGGGAGATAATGAGGATGGATCTCAGGGCTTGGCGCCTGGCACACCATAAACCCTCTACGAACGATGATGGTTATTATCACGAATAAGATTAAACAAAAGGGCGCAGTGGCGAACGGTGGATGCATGTGGACGTGTGATAAGAAACGGCCTTGAGCAGAGTCCCCCCAAGAGGACAGACACCATCTCCGTCCTCACACATCCGTTTCCCCAGAGCAAGGACAGCCGCGGCGGCCCCAGGGCGCCTCTCTATAAAGCATCGTCTCTTTATTTAAGTTAAAACAATGTTCAAGGATGGTTTCCATCTATAAAATGGACAAAGCACAAGCTCTGTACAGCAGTTCTTTTAAAAAATCAACTGGGAAAAACAAATTACCAAACTAGATTTTTGAATTTGCAAAACAGACCCACAGACACCATCACCGGAGCGCCGATGGAGGGAGACACAGGAGAGACCGCCACGGGGGGGACGGGGGGCGTCGCCTCGCTTGGTTCGAGGGGCGCTGGGGGAAGAATCTCCATTTGTAAAAAGGGGGTAGGGGTGAGACGGGCCCCAAGACTACAAAATACGCCACCGCAGGACGTCGCTTTGGCACGCCGTGTCGTGTAAACATAGCTCGCCTGGTGGGGGGGTAGAGGGGGCAGCTGCCTCCACTTGCAGTGCCCACGGGCCAAGGCCGCGGGGCTGCCTGCTGGGGGGCAGAGTGCCCCAGGGCCCCATAGATCAAAGGGTGCCGAGGCCCCCGGGTTGGGTGGCGTCGTGCTGGCGGAGGAACAGGGAACTGATGAGAATTTGTTTTCCGTCTGAGCCAGATCTGTTTTCCGTCGGGGACATGGTTTTCTAACAGTAGTAACAGCTCGCAGGTGACGGGTCTGATGAGGGGGCCCAGGCGTGGGGCCCAGCGCCCCATCGGGGCTCAACAGCCCGACACAGGTACCTGACTCTCCCAGGAGCCTCTGGAGACAAACGTGTGCGAGTCCGCCCCTGGCACTGCTTGGCAGGGGGCGAAAGGGAGAAGCCGGGGTGGGAAAGCCCCCGGCCATGTTGCCGCGCCCCATCCACTGTCAAGGGCAAGCGCATGTGGAGGAAGAGAGACCCACCGAGCTCCCTCTCCTAAAAGAAACCATCAGGCCCGGCCGGCCTGGCTCAGGGGTTGAGCGTCGATCTGTGAACCAGGAGGTACCGGTTCAATTCAAAGTCAGGGCACATGCCTGGGGTGCAGGCTCGACCCCCACTAGGGGGCGTGCAGGAGGCAGCCGATCCATGATTCTCTTTCGTCATTGATGTTTCTCCCTCTCCCTCTCCCTTCCTCTCTGAAATCAATTTAAAAAAAAAAGATCAACTTCGATCTTTAAAAAAAAGCAAATGAGCAGGAAAGAGTAGCAAGTGGCAGTGTCGACTGCAGCCTCTTCTGGGGCCACTTCTACCCGGCGGCGTCCCAGAGGGGCCTGGCAATGTGCCCTCAGGAGGCACGCGCCACCACATGGGGGGACAGGGGGCTGCGGGCACGGCCGGCCTGAGACCAGGCAGCGTGTGGGAAGGTGGGCAAGGGGAGTGAGAGGTGACCCGTGGCCAGGTGACCAGGGGGCCTCCTTGGGGCTGGGGCTGGCCTGTCCCTCCAAAGGCCACGAGGCGCCACAGGACACACCCGCCATCCAGGGGGCACCGGGCCTCTCTCCCTGTGGCTACTTTTCATTCTTGGTCGTCGCTATCCCTGGTTCACACTGACCACCCGGCCGCTGCTTCAGACCCCGGGTCCTTAGTGTCGCTGAGCAGGCAGGGCCGTCCCCGCCCGTCCTGACAATGACCCCAAGCTCCGAGGCCTCACCTGGGCCCGGAGGGACGGACACAGCCAGCTACCAGGACCCTCACCCTCCGCCCGTCGCTAGCCCGTAACAGCCCGAGAGTCCCTGGGAGCTGTGGGATCATTTTCTGTTTTTCCTTAGAGAAAAGAAATTTCATTGAAAAAGACCTAAAGCAACCTTTGTCCAATCAAGTCCAGGTTTACAGATGCCAGGGGCACGCAAAGTGGATTCCAGCACAGAGCAGTGACGCCCACGCTGTAGCCGGACAGCGAGGCGGGGCCATGGCTGGCATCCTGGCCTCCACGGGGCCCCGCCCGCTGCCAGGGCCACCCCGGGGGCACGGCCGGCACAGCTCCGAGGGGCATTGACAGGGTGAGGACCTACAGAAACCACCGGAACGGCTGTGCGCTTTCTTTATATCTATTTATAGTGGGTGTCCCGCCACAGAAACATTCAAGTTCAGATCCGGCAGGTCCTTCGCGTCGTGTGGAGGTGGTGGGGAGCCGGACCCGCAGGTGGCCGTCGGTGCCGTGGGCCACGCGGGCTTGCGATGGGGCCAAGGGAGGTTTCCAGAGAGATCTCCTGCTGCAATGGAGCCACGTGCCCCTTCCCCCTCCCGTCCCCCAAACGCACACCTGGAGCCTCGGCTGTCGCATCCCCGCTGTGGCTGGGGCTGCTCCTTGGCGTCTGGGCAGGACCAGGAGGGAGCCGACAGGACGGGGCGGTGCCCAGGGAGGGGGGACCAGGCTGCGCTGTGACTGGTGACCAGTCCTCTTCCCTTGCCGCTGTGTCTGCCGCCCCGTCCCGTCGGTGCCGAGGTGCCGGCGTGCAGACAGGACGGGAGACTGAGGTATATAGTTTCGCGGAAAGTTTGATCGATCCCGTGATCTCCGACCGCCCGTGGGCGCGGCGGCGCCTAGGGCTGCAGGTTCAGCGAGAACTTCCACTGTTGGGACAGCGTAGGCCGCCCGCCGCGGCCCCGCGGCTGTCCAGGCACAGATTGCTGCCCACGTGCCGCAGCTTGGAGTTGCCCTCGATCTGCTCCCATTTCTGCAACAGACAGGAGAGCGCCTCACCGTGAGCACGGAGGGACAGGAGCACGGGCTGCCCGGCCGGTGTGGCTCAGTGGCTGAGCCTCGGGCCTGTGAACCAGGAGGTCACGGTGTGATTCCTGGCCAAGGGCACGTGCCCGGGTGGTGGGCTCGATCCCCAGTGGGGGTGCGTGCAGGAGGCAGCCGGTCCATGATTCTCTCTCATCATTGAGTATCTCTCTCTCCCTCTCCTTTCTGCTCTGAGATCAGTAAGTGTATTTATAAGTTAACAGGGTGTTAATTAAAAACACTCACACAAGCAGACTCGTTTCCAGGATCCTAGGGCTGCGTCAAAACCAACCAACACGCACTTTTGGTTTCTGGTCATAAAGGAGGGGAGCTGGCAAGCGCCCCAAGAAGCGGCAGCCGCAGGGCCACTGAGGGCCCCAGGGAGAAACCCAGGGCCGGGCTGGTTTGCACCTCAAAGCTCTTCTCTGGCCCCCCCCAGGGGCCACTCCTCCCGCCCCTTCCTGTCCCCTCACCCCGTCCAAGCCCCAGTGCTTTCCTGGAGGGAAATGCATTCACCAGGAGGCTTGTCTGGTATTTCACCCCAAAAAGGAGCCCCCAGGGGCTCAGTCCTGCCCCTGCTGTGGGGAGGCGGCCCTGCCCGGGGGCGTGGCCTGGGCACTTCCGGCTCCTGCTTAGGGACCTCACTCAGGTGAGGCAGAGGCACTGCATTAGGTCAACTACCCGGAAATGCCTTTGTGGACAGAGCCTCAAGTTGAGGAGCCTGTTTGTTGTGGGTGAGCGAACCTGGACTCAGAGTCCCCATTGTTCTGCGTGGCAGGGACCAAATGGTTCTGTTGGGTTCCGAATGTCCTACTTGTAAAGTACAGACATTTAAATGCTTGTAACGTGTCCTACTTATGTGTGTGTACACACACGCACACCCTCCTAACACCAAACTACCAACCAAACTCTCCAACCAAGCTCAACCAACCTACCAACTGAATTCACCAACCAAACTCAACCAACCAACTGAACTCAACCAGCCAACCAAACTCACCTACCAACCAAACTTGCCAACCAAGCTCAACTAGCCTACCAACTGAATTCAACCAAATTCAACCAGCTAACCGAACTCAACCAACCTATCAACTGAACTCCACCAGCCAACCAAACTCAACCAACTAGCTGAACCAACCTACAACTGAACTCCACCAGCCAACCAAACTCAACCAACTAGCTGAACCAACCTACCAACTGAACTCCACCAGCCAACCAAACTCAACCAACCTACCAACCAAACTCGCCAACCAAGCTCAACTAGCCTACCAAATGAACTCAACCAAATTCACCCAGCTAACCAAACTCAACCAACCTACCAACTGAGCAGGGTCAGCCCATGTGTTGAGCTTGTCTACCATCCCTTGACTTCTCCGGAAGAAATTCTTAAAAAAAAATGCTATTATGATGTTGCTGTTTTTGTTTTGTTTGGTGTGTGTGTGTGTGTGTGTGTGTGTGTGTTTACCAGCATTTACATTATTATTTCGTTAGAAGTAATTCACACCTTCCCGGGCACTGTGGCTTAGTGGTTGAGTGTTGACCCATGCACCAGGAGGTCACCAGTTTGATTCTGAGTCAGGGCACGTGCTCAGCTTGCGGGCTTGATCCCCAGCAGGTGCCATACAGGAGGCAGCAGGTCAATGTTTGTTTCTCTCTCATTGATATTTCTCTCTCTCTCTCTCTCTCTCTCTCTCATCAATAAAAACATTAAAAAAAGTAATTCACACCTGTAACAAAATCATATGATAAAGGAAGTCTGTCA
>NW_006286244.1:1633636-1635927 GCF_000327345.1 Myotis davidii | reverse complement strand
CCACCTGGCACAGCCCCACTGCGTGCCCCCCACCCCCGCTCCATGCCAGGACCCCGCCCTGTGAGTGGTTGCAGGGGCAGCAGGAGTTGAGTCCAATGAGACAGCTGGGCATCATCGTGGGAGTGGGTGACGTGGAGCCCGGTGCACGGGCGGAAGGAGCTGGGCCCTACTTATGTGTGTGTACACACACGCACACCCTCCTAACACCAAACTACCAACCAAACTCGCCAACCAAGCTCAACCAACCTACCAACTGAATTCACCAACCAAACTCAACCAACCAACTGAACTCAACCAGCCAACCAAACTCACCTACCAACCAAACTTGCCAACCAAGCTCAACTAGCCTACCAAATGAACTCAACCAAATTCACCCAGCTAACCAAACTCAACCAACCTACCAACTGAACTCCACCAGCCAACCAAACTCAACCAACCTACCAACCAAACTCGCCAACCAAGCTCAACTAGCCTACCAAATGAACTCAACCAAATTCACCCAGCTAACCAAACTCAACCAACCTACCAACTGAACTCCACCAGCCAAACTCAACCAACTAACTGAACCAACCAACCAAACTCAACCAACCTACCAACTGAACTCCACCAACCAACCAAACTCAATGACCCATCAATCCCTCACCCAACCAGCCAAACTCAACCCATTAATCCGCCTACCAGGCCAGAAAACCAAGCCCAGAACCAGCCTGAATGAAATCTCACCCTGTTGTTTATCCCCATGTCAAAATCTCTAATGCTTGTTCTTAAAGAAAAAGAAAAAGGAACCGGTTTTTCTACCCAGGCTCTCCCTCATGGACGTGCTCTGTGATGCTAGCCACCAGCACTCCTTCCGGAAGTCCTTGTGCAAATCCTTTCGATAGCGTGGAAGGAAGTTCCCGTCCTCCTGCCTCCCTTTCCCCTCGGACTGCAAAATGTGCTCACCATACGAACACACAGACGTGTCTGGAAACCAAATACTCCAACTGGCAAGACCGTGCGGCACTGAGATACAAATAGCTCTTCTCCAAGGGCAAACGGGTGACGCCTGGAGGGGGCAGGAGGGGGGCAGAGCAACCAAGAGCCCAGCGCCCCAGGACTGGCCCTGCCACACGACCCGCGACCCTGAAATTCAGGGCGATCGGATGAGCTGGGGAGGTGACTGCTGCCTGCCCATCGCCCCCTCACTCTGGCTCCCTCTCGGCTGTCACCCCCCCCGCCCCCCCCACAGCTGTTCTCTCCATTGTCATGGCAAGTGTGTGCCTGGCTGCCCGCATCCACGCGTCCCTCCGAGTAGCCAGCAATCAGCTGGACAGAGAATGCGGATGAATCAAGTCTGATTCCCTTCTCTGCAAGGGCGTCTGCTAAACGGAGGCCTTAGAAAACCGACCAGCACCCTGCTGTCTCTGAAGGCCGTCTCATCAGCTCAGACCGTCCGTCTAGGAGGACGGGCCGGGGTGGGGGGGTGCAAACTTCTGAGACATCGAGGCCCGACCGAAACGTCAGGAACCTCATGTTCTCACGGGGAGCATCCTCCTCTAACCGGCTGAGCGGCGTAACAGGTCCTCACACGCATCCAGAAAAGCCAACTGTTGGCAGGCCTCTCCCACCCATGGTGCGAGCCTTTTAGGGGTGTCCGTGAAGGCTCCCGGGAACTGGGGTCCCCACAGGAGCACCTGACAACCCTTGCAATAAAGCAAGCCCTTCAGAAAGGTAACGCTCCATAGACTAAGGAGCCACCTGTCTTTTAAAAAGGGTTGGAGACCCACGCCCGCCAGCCCGCCCCGCCCTGCCCCTCCTGCAGGATTCCCGGGGGCCCGGGTCCAGGGGACAGTGGCCTCTCTGTTTCACAGTCATTCTTCCTCCCCACACAGGTACCAGCCAGTCAGACGCCGCCTCATCGACACGGACGAGTCACACAGGCACTGCCGGCCGTAAGCAAATGTCCAGGTGCCACACACAGGACGGGGCACAGGGCGCCACAGAGCAGCTCCCAAGAGGGACCACCGGCAGCCCCCCTCCCCGGCAGGCCCCCCGAGAGGCAGAAACGACAGGCAGGCGTTGCGGGCCCTCCCCTTGCCCAGCCCAGAGCCGGGCTCAGCAACCTTCGCACTCACAGCCTCACTTGCACGCACGGCCCTGCTTTGTCAGCCTCGAGGGCGAGGCCCACACGGGAACACACGGAGAGGACACGGGAAGACGGGGCCCAGGACAGTGACTGCACGGCAGGAGCAGATGACGGGGAGACGGAAGAGAGGGACAGAGTGTGCTGCCCGGGGGGCGGGGTGCTGGTG
>NW_006286244.1:1633127-1633529 GCF_000327345.1 Myotis davidii | reverse complement strand
GTGGGGGTGGGGGCGGGGGGGTACAGGGCGGGCAGCGCACCTGTCTGCTGTCATTTTCCCGGCAGCCCTGCAGCTTGATGAGCGAGCCGGGCGTCCGGTCCACCACCGTCAGGCACAGGTCCATGTGCTTCACCGACTTCTCCTTGGTCAGCGCCCATTCCTGCAGCACACGCTGGTCAGGGGCGTGTGCCGCGGGGCCGGGAGGGAGACGGAGGGGATGTGGGGGGAGAGGGAGGTGTGGTGTGTTGTGGGAACCTGACCAGCTCAGGGCCATCAGATGACTCTGCCTCAAGGCAAGTCTGCAATTGGGGGGCATCGGGGGAGCCACTATCGCCACTTGGAGAACCTGACTTAAGGGGAACTTTTTTAGCCCTAGAGGGCGGGCAGGGCCTGGTGACCCCC
>NW_006286244.1:1632626-1633032 GCF_000327345.1 Myotis davidii | reverse complement strand
GCCCCCCGCCCTGCCCCGACCTGGTGGCTCGTCTCGGGCAGCAGGAGCGAGGAGAGGAAGGAGTGAGGCCACCGGCAGGCCCACAGCCCCCCCACGGGGGCCCGTGTTTGCACCTCTACCCTCACTGCAGCACAAACCCCACTTTTTTTTTCTAATTTTTTTGTTGTTGTTAATCCTCATCTGAGGATATTTTCCCACTGATTTTTAGGGAGAGTGGGAGAGAGAGGGAAAGGCAGAAACATGGATGTGAGAGACACATCGATGGGTTGCCTCTTGCACGAGCCCCAACCAGGGGCCAGGCCGGGGAGGAGCCTGTAACCGAGGTACCTGCCCTTCACCGGAATCGAACCCGGGACCCTTCAGTCTGCAGGCCGACGCTCTATCCACTGAGCCCAACTGGCCAGGC
>NW_006286244.1:1621794-1622515 GCF_000327345.1 Myotis davidii | reverse complement strand
TCTCAGACACAGGTCCATGTGCTTCACCGACTTCTCCTTGGTCAGCGCCCATTCCTGCAGCACACGCTGGTCAGGGGCGTGTGCCGCGGGGCCGGGAGGGAGACGGAGGGGATGTGGGGGGAGAGGGCGGGGGGGGGGGGTGGGAACCGTGTGGTGTGTGGGAACCTGACCAGCTCAGGGCCATCAGATGACTCTGCCTCAAGGCAAGTCTGCAATTGGGGGGCATCGGGGGAGCCACTATCGCCACTTGGAGAACCTGACTTAAGGGGAACTTTTTTAGCCCTAGAGGGCGGGCAGGGCCTGGTGACCCCGTAGCCTCCCCTGGTTTCCTTCCCTCCTGAGGGGGCCTCATACTTGGGCCGGTCCCCTCACCCCCTTCACTCGGCTCCAGGCACCGGTCAGAACCTGGGACACCCCGTCCGCCCCCCAGGCTGCAGGAGGGTGTGGCCAGCAGGAGCCAGAGCTCCCTCCAGACCTCCCCCAGGGCAGGAGAAGGGGCAGCTGGGACGCATCACCTCAGGCCCCACCCTGCTCCGGGGGCCCCGGCTGCCCAGCTCCCACGTGCACCCACCTGGTTGCCCCCCGCGTTGTGACACTCGTACACGCCGACGACGCCGTCGGCGAAGTGCCCCAGCGTGTCGAGGCAGTTGGTGCCCTGCTGCAAGGCGCCGAAGGCAATGTCCTGGTGGTCGGGGACCCTGGATGGCAACGGGGACCGGCT
>NW_006286244.1:1620729-1621737 GCF_000327345.1 Myotis davidii | reverse complement strand
CCCGACCTGGTGGCTCGTCTCGGGCAGCAGGAGCAAGGAGAGGAAGGAGTGAGGCCACCGGCAGGCCCACAGCCCCCCCACGGGGGCCCGTGTTTGCACCTCTACCCTCACTGCAGCACAAACCCCACTTTTTTTTTCTAATTTTTTTGTTGTTGTTAATCCTCATCTGAGGATATTTTCCCACTGATTTTTAGGGAGAGTGGGAGAGAGAGGGAAAGGCAGAAACATGGATGTGAGAGACACATCGATGGGTTGCCTCTTGCACGAGCCCCAACCAGGGGCCAGGCCGGGGAGGAGCCTGTAACCGAGGTACCTGCCCTTCACCGGAATCGAACCCGGGACCCTTCAGTCTGCAGGCCGACGCTCTATCCACTGAGCCCAACTGGCCAGGGCACAAACCCCACTTCACGGCGAGAGCCTGCCACCTGGCTGCCCTCTGCGAGCCCCCAAACCCTGGAAGGGAGACCCCGGCCCGGCCGGCAGGACCCACCGCAGCTCCGGGTACACGTTCTCCAGGTACCAGCGGAACGGCTTGCAGCTCAGCTTCTTCCTCAGCTCCAGGCGGCTCTGGATGCTGAGGGGAGGGAAGCGGACGCTCTCACACGAGTTCAAACGCGTGGGCTCCACGTCCAACCTGGACGCCTGCCTCCAGGACAGGGCTGGGCGGGCATGGAGCCTGGATCGCCTGTGTTCCCGGGCCCCACCCTGGAGCAGAGGGAGGTCCCCCTTTGCCACCTGGGCAGTTCTTGGGGTTCAGGCCAGCCCCAGCCCCCCCACACCACGCCCCTCCCCAGGGCCCCACGCAGAGCGGCCAGAGGGCACAGGCGACACCTACTTGCCGTAAGGGACGTTCCTGGCGGAAGGCACGGCGGCGTAGTAGAAGTTTTTGTACTCGTCCATCCACACCTCGGCCGCCCGGCGGGTGTTGCTAGGAGCAAAGTGGGTCTCCCTGAGCCGCCGTCTGCGCTCCGGCTGTCAGCGCCCCCCTGTGCGCGTCCGTGTGGGGTG
>NW_006286244.1:1616927-1620527 GCF_000327345.1 Myotis davidii | reverse complement strand
CAGGCTCCGGTCACACCCTGTCCTCCTGCCCCAGGTCCCCTTCATCTCAGCGCCTGGACCTGCTGCCCTGTGCCCGCAACCCCTGCTCCGGCTCTGGCACCCCCGTGCCTGACCCCATGGCCGCCACCACCACCTCGCAGCCGGGCTGATAGGTGTGGACACAGCTTTATCTTTAGCATCTCCGATTCCCTAGGGCAGCGGTTCTCAACCTGTGGGTCGCGACCCCTTTGGCGGTGGAACCACCCTTTCACAGGGGTCGCCTAAGACCCTCCTGCAGATCAGATATTTACATTACGATTCATCACAGTAGCAATATGACAGTGATGAAGTAGCAACGAAAATAATGTTATGGTGGGGTCACCACATGAGGAGCTGTATTTAAAGGGCCAGAAGGTTGAGAACCACTGCCCAAGGGAAAGCATGGACCGCCTTGCTGCTTTTCTTCGGAAAGCGCTCAGGTTGGTGAAAATAGACCCGACAGATCACGAGGCCTTTCTGGCTTGAGTTTCCTGGGGCTGGACTTTCGTCTCATCCACATATTGGACCTCGAGTCAGAGTGTAAGTTCTCTTCACATAGCCTGCGAGCATTCCCACATGCGTGGCTCTCTCTGACCGGCCCCTTGGGCATCGGGACAAAGAACATCCCATCAGCCCCGCCCACCTCATGCCACCCATCGTCACACCTGCCCCAGCCCGACCCCCGGCTGCGACTGCCCTGTAAGGGCGACGGCACAGGACACACCCCTCTGAGACCAGCCCCTTCCACGCAGCACCGTGCCCGGGAGGCGCCCGCGGTCTGTGGATGGACAGCGTCCCCCGTCCCTGCTGACGGGCCTGCCACCGGAGGCCACGCCTCCACAGGGCCAGGCTGGGCCCCCGTCGGGGTGGCAGTCTGCAGGTCCTGGTCCGGCTCAGCCTCTCCGTCACTTACCGGGCGAAGACGGTGCCGCTGCCGCCGGGGAAGGTGTATGGGTGCTGCTTGCGGAACACGTGCCCCACGCGGCTGCAGGGGATGATCTCCAGGCTGCCCCCGCACTGCCACACGCGGAAGGAGATCTCTGTGGGGAGAGGCAGCGTGACCACAGGGTTCCCTCTCCCTTCCTCGCTGAGATCAGTACAAATATATTAAAACAAAAAACTGCCCGGGCGGTGTGGCTCAGTGCGGATGATCTCCAGGCTGCCCCCGCACTGCCACACACGGAAGGAGATCTCTGTGGGGAGAGGCGGCGTGACCACAGGCTGGGGGCTCTGCCCACAGCCCCCCGACAGGGCTCCCTCTCCCTTCCTCGCTGAAATCAGTACAAATGTATTTAAAAAAGAAACGACTGCCCGGGCGATGTGGCTCAGTGGTTGAGCGTCGACCTAGGAACCAGGAGGTCACCATGGTCAGGGCTCAGGCCCGGGTTGCGGGCTCGATCCCCAGTGGGGGTCGTGCAGGAGGCAGCCGACCCATGATCCTCTCTCATCACTGATGTTTCCATCTCTTCCTCCCTCCCTCCCTCTCTGAAATAAAATAATATATACATTACACCCCCCAAAATAAAAGGGAGACTGTTTATACTGATGTGGGGACTAATTATGTCCGATGACGGGCTCTCTAGTTTTATCCAGTTGGCGCCCTGCACACCACACACTCTTGCTGTCTGTCTCTTCGAGGCTGCCCTTTGCCGCGTCTGCCCCACGTGGGTGGCAGGATAAGACCCTGGTTCCGCCAGAACCGGAAACCGTTCGGTGGCGGCAGACGCGCGGCGCATACGTACCCAGGTTCTCTCCGCCCCACACGTCCATCATCATGTCGTACTTCCCCAGCTCCTCAAAATAGGACTTGTCCATCACGAACAGCCCCCCCGCGATCATGGGGGTTCTACAGAGGCAGAGAGGGGGGAAGGGAGTAGAGGTCATAGGTCAAGGTCAGGTCAGCAGCACTGTCACACCACGGCCAGTCCTCCATGCTGACCTTACAGGAGAGGTCGGAGGTCAAGGCCACGGCCAGTCCTCCATGCTGACCCTGTAAACAACCCCGCGGCACGACTCTGCTCAGAGCCCCGGTGCCCCTCTCGCTTTGCCACTGTCTCCACATCCTCCCCACTCACCCTGCCAGGCGCCCCTGCGGCGGGAGGGCTGGTCCGAGCCTGGAGAGAGTGACCCCAGTGGCTGGGCTCTCCCAGACCAGCGGCTCCAGGCACGTTCTCAGCCTTTCTGTGCCCGGTGTCCTCGGAGGAGCACAACCCCCCCACCAGGAAGCAGGCAGCGCCCGTAGGCCATGCCCGCCAACTGTGCCCGTCTCAGCCGGGTCAGCAGGGCCCTCGGGTCGCGGCCACGGGGCCAGGGCCGTGGAGCAGGTCCCTCCTCTGATGGACCTGCATCTTCTCGTTCCCACCAGCCTGGGAGGGGCTGACAGACGTCCACGGAGCCCTCCTCCCTCCCAGCAGAGATGCCGTGAGAGCCGAGCGGGGGGCGAGGGGTTTGGGGGGGCAGAGCTCCCTGGCACTTACTTGATGGGGGCGACCGGGTTCCCCTGCCGCGCGCGCCTCTGCTCGGGCGTCATGTAGTCCCATTTGAACACCAGGTTCCAGTCGAAACCTGCCGGGCACAGACGGGGAACAGGGCGCTGACAAGAGCCGGCTGGCGGCTCCAGCCCCCAGCCCTCACGGCTTAGAGGCCTGGGATGCTCGGATCAGACTCACCAGAAACAGAGCAACGCACAACACACAGCAAAATGCGCGTGGGTGCGGCGGAAGGAGAGAGGGGCGGGGGCGGATGGGGGCCCTTGTCCCCCAAAGCTTCCCCAGATGCAACCCGTGGGCCGGGTGCTTCTAAAGCTAAAACGCCCAAGAGTATATGAGAAGCGGAATGTGGGGACCCCCCGCGTATTCAGGGGCTGGAAGGAGGCGAGAAAAGGTGGGTAGTCTGCCCGCTGCCTCCCACACGCCCCAGGGCAGGGCACGGGGCCCGGTTCCTGGGCCTGCAAGCGTCTCTCTTCAGTCTCTCTTTAAAGAAGAAAGTCGCTTACGGGTGGGGAGAGAGTAATGGAAATATAAGCATCACTCAGGGACCCAGAAAGGGAGGGCGGGCGGGGGGCCGTGAGCGCACCTACCCCCTTTTAAGTCGGCGGACGCCCCCACGTACTGAAAGTTGTCCATGTTGATGACATCGATGATGGGCGACACGACCCGGGTCCTATCCTGGAACCGAGAGAGACAAGAGTAGGGGTTAACACACCCTGAGAACCCGACCCCCCAAGTGATGCCAGTGCCTCGGCTGTCAGGCGGGGGTGGGGGGTGGGGGCAGCTGGGGGAAGGTCATGTGCAAAGCGTCTGGCACGTGGTGAGTTCTCAACCAGCAGCAGGGACTTGCGGGACCGTCATGCCCGCGGCCGGTGGTCCTGTAAGGGTTTCGTGACTTCCTGCCCGTCGGCTGTCCGGCTGCCGTGAAGGGAAGGGCTTGGGCATCGGGAGTTTCCCTCCGAGAAAGAGCGGTGCTGGTGGGAGGGAAGTCGGCAGACAGGCAGAAGGCAGGAGACGCAATGCCGGGGGTGAGTAGACGCATCGCATCACAAGTGCCCGTGGGCCCGGACGGCCTCCCCCAGGCCGGCACCTG
>NW_006286244.1:1616076-1616607 GCF_000327345.1 Myotis davidii | reverse complement strand
CAGCACCTTGGCCTGGGCTGCGTCGGCGCCCCGAACCCGAGAGCGCATCAGGCCTGCGGGAGAGAGTCAAACGCACATCAGGGGGGGCGGAGCAGGCCTCTGGGGGAAAGGTAGGAACGGCACAGCCCGCACCCACTCCCACATCTGTACCCACACCTGCACCCGCTCCTGCACCTGCACCCACACCCACACGCAGCTCTGCAGCACCCCACATAGGGATTCGAGCCCACAGCCCAGGGACTGAACCCTGACCTCCTGGTTCATACGTCACTGAGCCACGCCGCCGGCCGGGCGGGTGGAAGCCTTTCTTTAGGGGGTTCCTGGCTCAGGGAAAGTCAGCACTGACCCCCGAGCCTCACCTTCTCGCCGATCGTTTCTGAGAACTCGCACTTTCTCGATTTTCCCCAGGAGCGCCCCGTCCTCCGCTGGAGAGAGAGGAGAGGAGAGCGTGTGACCCTCACGTTTATGGGGCTCGGCGTTCGGCAGGGATTCTGGGTCCCTGTGGGCACCCCCTCCCCCCACGGGCCTGAT
>NW_006286244.1:1612828-1615660 GCF_000327345.1 Myotis davidii | reverse complement strand
GGGTCGACCCGCCAAGAGGGACCGCCCGGATGCACCTGGCGTCTGCAGGCAGCTCTGGCTACCCTGAGATGCGGTCACAGCGAGACACGAGGAAACAGAAACATGGTCCCGGAAGTGTGTGTTTATTTTAAATGTATCTGTATTGATTTCAGAGAGGGAGGGAGAGGAAGAGAAAAACATCAATATATAGAGAGAATCATGGATCAGCTGCCTCCTGCAGGCCCCACACTGGGGGTGGAGCCCGCAACCCGGGCCTGTGCCCTGACCGGGAATCGAACCGTGACCTCCTGGTTCCTAGGCTGACGCTCAACCATTGGGCCACACCGGCCAGGCAAAGGTGTCCCTGTGTAATGGGAAATCCACGGGAGAGGGAAGGAGATGCATTAAAATCTCCAGAGCGCGGCCATGGCTACAAGCATTAAGCAGTTAGGACCGAGGGGGAGGCTGAGGCAGCTGCGGACAGGGACCAGTGGGTCCATGCGACCAGCGCGCTTACGGGGAAATGGCCGACAGACACTGGTTTTCCTTCCTGGATGAAAAAACCTCTTCCGAGGAGATCTTGCAAATGAGCAAGAAAATCAGTGCAATTAAAAAGCAATTAAAAAGGTCCGAGCCACAGCACGGGCCTCTTTTATTTTCGGTGCATGCACGGCGCGACTGAATGAATCCCGAGGGAACGGCATGATATACCGGTCGGGGGGGAAACTCATCCTGGGATTAATGCCGTCCTTCATCCCAGCTCCCGAGGCTAAGTCTTCAAAGACAAGCAGGCTGATAGGACGGTATTTTCTCCCCGTTTCAGGAATTAGCTGTCAGACGAAGGAAGAATCTGCAGGGCTCAACTGTAAACAAATCGCCGGAGAGCGTCGCCCCTAGAACTGGGTCTGTGATGTTAAGAGGCCGCCGCCCCAGCAGTTCGTCCCTCCCCGCACAGCGGGCGCACAGTGGGTGCGCGTGGGCGCACAGTGGGCCTGCTGGGCCCAGCAGATGCCTCCATCGCGCGTACCCAGCCCTGGGAGAATCAGAAAAGGGAGGAGGCAGCTTTTTTTTCATGCTCACATCGTAGTCAGCTTAACCGATCCAATCACGCCCTATTCTCTCCTTTCCCTTTTCTCCGTGGGAAGCCCGGGTCTCCCAGGAGCCCTGCGAAGCCTCCAGGCCGGGGAGGCATTCCTCCGAAGGCACGTCACCGCCATTAAAATTCCTCTGCGGTCCGAAGGAAGTGGCGGTCAGGACACGGAGGAGGCACCCCCATTTTGTAAGTAAAAGACCAAGGAATAGGTTCCGGCCCATGAGGTCAGAGGGAGTATGCGTGTGTGTCTGTAAGTGCATCTGGAGCCTAAGTCCTCACTGTGAGCCAAGAGAGGGAGGCAGGCTGGGGGAGTTTCTTTAAAAGAAACAATAAATCTTACATCTAAAGAGCCACGTCCGTGCCAAGCAGACCTGACTGCCCCAGAGCCAGTGAGAGACGCCCAACATAGAAATTTTTTTGGGGGGGGGAGGGGGACAGGAGGTGGGGGGCTGGCGGCCGGGACTTTCCTACTTTCTCTTGGGGAGCTGAGCAGAAAGTGTGCCTGATCGGAAGTCGGCAGAGGAGGCGTGTGCCGGAGGACAGCAGGGGCTGCGGGTCACGTTCACTCCCCTTTCCGAGGGTCTGGTACGGCCGCGGTCATGCTGGTAACTTCTTGCCCAGTAAAATGAAGACTTGAAAAGCTGGGCACACACACGTGTTTTTTTTTTAATCCTTAATTTAGTTCTAAATTCCCTCGAGACGACAAGGCCGTCAATATCTGAACTCTCAAAAAAAAAAAAAAAAATATCTGAACTCTCGCCTGGATGGAAAATGAGCTGATCTCCACGGCAACGTGGAAGGACGCTGTGGGGCAGGCCTGCCTCTGAGGCCGACGGCATCCGAGAGGTGGACCAAGACCCCGATGAGCTAACCACCTGTGAGTCTTCAGACTGGGGAGCTGGGGCTCTGTGTCCTAACGTGGCGGAGGGCTGCCCGGCCGGTGTGGCTCAGTGGTTGAGCGTTGACCTATGAACCAGGAGGTCACGGTTCGATTCCCTGTCAGGGCACAAGCCCGGGTTGTGGACCTGGTCCCCAGTGTGGGGTGTGCAGGAGGCAGCCGATCCATGATTCTCTCTCATCATGGATGTTTCTCTCTCTCTCCCTTTCCCTTCCTCTCTGGAATTTAAAAAAATAAATTAAGAAAAGATAAAAAAGTAAAAGGGGAAGCCAGAGCTGTTTTCTTCTCCCCCAACTCACCGTAGTGGGTCTCGTATTCTTACAAAGAGCCCGTGGGGAACCCTGTTAGTAACTCTGACCTGAGGCAGCTCATCTCTCTCCTCCTGTAGGAAAACGGCCCTTACAGTCTTGCATGGTTACTGCGAGTATCCAATAAAAATGTGCGAAAAGGGACTCTGAAAACCAGAAAGGACCCGGCCGGTGTGGCTCAGTGGTTGAGCGTTGACCTATGAACCAGGAGGTCACGGTTCGATTCCCGGTCAGGGCACATGCCCGGGTTGCGGGCTCCATCCCCAGTGCGGGGCGTGCAGGAGGCAGCCGATCCATGATTCTCTCTCATCATGGATGTCTCTCTCTCTCTCTTCCTCTCTGGAATCAAGAAAAAACCGGAAAGGCCCCTGGGACTCTAATACGGGGTTATAACACGCATGTGGCTGTGTGTCCCCGGTGACTGTCCTCACGAAGTCAGAGTGAAACTCTCTCCAGTCACCCAAGGCTGCGGCCAACGGGACGGGCTGAGACACGCTTCCATGCACACACACACACACACACACACACACACACACACACACGGGGTCCGAGGT
>NW_006286244.1:1612238-1612740 GCF_000327345.1 Myotis davidii | reverse complement strand
AATGTTACCAACTTTTAAAGAAAAATTAACAGCAATTCTACACACACTCTCTTCCAGAAAACAGAAGAACAGAGGTTGGGGGTGCGTGTGAGAGGCAATGGATATTCTCTCCTCTCTCACATTCTCTCTCTCTCTCTCTCTCTCTCTCTCTCTCTCTCATATATTTTCATTGATTTCAGAGAGGAAGGGAGAGGGGGAGAGAGAGAAACATCCATGATGAGAGAGAACCATGGATCGGCTGCCTCCTGCACGCCCCACACTGGGGATCGAGCCTGCAACCTGGGCCTGTGCCCTGACCGGGAATCGAACCCTGACCTCCCGGTTCACAGGTTGATGCCCAACCCCTGAGCCACGCCGGCCGGGCTCCCTCCTTCTGCTTTCGATGTGTCTTTACCCTGCAGTTCCTCTCCACCTTCCTGAGTCACAGCGCGGGCCTGGGCTCAGAGTGAGGAATAAACCAGCGGCTTTTAATCTGATCCACTCGATAGAGAGACAAGGGCAG
>NW_006286244.1:1595395-1596328 GCF_000327345.1 Myotis davidii | reverse complement strand
CGGGCTGAGACACGCTTCCATGCACACACACACACACACACACACACACACACACACACACGGGGTCCGAGGTGAGGACTTGGTGGTCACTGCCAGGGCACGACGCTGCTGGGTTTGCCAGAAGAGCTCACGTGATGGATGGCAAGGGGGGCAGGGGAGAAGCTCATGCTTCCATAGAAGCGAGAGTTCCAGAACCAGAGCCTGACCACAGAGCAAGACCACACTTCCTGCCGGAGCCGCAGCGGCCGACGGAGGGGAGGCCCGGGGAGGGAGAGCCCGGCAAACCCGCTCCTTCTCCCTGTTGCCCAGCCCGCGCCAGGAGAAGTCCAAGCGTGCGATTCGCCACTAAGGCTTCTGTTGTGGAAATACACTCATTTCACACTCGTGAGCCAGTTTCCCTGCACGACTGACCCCCACGGGAGCGGCTGGTCCCAGATCACGCATCTCCTCGTGACGTGACGTGGCCCCCACAACCGTGTCTTGGTCCCACTCCCACCCCAGGGACATATGAGGTCACACTGCTCCCTGTTCTCGCTGCCCCCCCGCCCCCCGCCCCCCCATGGAGTCAGATTTCTCAATTTTGCCAACCCCATAGGTTTGCAAGAGCCTCTCGCGATTCTAATGTTCGTTTCCCTGGTTTCGAGAGAGGCCTGCGTCTTTCCATAGGTTTATGAGCTGGCGGAATTGTTTCTTCTGTTAACTGACCACTCGTGTTCTCTGTCCACTTTGTAATTAGGTTTTTGCCTCTATTATTATTTTTTAAAATATATTTTCATTGATTTCAGAGAGGAAGGGAGAGGGGGAGAGAGAGAAACATCCATGATGAGAGAGAACCATGGATCGGCTGCCTCCTGCACGCCACACTGGGGGTATCAAGTCCACAACCCCAGGCATGTGCCCTTGACTGGAATTGAACCTGGGACCTTTCAGTAC
>NW_006286244.1:1584206-1595212 GCF_000327345.1 Myotis davidii | reverse complement strand
CGCGGGGGGGGGGGGGGAGACGCGGACAAGTGCCCTGAGGTGCACTGATCAGCTTCCAACTCTGAGGGTGACGTGGCCTTTCCCCGTCCTGTGCCAAGGTACTCGCCTGGGGCCGGACCAGGAGACGGCGTGGCCAAGGGCGCCCGGGGCAGGGGGGGGGGGGGCACTCCGACCTCTGTCTCCCTCGCCAACCCAGCACCTGAACGGGTGCCCGTCCCCATGCCCACCTGTGGGCCAGGGGAGACCAACCAAGAGAGCCCACGTGGGGATCCAGCTCAGGTGGGAGGGCCAGGAAGTTTCAAAAACCTTAAGAATCAATTTAAATAGATCCTGTCAGCCCCCAGCTCCTCTGTCCCTGGCTGGTGGCCAGTGGTGTGTGCACAGCAGGTGTGAACGCACAGGGCCCAGGGTGAGGGCGCTGAACAGCAGGGGACCCCCAGGAGGCCCTGACCGCACTGATGCCCGGCCTGTCCCCCTGCCCTCGGCCACGGGGAGCGCGTACACGATTTCCACTTCAAAGGAAGAACAGGGGCCCGGCCGGCGTGGCTCAGGGGTTGAGCATCGACCTGTGAACCAGGAGGTCACAGTTCGATTCCCGGTCAGGGCACAGGTCCGGGTTGCGGGCTCCATCGCCACAGGAGGGGGCGTGCAGGAGGCAGCCGATCCATGATTCTCTCTTGGCACTGATGTTTCCATCTCTCTCGCCCTTTCCCTTCCTCTCTGAAACCAATAAAAATATATTTAAAAAGAAAACAGACAGCGGCCTGATCAGTGACAGCGGCTCTTTACAAGGGAGTGGCGTTAGCCTCGTCTGGGGAACTTGGACCCACACACGTGGGCGTTGAAGGGACCCCCCAGCACGCAGGTTAAAATCTCTATCCCCCCAAGTCACTCCGGTTTCCCACCCCCTGCCCCCCCACACCTGAGCCCCAGCATCCAGCACACATGAGGGACCAGCAGGCTGTGCTCCTCCACCCCGACCAGGGCGACCAGATGCACCCCCACCCCCAAAGGCCACCCCCAAAGATCCAGGCTTTCAAACAAGACCTTGCCCACAACTGGAGTCGGGACTCACAATAAGGGGGAGGGGGAGACTCGAAAGAGGAGGGCTGTGACCCCCAGAGCACGAGGAACCCTGAGAGCCCCACCTGGGCTGGGGGTGCCCCTCAGTCCCAGGCACTTCCGCTCTGACCCACCCCAAACTGGGGCTCAGCCTGCGGGATCCCTGCACGATGCATTGGCGGTGGGGACCTGGGGAGCTGGAAAGGCCCTGGGACAGGGTGGGAGCTGCAAATGGAATGAAAATAAAAGGAAAAAAAAGAAAAAAAGAAGCAAGCGACATAGCTGCTAATTTTCATGTAATTAAAACACAGTTACTAAACCTCCGAACAGTGACAGCGGCACAGGATTCCACCCAGCCGACGGATTTCTGATCAGCCCTCACAGCTCGAGAGCTTCCCCTACACAGGCTTTGAAAGTGGAGGCGAACCAAATCCCGAGCTATTGGAAACCCTCCGCAGGCCCCTCTGAGGCGAGGCTGCTTATGACCCAAGCTGGTGGGAGGCGAACAGACCCCGTCCCGTCATCAGCGTGGGTCTGCCTCACCCCAGGCGGATTGATGAGTCGGCAGCAGCGTCCCGTGTCCTCGGGCCCCTGCGTCCTGCGCCGCGAGCGCAACAGAAGCCGGTGCCCCAACTGTTCACCAGACCCGGGGCCTCTCGGGTTTACTCGTTCCCTATGAGGTCCCCGATCCCCGCAGAAGCCCAGTGTCCCCGAGGGACAAGCACGTACACACACACACACACACACACACACACACACACACACGGCGAGCGCACAACCTGGGGCCCGCTCTGCGTCCACCAAACGGTGGGTGTCAGCTCCGGCCACAGCCACCAAGAAGCCAAGGGGGAAGTGGTAGGTTTCTAGTTGTCGTTTTTAAAATATATTTTTTATTGGTTTGAGAGAGAGAGGAAGGGAGGAGAGAAACATCAACGGTGAGAGGGAATCATGGATCGGCTGCCCCCTGCACGCCCCGCACTGGGGATGGAGCCCACAACCCGGGCAGGTGCCCCGACCAGGAATCGAACCGGGACCTCCTGGTTCCTAGGTTGACGCTCAGCCACTGGGCCACGCCAGCCGCTGGGTTGCCACCGCCTTGGTCCGCCAAGCACCACTGACGGAATAAAACTGCTCTGCATTCTAAGAGCATCCTCTGCCCTTTACTGCCTCCAGTTTTACAGACACGGAATTTCGACGGGACGCTTTTCAGGAGTCAAGAGCTATTGGAAGTCGAGACAATACCAGCAGCGGATGAAGCCATCCGAGCTCCAGCCGTCCCCTCCTGCCTCCCACACGGGGCAGGCGGTGCAGAAGGAAACCGCACTTTAAACCATCACCCCCATCTCCCTCCAGCCCCCATCGGGACGGAAGCCCACGCCTGTGAGACCAGAGGAACCCTGGGCACCATGTCTGCCCTGTCCTGTCCATGGATCACAGGCCACCAACAGCCCCCCCCCCTCCCCTGCTCTCTGTCTCCTGGTGCCCCTGCCTTCCTCCCGACACGGGAACGCTGGCGTCCCACTTGTCGGGGATTCAGTCCCTATACTCACTGCTCTGTGCAGAGATGTGCGTGTCTCCTATCTGCTGCCCACCGTCTTTTGTAAAAAATATGTTTTTATTGCTTTTTAGAGAGAGGAAGAGAGAGAGAAATATCCATGATGAGAGCGCGTCATGGATCGGCTGCCTCCTGCACGCCCCACCCTGGGGATGGAGCCCACAACCCGGGCATGTGCCCCGACCGGGAATGGAACCGTGATCTCCTGGTTCATAGGTCGATGCTCAACCACTGAGCCACACCGGCCGGGCAGGGCGCAGTTCTTTCATCTATGAAACCACCGGGGCAACAGTGAGATGACCAGGAGGAGGCCGTTGAGTCGGGCTCCTAAGTGTCTGGAACAAGAATTCTATTCTAGGTGCTGCTGTCACCAACGGCACGCCCCCTGTAAGCCTCCGTAGACTCCCAGGAAAACCATCACCTTGTTCCGTCTGCCTACATCGCAATAAAGTGAAAGAAAAAAGAAAAAGCCTGAAGTTTAGACCAGTGAAAAAAAAATCAATTTCCTGCCATTTCTTCTACATAAACATAGTATTCAAAAGGAAACCAAAAGCGCAATTCCAGACGAATGAGACAGAGCAATATCTTGGTAATTTCAAAGTGGGTGTGGAGATAAAGATCCTAACGCCGCACTCCGAAACCACTTTAATCAACATAAAGTAAACATTAAATTCCGAGGAGAGGGAGAAGGGGATGAGACCATCAGCTCCAGCCTTTAAATCTCGCTCGACGGCGTGTCCCCGACAAAATGCACACGCATGGTCACAGCGGACAGCTCCATTTTGACAATGAGGTGTATCTTAATCGACACCGCCCTTATCATTATTCAAAGCGTGTGTATACATTTTTTTTGGGGGGGGAGGGAACACCCTCTATTTGTTCATTCACAGTGAGATATAACAGAAATAAAGAATTCCATAGGTGGATTGAAAAGCAGAATAGATATATTCAAGATATGCCGGAACCGGTTTGGCTCAGTGGATAGAGCGTCGGCCTGCGGACTGACGGGTCCCAGGTTCGGTTCCGGTCAAGGGCATGTACCTGGGTTGCGGGCACATCCCCACTGGGGGGTGTGCAGGAGGCAGCTAATCGATGTTTCTCTCTCATCCATGTTTCTGACTCTCTATCTCTCTCCCTTCCTCTCTGTAAAAAAATCAATAAAATATATATATATATAAAAGATATATTCAAGATAGAGGAGCGGACCCGGGGACAGAAGGCAGGCCAGTAGAATTGCATCTAGATTGTAGCCCAGGGAATAACCAATACATTGAAAACACAGAAGAGAACATGAGAGGGACAGGGGGACCCGGGGACACCCCTGATGAAGTTGCAATTAGGGGTCCAAAGGGAGAGGGGAGATAAAACAGGGCCCAAGCTAAACGGACACAGAAACTCCTGCAAAAACCCCAAACAGCTTCCATATCCATAAAAAAAATCCAGGCACGTTGTCGACACGCCGCTGGAAACCAGAGAGAAAGAGAAATAGCTTCAAGGAAAAAAAAATCAAAGTGCTGTCACACGGTAAGATCTGGTTGCTATTTCACTGGAGCGGGGGAAGCGAAGACAGTGGGGCGACAGTGAGAAGCGCCAGGTCGCCGTCAGCCCCAGTGCCTCACTCAGGGACAGGACCCTTCAAGAGTGAACGTGAAATAAAGATGTTTTCAGACGGAGAAAAAAAAAGAAGACTGAATTCGCCGCCGGCAAACGGGCACTGAGAGAGAGAGAGAGAGAGAGACACGCAGACATACGCAGACGGCGAACTGGGAAAACAATCGCAGGCGGGACACAGAAACATACACATGTGGACAGATCTGAACCCACGGACGGCCTGAGACAGAGAAAGCAGTCCCGTGGAGTTTACACGTCAACCACGGGACGCACGAGCATGAGGGCAGAGGAGCGTGGGCAGAGGGCAGAGGGTTGGGTCTGCCCGCTGTGCGGGAAATAGCACAAGTGCTCATTGATCTTAGGGTCTGATAAGCCAGGAATGCAACGAGCTGATAGAAGGGCAATATTTATTACTTATTTATTTTTTAAAATATGTTTTTATTTATTTCAGAGAGAGAGCGAGAGATAGAAACATCAATGATGAGAGACAATCATTGATCGGCTGCCTCCTGCACGCCCTCTCCTGGGGCGATCAAGCCCGCAACCCAGGCATGTGCCTTTGACCGGAATCGAACCCGGGACCCTTCAGTGTGTGGGGCGACACTCTATCCACTGAGCCACCCTGGCCAGGGCCTGCGTCTGCTGTTTTCCCCGATTCCTCTCCCCTAAAAATAAGACTCTGAGCCCCATAATCGCTGCCTTCGCTGAGGCGTCCCTCCACGGGGCTGCGTTTATGTTAACTTTTTCTTGGCCTCAGCAATGTTTATTCTTCCCGAGTCCCGAGGAGAAGCTGGCTGTGTCTTTCCCCACAGCCCTTAATCCTGATGAGCCCCTCTTTTCAAACAGTTGACGTCAACCCTGCCTTTCTGGCGAGACTCCACAGCACAGCCCAGGACTGAAATGCCGGCCCTCAAGTTGGAATTTTGTAAAACAAAAATAAAATAAAAAAATATATATATATATAAAATAGAGAGGGGGGTGCATGCGAGGAGCTCTCTGTGCTTCCTACTCCATTTTCCTGGAAACCTAAACTGCCTAACCTTCCTCTCTGAAATCAATAATAATAATATTAATAATAATAATAAACTTTATATATCTATAGTTTTAAAAAGAATGGGGTTCTAGGGCTTATACTCTGAGGACAGGATGCCCTGGCAGCCAACTGACTCTGGGGGGGTGGGGGGGCTTTAATTTAGCCTCAGCCCCACACAAACGGAAGGCGTCCCAGCTGCTCCTTTAACACATGCAAATGCACCGACAGTAGCTGGCACTAAAATTAAACCCACCTCAAACGCACCCCACCAGGGGAGGACTGTTCAAACATCTGCTTGGATAAACTCCCTATTTCAAACACTGAAAAAAAAAATTACATATGTATAGTTTGGGGAACTTTTAAGGGACTTGCGAGAGAGCACGCCTGACGGGCCGTCAGACAGCACGCCGTCCGCTCTCGGCTCTCACCGGACAAGCCGCAGCAGGGACATGGGCCCTGACACCGAACGGAGAAACGAGACTCACACCATCTCAGGGGAACGTGACCAAGCCGGGGAGCCCGGCCCCAGGGAGGGGTTCTGCGCCCCATTCGGCTGGGACTTCACCCCCGTCCTGAGTTAGGGCCCAGGCCCCTCTCCACACTCACACGGACCCTTTCAGCTCTAGGTCACTGCTCCTCATCACCAGGCACGCTGTGGCCACCGCAGGACCTCGGGTCGCTCTCCGTGCAATGGGGACGCCCTCCGTGCCCAGCAGCATGTGAGGGCGGCATGAACGGGCCGGGGCGTGGGGCGCAGGGGAGGCGGGTGGCACAGTCCGGGTGCCACGTGCCCTGGAGGGAGGGTGGTGGGGGTGCATGCACCTGGGACCCGTGGGGACTGAAACCCCAGGGCCCACGCACGGCCCCTGAGCCTCAGCAGACGCACCCCTCGCTCCCCTCCGTGATGGCGAGTGACTCTCACAGGAACTGGCCAGCACCCAGGCACCTGTCAGGCCCCGCGTGTGGCTCCTTCCCCTGACCACAACCGGCCGGCTAAGGGTCCCGGGAACCGTCTCCCGGGAGAAGATCCCAACCAGCAAGACTCAGAGGCAGAGAGAGGGTAGCACTTTCCCACGGTGACACGGCTCAGGACAGATGCCTGGAGACCTCCCGAGCTGAGTCTGTGAAACGCGGGTGCCCTCCACCCACAGGTGCCCGATCCCCAGAGAGGGACGCGGACAAGAGCTGCTCCCGTCAGACCTCAGGCTGGTGGCAGAGAGAGTGTGTGTCTCCCCGTCTGGGCTCTTTGCTGCCCTGCTAGTCTCTAGACCAGCAGTTCTCAACCTTCCCAAGGCCGCGACCCTTTCATACAGTTCCTCATGTTGTGGTGACCCCCAATGTCATTGTTACAAATTGAACATCATGAAAGCACAGTGATTCATCGCAAAAACAATATGTCATTATATACGTGTTTTCCGATGGTCTTAGGCGACCCCTGTGAAAGGGTCGTTCGACCCCCAAAGGGCTCGCGACCCACAGGTTGAGAACCGCTTATCTAGACCTTTTCCAACGCGAACTGTCCCAATAAGCAAGAATTTACGTTTTTTTCCTTCCCACAGGGCTGGGAAGAATGGACAATTACGGCTCTAGCTCAGTGGTGGCGAACCTGTGACACGCGTGTCAGAGGTGACATGTGAACTCATTTTTTTGGTTGATTTTTCTTTGTTAAATGGCATTTAAATCTATAAAATAAATAACAAAAATAGAAGTCTTTGTTTTACTATGGTTGCAAAGATCAAAAAATTTCTGTATGTGACACGGCAGCCCTGGCTGGTGTGGCTCCGTGGATAGAGCATCAGCCTGAAGGAATGAAGGGTCCCGGATTCGATTTCCGGCCAAGGGCACAGGCCTGGGTTGGGGGCTCCATCCCCAGTGTGGGGCGTGCAAGAGGCAGCCGATCCATGCTTCTCTCTCATCATGGATGTTTCTCTCTCTCTCTCCCTTCCTCTCTGAATTCAATACAATATATATATTTTTAAAAAGGAATGGAAAATTATGCTTGTTTTGTGAGTATATTTTAACACAACTTTCTCCTGCCGGTTCCCACGTGCCGGCCAGCAACCCAGCCTCCAGGTCCGGCCACGGGCACCTGGACTAGAATCCGGCCCCGCCCGGGTCCTCGCTCCTGCGGGGGCAGGTCCACTGCCACGCGCCTCCGAGTCGGTCCACGCTGACTGCCCAGCGAAGACACCACAGTGTTCCGTTTCCCAGGGCGGCCGCCACGGTGAGCGTCGCCGCAGGGACAGCCACTGCCCGGGTGGGGCCGTGGGAAGCAGGCGGCCCAGGTCACACCCACTCGGTACTCACTGGTCGTGCCTGGTGTCGGGGATGGCCCTGTCCATCCGCAGTTTGTCGCTCTCCACTTGGTTGAACTTGTTGCGGGCGTAGGGGTCCTGCCCGGAGCGGACCATGGTCCCCCCGACGTACGCTTCCTGGTTGAAGTCTCGCCACCGCACTTTGCCTGTGAGGAGCAGAGCAGAGGGCGTGGGACGGGGCACAGAGACCAGTGGGAGGGCGCACCCCGGGGACAGTGCCACATCCAGGATCAGCGCCCAGCCCGGCCAGCCGGCGTGGCTCAGTGGCTGAGCATCAACCTACGAGCCAGGAGGTCAGGGTTCGATTCCCGGTCAAGGGCACGTGCCCGGGTTGCAGGCTCCAAACCCAGTGCGGGGCGATGAAACCCAGCCGATCCATGATTCTCTCTTATCATGGATGTTTCTCTCTCTCTCGCCCCTCTCCCCGCCTCTCTGACATCAATACAAATATATTTTAAAAACAAATAAAGGAACAATAATGCAAATCTATGAAAACGAACCTTCCAAGGATTAACACCACGAAACACGTGGACACGCAAGTGCTCAGAGTCACACACATGGGTCTCAGATTGGAGACCTCTTGGGCCCTGACAGATGCCCCCTCAGGAGGGCAGACACCTGCCACCCCCCGCAGGTGGACCAGGGCAGGGAATGCCTTGGCCGGGGCGGGTCCCACGGGGCCGGGACAGCAGAAGACTCACAATTCTGCACTGGCCTCCTGACTGAACTACACGTCTTCCCTCCAACCCTCCGGGGAAGACGGGCTTAATGAACTGCAAACCCCGTGGACAAGGAGCAGCCGCTTCTGGGAAAGTGGCAGAAGGGAAATTTTTTTTAAGAGAATATATTTTAAATCAAAGGACAAAGCTCTCAGATTTATTTATGGCCTCCTGGTCGGCGGCCAATTGAATGCCATTTCACTATGCTTAAAAGGGAAAAAAAAATCCCCGATATTCTCCCTCTAAAAGGTCATTAGGCGACAGCATGAAACAGACGCCAGGATGACAAACAAATATATCCATTTAAATGACGGGGGCCGCAAAGATCGTTATGTGTCACGGGCGAGATAGGGAGAACTTCGCTCCCCCGTGAGAAACTGTCTTCTGAAAGAAGGATCCTGCCCAATTCTTTTTTTTTTTTAATTGTCACCTGAGGCCTTTTTCCATTGATTTTTAGAGAGCGTGAAAGGGAGGGAGGAGGGGATGAGAGAGAGAAACATTGATGCGAGAGAGACACACCTACTGGTTGCCTCGCACATGTACCCTGACCCCGGCAGGGGATCCAGCTTGCAACCGAGGTACATGCCCTTGACTGGGAATCGAACCCGTGACCCTTCGATCTGAGGGCGGACGCTCTAACCATTGAGACAAACTGGCCAGGGCCACAGTTCATTTTTAAGGATGAAAAAAAAAAATAGAAAATTTAAAAAGTGGCTAAAAACTATTTAATAGAAAATATAAGAAAATAAAAAACATGGATGTTACGGGTTAAATACGCTCAATGTATATATAAAATTATTTGTGCCATCAAAATAACTTAAAAAAACACCATGACACGGTCTGGCTTGCATCGCGAGGTGCACACCTGGCTTGAAATCAAGGAGTAGCCAGCCCTTTCCTTTCTAAAGTTTAAAGGGAAGCGCTGCGTTTTCCTCTGTGTGTGACGTGTCTAAATGTCGTTGTCGGCCAGGCGCCAGCGTGGCTCAGTGGTTGAGCGTCGGCCTATGAACCAGGAGGTCACGGTTCGATTCCCGTGCCTGGGTGGCGGGCTCCATCCCCAGTGTGGGGCGTGCAGGAGGCAGCCGGTCCATGATTCTCTCTCATCACGGATGTTTCTCTCTCTCTCCCCCTCTCCCTTCCTCTCTGAAATCAATAAAAATATGTATTTTAAAACGCTGTGACTTGGTACATACCATCCTATGTTTTTTATTTCATTCTACTTTTCCTTTCAACAGATTTTGGTCACCTCCCGGCAGACGCACTTCACCGCCCACTGATGGGCCCGAAGGAAGTCGGCAAACCCCGCTCTCTGCCTGCCCCGTGAAGCCCAGACTCCACCCCACAGGCCCCATGCTCCCCTGCCACCTCCGGCTCATTCCCAGCTGGTGGCAAACGGACTTCCTGACCCCCAGCCGCCCGCCGGAGGCTGGCCGGGCCCCGGTGCGGCCGTACCTGGAGGGAGGGTCTCCACGCTCTGTCCTCTCTCTTCCATGTTGCTGTGGTGCAGGTCTTTCTTCTTAATCGGGTCAATGTCATTCCAGTCCTCCTGGGGGAACACAGACACCCAGTGAGTCACAGGTTCCTCAAGCACAACTCCGTCCTCCAGGCCCCCACACACGGAGTCCCGGGAGGCCCATGGCCCTGGGGACATGATCATGAGACGCACGCCATCTCATCTCCTCCATCTCCGGGACCTGCATCCCGACAACCTCTCCGCGGGTAGAGGTGCAAGGGGAGAAAGTGTGGGAATAGCTGTTCTAAGAGAGGATTCGCAGTTCTCCCTTCATTTTATAATCGTCCTAGAGGCCCGATGCACGAATTCGTGCACCAGTGGGGTTCTTCGGCCTGGCCTGCGGGATCGGGCCGAAACCGGCTCTCTGACATCCCCCTGAGGTCCCAGATGTGTCCGTCTGTCTTGCTCAGTCCTGATCGGCCGGACCCCAGCAGCAAGCTAACCTACCAGTCGGAGCATCTGCCCCCTGGTGGTCAGCACACGTCATAGCGAGCAGTTGAGCGGCCTTAGCCTATCATTAGCATATTCACTCTGATTGGCTGAACGGCTGACTGGACAACCAGACACTTAGCATATTAGGCTTTTATTACATAGGATTGTGTATCCATGGGACAGAAATACTCTGCACAATTCCAGGGCTTTGAGGGTCTGTGGGAGTTGGGGAAGGGAGGAGGGAAAGTGGATTAAGGAAAAGAATTCAGTGTGCTTCAATTAAAACCATTAACATCAGGGCAGCTCTGCAGACATCTCTGATGGCTTCAAGGACGCCCTCAGACCACCATGTCCCCAGGGCCCTCCTCAAAGGCGGTGAGATGCTTTAATTCCACCGAGTAACAGCAGGGGGGAGGGCCAGGACCCCCGGAGCCCTCTTAGGACCGCCAACGGACGCATCTGCACATGAAGGGCTTGCTGTGAACCCGGAATAAGATACAAGCTCTGGAAGATTTATCCAAGTCGTCTGCCCAAACCACCGACTCTATCAACACGAAATCCGAGTAAACAACAAGGGCCTGAGCACCGAGCGTGCGCTCTTCTCCCATCTCTCGGAGTCTGACTCCCGCGGACACAGGAGCAGCTAAAAGGTTTCTGTCTACAGCCCAAGTCGGAGCTACCCCGCGGCTGGTCACGCGCCCACACAGGCCTCTGGGAGCCCAGTGCCGGCGACCGGCCGTCTCCCCGAGCAGGTGCACAGGATGGG
>NW_006286244.1:1579003-1584173 GCF_000327345.1 Myotis davidii | reverse complement strand
CCCCCCCCCCCCCGCCCCCCAGGCAGGGCAGATCCCGCCAGCTGTGCGGGCTGGTCAAGGGCCATTCCCTCCCGTGTGCGGTGTGATGTGCATGAGCTGACCACTGGCAGCTTTGGGGCTCTTTAAAACGTAAAGGGAAGCCCGGCCGGCCTGGCTCAGGGGTTGAGCGTCAACCTGTGAACCAGGAGGTCAGGGTTCGATTCCTGCTCTCAGGGCACAGGCCCGGGTTGCAGACTTGATCCCCAGGGTGGGGTGTGCAGGAGGCGGCCGACGGATGATTCTCGCTCATCCTTGATGTCTCTTATCTCTCTCTCCCTATCCCTTCCTCTCTGAAATCAATAAAAAAAAATCTATAATAATAAAACCATAATATGCTGATCAGACCAGACAGCCAAACGACCTTCAGGACAGAAGCCAGGGCTGCGAGGGCCGAGCCCCCTGCACAAATTTCGTGCATCTCACCAAGCACCCCGAGTTCACGTGGGATGGGATCTGGGAGGTGTGGGGCTTTGCCCCGTGAGCGGCGTGCCACGGAGCTGCTCAAGGTCGCCAAGGACAAGAGGGCCCCGAAGTTCATCAAGAACGGGGTGGGGGCACACATCGGTGCCAGGGGAGGAGCTGAGCGAGGTCCCTGCAGCCGTGAGGAAGGCAGCAGCCGAGAAGGACGGAGCCCCATCCCCTCTGTGTAATAAAACCTGTTCAGAGAGAAAAAATGAAAGAAGAGCCCGGGGCAACTGGCCCAGATCCATGCGCTGCCCACATGCCAGGCCGGTGCTGGGCTGGGCGGACTGCCCCAGGGCCCAGCCGGGGAGGGAGAACAGCTAAACCACAGGCATGTATACAACGTGCCCGCCACCGTGGCGTCACCAGTCACTGGGAGCCGCCAGTTAAAATGTCTCCTCTCGCTTATATTCTCTTCTTCCGCTTCAGAAAATCGTACGCTTACACTAATATTTGTCTCCAAAGGTTGCTCCTCCTGCCCACACACTGTCCCTCGTCGGTCATCATGGGAAAGTCTGGGGGGAAGGTGACCGGCTACAATGGACTCAGGCTCGCTCTGCAGGCGAATTCCAATTCCTTCCCCAGCGCTCACAGCCGACAGGCATCAGGCCTCCCGCCCACAGTGATGCAGACAGAACTACATGAGCTAACCTGCTACCAGGACGGGGCTAGGAGGGTCCGGCACACAGTAGGTCCTCAGTAAAACGTGAGGACCTACTGTGTGCCACACAACAGCCTCAGCAGTTCCGAGGCATCCAATTGACAGCAGAGGAAATGCAGGCCCAAGAAATTGCCTGAAACAGAGTGGGGAGTCTTGAGGGGCGAGGGGGGGGAGCGTGGGGGAGAGGTAATCAGACAAGGACCTTGTATGCATATATGCGTAACCCATGGACACAGACAATGAGGCAGGGCAGGCTGGAAGGGGTCCATGGGGGGAAAAGGGGGATTTACATAATACTTCCCCCCCAAAAAAAGAATTAAAAAAAGAAAGAAAGTAATGAAAGCAAGGAAAAGAAATCGCCTGAGTTTCCCAGGATCCCATAGTTCCTGGTGAGCAGTCCCGGGTCCGCTTCCTCCCGCAGCCCCCGAGTCGGGAACTCGGGGAGCACACCAAGACACGCAGACTCCACGGGGTTCGTCCCAGCCGCTGCCCGTCTCACCCCCGCGGCACACTGCGCGCTCTGAGATTCTGACGGCCGTCGTTTAGTCTTTAATGCTCAGAGTTCTGAAGAGCCTGTGTCCTGTTCCTTTCTCCCTGTGAGTCAAACCGTCGTGCATCCAGTGGCTTTGAAACTAGAAGGGACGAGCCCTGGCCGGTTTGGCTCTTGGCTCAGTGGATAGAGCCTCGGCCTGCGGATCAAAAGGTCCCCGGTTCGATTCCCAGTCAGGGCACAGGCCCGGGTGGCAGGCTCGATCCCCAGTGGGGGGCATGCAGGAGGCAGCCCATCCGTGACTCTCATCATTGAAGTTTCTAGCTTCTCTCTCCCTTCCTCTCTGAAATCAATCAATAAAAAATTGAAACAGGGCTTGGATAGGCGACGAAGCTTGTGTTGTTTTCATTGCATTAAAAAAAAACAACACCCAGAAAGGACTAGACTCAAATTCAGCTTCTAAAACTTTAGAAACGACCCATCTAATTCTCAGTGGCAATATCCAGAGCGCTAAGCCGCGAGGGGATTAGAGGAAGGGTGTGGAACATCGCACCGGTCCGACACAGGAGCCTCATCGCCAGGCCCGGAGGACGCCTTAAACCGGATGAACTAAGCGCCGGAAGGAGCTGGGTTTGCACGGTTGTGAGTTTACACGGTTGTGAGACACAGCCAAGTTCCCTGGGATCAAATCAAGCGGAACGCACACCCTCCCTTCCGTTCCCGTCCCCGCTAAGTGATGCAACAGCACCTTGTCCTGCCTCACCTGCCAAATCAAAGACCCCGCCGCTCCCCGCCAACTCTCGACAGTCATTCCAGGTCAAAAGGCAGGAATGAGTGGCTCGTTGGCCAAGACCTTCAGAGCCCAGAGCAAACTGGCCAACCAGGCTGGGCCAGGGCCTGGGAAAACGCATCTCCCAGGATTCCGTCCTGGAGGCACGGAACGGTGTGGCCCAGTGGATAGAGCATCAGCCTGCGGATTGAAGGGTCCCGGGTTCAATTCCGATCAAGGGCACATGCCCGGGTTGTGGGCTCCATCCCCAGTAGAGGGCGTGCAGGAGGCAGCTGATGCATGATTCTCTCTCATCAAGGATGTTTCTCTGTCTCTCTCCCTCTCCCTTCCTCTGTGAAATCAATAAGAATATATTTAAATAGATTTTTTTAAAAAAAGCTCTATTGCAACCGCTACCGTTTCGTCTAAAAGCCGTGTCGCAACCACGCCAGACACATGGAATCTGCCCTGTCCCCGCCTTCACACAGCGGGTGGGAGAATCAACAATCAATCGCGTGCCGGCCGGGAACCTGGCGTGGGCTGGGCCCGTCCCCTCTGAGGCCACTCGCCGCTCTGTGAACACGAGCAGAGCTTTCAGGCAGTAATTCGTCCATCCCCCGAGTCCGGGGCCCGCGGGGACACAGTCTTCATCGGGGACCCCGGTCCCACTGCCGTGGGGCCCACGGATGATCTCCTTGTCACTGGACATCCCTGCAAAGACCTTTCCGTCTCCAATCAGGTCCCGTGCTGAGGTCCCCAGGGTCCGACTCCACCCTGTCCTATTTGGCGGGGGCAGGTAGGGGCCCCTGGAACATTCCCTCTTCCCCAGAGCGGGCGGAGATGTGAATCGAAGCCAGACACCTCTCCCTCGGCCTCTGCTTTCCCCTCGCCTCTGGGAAATTCCTTCTGTTCCATCTGCTCTTGCTCGAGGCCACGCCCACCATGGGAAAGCCACAGCGGGGTCGGAGAACCCCTAAAGAGGCGTCCACCCGAGGAAGATTGCGTCCGTCCCCCACCCCACCCGCCGTGTAAAGAAGGTCCCAGGGCCGTTACTCCATTAATCTGGGCAGCTGGGTTTCTGACAGCCTGTACAGTGACAGATTTGAAAAGCACCACAAACAAACACACACACACGCACACACACACACACACACACACACACTCACACCCGCTGCCCATCGGGGCCGGTTCCCGGCGTCAAACCCGACAGACACTCCGATTATGCAGCCCTTTGCAAAGCACTCCGGCCTCCACGAAGCTAATCAGACAGAGACATATTCTTCTCTCCAAAGAATGGGGGAAGACGCCCTTTCTGGGTCTGTGTCAGGCAGACAGGCCCCCACAATGAGTCTGCGTGAGCGCTGGGAAGGGGCCGGGGCACCGCGGCCTTTGTCAGCCTATCGGTCCCGCCAGACTCTGATGCAGGAAAGAGCGGGGTGATAAGGGCCCGGCGGGCGGGAGGTCCCAGGGGCCGTGGCCTCCTGCCGGCTGTGGGGGGGCTGTCAGGAGCGGGGGACCGGGCGAGAACAATGGCTGCATGCATCTCACAGGAGAGGGGAGTGGGGAGCAGGCCCAGGGCCAGGAGGCTGAGCTCACTGTCTGACAAAGGAGACCCTGGGGTGGGGAGATGGAAAGGGAGCCGGGTGGGGCCACAGGGCCCTTGGGGAGACGGGGTGCTGGTGACCTCAGAGCAGCACTGGGCGCTCTCTACCCGCGGTTTTGCAGGAGGAAAAGGAGGAAGAGGAGGAGGAGGAGCAGGAGAAGCAGGAGGAGGAAGAAGAATCCTTAAAGTGCTAAAGAATGAGCCCTTCAAAACTTACTGTTTCAGCCCACTCAGCGGGCTCAGTGGTTGAGCATCAACCTATGAACCAGGAGGTTGCGGTTCGATTCCCGGTCAGGGCACACGCCCGGGTTGGGGGCTCCATCCCCAGTCGGGGGTGTGCAGGAGGCAGCCGATCGATGATGTTCTCTCATCACTGATGTTTCTCTCTCTCCCTTTCCCTCTTCCTTCCTCTCTGAAATCAATAAAAAATATATTGGGGGGGGGGCGATTTGGTTCATGTCAAATCTCAGCGGACTGTGTCTAAAAGGTCGAGGGGAGATCTGCACAGAAGGAAGAGAGGAGAGGTTTCTGCCGCAGAAGCGAGTTCCCTCAGGGGAAGACAGGAAGCACAGCCCCCCGGTCCCAGCTCAGTGACCAGCGGGGAGGCCGACCCCGGGAAGGAGCTCGAGGCTGCGGGTGCACCTTCTCCAAGCGGCTCCGGAAACAGGCTCAACGTGGACATAAGGACTTCTGTTCGTTTCACCCAAACCTCGGCTCCCGGGAGCCAACGTGCCGCCTGGGGAGCCGTGGGGGTTTGGTCCTTAACCTGCAGCCCAGGAAGCTGCTCTGGGTGTCCGGCTCGGGCTTCCCGGGTGGGAGGCAGGAGGACGTGTTCCCCGCAGAGAAACGGAAGCAGCGAGTGGGCTCCCCGCCCGCCCACCCACCGGCTCCAAGCCCAGAGGGAGAGCCGCCCTGCCGGGGGGTTTTTTTTTCCGAGTGGCTGTCGCTCTGCATGACGGTGTCACTGGGTAAGACGCACCGTGGTGCACCGTGTTCCCGAGGATTAAACCCGGAGAGGGAAGCCGCACAGGCACCTGCTGCTCCGACGGCCACCCCTCTCCCCCTCCTCCGATGGCCACCCCGCTGCCCCCTCCCCAGCTCATTCCACCACCTGCCCAGAGGCGGCCCTGCTGCCTCCAGGGACAA
>NW_006286244.1:1577023-1578993 GCF_000327345.1 Myotis davidii | reverse complement strand
CGGGAGGCGGGAGATGGGCAGGCGTGTCGTGGGCGGTCCGGCCCCCACGCTGTTCTAAAAGCGAAGCGAGCCCGGCGGCCCCGGGCCACTCCAGGCGTCACATTGTGCAACGTGTCTGCCTGTTTACACGCACACGGCCGCGATAAAAACCGACAAAACCAAGACAGGCCTCCTGCAGATCCCATGCAGCCGACCAGGCAGCACATCGGAGCAGGACGCGCACATGCATGTACACACATGCACATGGACACATACATGTGGGTGGACACATGCATGTGCACACATGTACACAGGCATCAACCCTCTAGATTAGGGGTGGGGCAGGCACGTCTGCCCTTCGCCGATTTCTCACGCCCAGCTGCCGACAGGCAGACATGACTGTCTTCCCAAGTCCCACCCAGGAGGAGGAGGTGAGAAAGTGCTTACGTTCAGCCTGGCCAAGGAGACATGCCCGTCCAGGCCAGCGGGCAGCCAGGAGAGGAAGGTGGGAGAGACGGGGCGCAGGGGAACCCGCAAGCAGCACTAGAGGCGCGTCGTGGAGCCCAAGGCAGCCAGACGAGGACGGCCGTCTCCTCTCCTCTTGGTTAATCTCAGGGGAATGGAAGTGCAGGCCGAGAGCTTCCAGGAGACAAGGCCTGCCCCCAGGAGCTGGGCGAGGGGAGGAGGGAGGGCGCTGACTCCTGGCTGCCCGGTGATGAAGGTCTCACAGACACCCGGCTTCAAGGCCTCCCTCCCAGGCCAGACGGAGCCGCCACGGCCACCAGGAAGGCGGCTGGCTGTGGGGCTCCCGAGTCCGGAAACACCAGCCCACTTCCTCCTGCCCTCGCTGCGGGGAAGCAGCACCCGGCACCCGCGGCCAAGCCCCACGTGGGCACCGTGCCAGGGGGTGGCCGCTACCACCAGCTGGGAGCCAGGCATCTCTTTTGAAACATGGACGAGCCCAGGCCGGCCTCGGCGATGGGAGAATAGCTGGTCCCCCGGTGACTGATGAGCCAAGAACTCCTGACTGGGCTACGATTTCTCACCAGCGTGTTTTACTTTGTTTTTAAATTGATTTCAGGGAGGAAGGGAGAGAAAGAGAAAGAGAGAGAGACACATCCATGGTGAGAGAGAATCATGGACCGGCTGCCTCCTGCACGCCCCACACTGGGGATGGAGCCTGCAACCCGAGCATGTGCCCCGACCGGGAATTGAACTGTGACCTCCTGGTTCATAGGTGGACGCTCAACCCCTGAGCCACGCTGGCCGTGTCTTCGGCCGTAGCCGGACTGGCTCAGTGGATAGAGCGTCAGCCTGCGGACTGAAGGGTCCCAGTCAGGGCACAGGCCCGGATTGTGGGCTTGATCCCCAATGTGGGGCATGCAGGAGGCAGCCGATCCATGATTCTCTCTCATCACTGAAGATTCTCTCTCTCCCCCTCTCTCTTTAAATATATTTTTAAAATAAAATAAACATGTGTCTTCCTTGTGGTGACAGGTACACCGTGAAATGGACGCTCTTATCTCTAAGTGTGCAGAATAGCGGCACGAGGAACATTCGTGCCCTCGGAGCCACAAAGGACCAGGAGAGCAGGAGGCCCCGTCCCCTCCTGGCAAAGGCCTCCCGGTGATCGGAGAGGCAGCCCTCCATTCCCTTCACGAAGGGCGAGGGCGCGGCTGGAGACGGTCACCTTCGCTCCATGACGCTAAGGGACTCGAACAATCCACTCACCACCGAAGGGATGCCCAGGGCTTTCCCCGGGGAGAGCAGGAGGGCGTCATAAACCAGATGACAGCTAAATGGGACAGACAGGACCAGGCGGGTGCGGGTGTGTGTGTGTGTGTGTGTGTGTGTGTGTGTGTGTGTGTGAGAGAGAGAGAGAGAGAGAGAGACACCCTCATGCATTTGCAGAAAAGCCTGCCGCCTGGAAGCAAGCTCTCAGCCCGGAGGAGGGATGCGGTGCCCACACGCTCCAGGTATGACCCCAGCTC
>NW_006286244.1:1568342-1576791 GCF_000327345.1 Myotis davidii | reverse complement strand
CGGGAGCGGGGACTGGGCCCAGGGAGGCAGCCGCAGGGGGGAGAAATCGAACGTGAGTCCTGGGCCAAAACTCCTGCCCGGCGGCACCACTGTTTGTTTTCACAGCGCCGGGCAGAGACTGTCCTCCCGTCACCTCCTGGCTGTCCCCACGGTGGCAGCAGGGAGGGCGGCAGCAGGAAGGGCAGGGACGGGCCGTCTCCACGCACCAAACCCGCCCACTGTGGGGCGTGCATGAGGCAGCCGATCCATTCTTTTCTCTCATCATAGTTGTTTCTCTCCCTCTCTCCTTCTCCCTTCCTCTCTGAAATCAATAAAAAAAATTTTTTTTTTAAGTACGTGCAGCTGCAACTGTAGGCACCTGATAAACCCCCAAGAGAGTGGCACTCAGCTCCTGCACCCCGTGGCATCGCCCTCCAAGGCCCAGGAGTGGCCGGGGGAGCGTGGGCTTATGCAGCAGCTCCTGTCTGCCCAGGACACGCCACCGGCCTTGACATCAGCTCGCTGGGTTCTCCTGGCATCGCTCCAGCAAAAACCCTTTGATCCTCACTTCGCGGGAGAGAAAACGGAGGATCGTAAAGATGGCACTTGTCTCCGATGCATCAGGCAATAAACGGTGGAGGCGTAACTGAAATTCAAAGCCAGGCTCGCCGGGCTGCAAAGGGCGCCCCCTGCCCCACCCAGCTCCACAAGGGGCAGGAGGAAGGGCGCGTCTCTGAGGTCGGCGGGAGCTGCCACGTGCCCACGGCGGACTTCCACGCGGAAGGCAGACTCCGAGTCCTGCCCGGCGTGTGCCTGACCTTTCAGAGAAAAGGGAACGGCGCCGGGGCTGCGTCCGGGGTTTCTGGGTCGGCACCGGGGAGCTGAGACGAAGCATCCCAAAGTGGAATTCCACAGAGGAAAACGAGTCCCAGGAGCTGGTGTGGACGAGACTGAACCATGGGTGTAGCCATGACTGGCCTCAAAACCCGGCCGGCGGCGAGGACCCCGGCTCCACCACGCCACACCCCTCAGGCAAGTCGGGTCCGAACACCGAGCGTCACCTGTTCTGAGAGGCACGCTTTTCCCATCGCAACATCTCGGGATGGACATCAGCCAACCGGAAGCTTCAGGGACAGAGAGGGCTTGGGGGCGTTCTACCCTGACTCTGCGTTTTATTCTATTTTTTAAATATGCACTGAGTGGCCAGATTATGATGACCACACCATCAGTACAATGAAGTGAATTAGTTACGCAAATAACAATAATAATAATAAGACCTTGAGAGTATTTGCTTAGGAAGTTTCCAATATTCGGTATTTTTGGAAGAGTCAATGAAGTACTGATGAGGTGGTCATCATAATCTGGCCACTCAGGGTATATTTTTATTGATGTCAGACAGGAAAGGAGAGAGAGAGAGAGAAAGAAGCATCCATGATGAGAGAGAATCACGGATCGGCTGCCTCCTGCACGCCCCACACTGGGGATCGGGTCTGCAACCGGGCATGTGCCTCGACCGGGAATCGAACCGTGACCTCCTGGTTCATAGGTGGACGCTCAACCACTGAGCCACGCTGGCCGGGCCCAGTTCTGCATTTTACAAAGGAGAACACGGAAGCCGCACAGACCCTTCTGCGTGGCCCAGTGACCTCTTGGGGCCGCGGGGCTGCCGGCTGGGGAGACACCTGCCCTGGGGCCGCCTGGTCCCACAGCTCCGACACGCTGAGGCTGCATGACAGGAGGATGGCACCTTCCCAGCCGCAACTGAAGGACACGCCGTCTCCTCCAGCAAGAGACAGATTGGTGGATTTTTCTCCCCAAATAGCACACGGGTTACAGGGTAGGAAAGAGAAAGAGCATTAACTTAGGGAACATTCGCAGCATGTCTGCAGTCAGAACGTGACAACATCATCTATTCTGAGCACGAGAGGAGTTTGCCAATTCCTAACGGGCCAATTAGAAGCAGACTGCAGACCGACAGCAAGCTCATCACGGAATTATGAGCGCGCCCAAAATACTCCGCATTCCTCCCGCACGGCCGGCGGCGGCACGTGGCCACGGAGTGTGGGCTGTGGCCACGGAGTGCTGGCCGTGGCACGGGCGCCCCGGGGGGGACTGCTGACCTTTTCGACACCCTCCGTGGCTCTGGTACCCAGAACGGGCCCAGCGGAGCTGCTCTGGAAGATGCGGAGGCACCAGGAGGCCTGATGGGGAGGCGCACGCACCCTGGGACAGAGCATGGGGACGCAGGCCCAGATCTGGGAAGGCGCAGGCTGGATGGAGACGCCGTCCTGAGCGGGGCCCTTCGGGGTACAGGGAGGAGCGCTCAGGCAGACGGAAGAGGGAATCCCTAGAGGAGCGAGACTGGAGCATGAGAATCTAGATAAGACGCCGCCCAGCCACAGCTCAGCTACGCAAACCGTGGGGTCAGACACACCCAGGAAAGAGCAAAGTCCCACACCGAGTCCTGAACCCGTCCCCATCTCTTGTCTAGGCCAGTTTCCGCTGTCTCTCCCGCTCTCTGGACACGACCCGAGGACAGGGGAGCCAACTGGGACCTTTATTCCACGGAGGGAGACGCAGCCGCCTGGGCTCCCGGACACAACGGAGGGTGCACCCTGGGGCGGAGGCAGGGCCGACCAAGTCCCAGCGACGGAGGGGAGGGTGCTGACAGCCCCCGTGACCTACATGCGGCCCCGACAGTAACTCCTGATACGGGACACCCCGGCTACTTCCAGACACAGCTCAACCAGAGAGGTTTTCCACTCCATGGGCAGATTTGGGAAGGATTCCTACCTACCTTTTCTATTTTCTTTTTTGTCTTTTTTAACACAACATTTAGTAACACTGGTGACACGCGTACATTCCAGCTGGCACAAGCCCACTTCGGCCACAGCCTGGCTCAGAGGCCCTTGGTTGGGGGACAGCGTTTCAGTGTGTCTCCCCCGCTCCCAGTCTGCACATCTGCAGCACAATTAGAAGGAAATAGTAAAATTAACTCCAAGAAAGTCTCTATCAGTAACTTCGAGGCACCTAGCCCGGCCAGCATGGCTCAGCGGTTGAGTGTTGACTTAAGAACCAGGAGGTCATGGTTCGATTCCCGGTCAGGGCACATGCGTGGGTTGTGGGCTCCATCCCCAGTGACGGACCCTGCAGGTGGCAGCCGATCCAAGATTCTCTCTCATCACTGATGTTCCTATCTCTCTCTCCCTCTCCCTTCCTCTCTGAAATCCATACAAATTAAAAAAAAAAAAATGAAACTGCATCCACATCTACGTGGGTAGTATCTTTCACACGGTACAGATCTGCTGGCATTTCTTTTTAAGTGGGCGCTGGGTGTGTGATCAGCTTCAGTGTCCGCGGAAGACACAAGGACAGGGCAGGGGACCTCAGCTCACCCACAGGCCACCACGTAGGTGTGTTAGTTACACGGGGACAGCTGGACGGGGGGGCCACAGCGTTCCCCGAGAAGCTCAAAGACGCCAGTCACGTGGTGGCCTCACACTTTCAGAGGCGCCCCCGGGGTGGTTCTGTGGTTTGGCTTCTGGATGGCCTCTGCTGAGTGCACAAGCCGTGTCCAAAACGACAGATGCTGAGGACGATCCCACAAGAGTCACGCTCCCGGAGCGAGAGTTGCAATTGTGACATCTGCTCCCCACAGCGCGGGGCAAGGCACAGCGCACCTGCCCCCCGACCCAGAGCACGTGCAGTTCCTGTTTCGCAGCGGTAGACACCCAGGGAGCAGCCTGCAACCCGGGCATGTGCCCTTGACCGGAATCAAACCTGGGACCCTTCAGTGTGCAGGCTAACGCTCTAGCCACTGGGCCAAGACAGCTAGGGTGCTACACTGTCATTCTTTTTTTGTTTGTTTGTTTAAATATATTTTATTGATTTTTCACAGAGAGGAAGGGAGAGATATAGAGAGTTAGAAACATCGATGAGAGAGACACATCGATCAGCTGCCTCCTGCACATCTCCCACTGGGGATGTGCCCGCAACCCAGGCACATGCCCTCGACCGGAATCGAACCCGGGACCCCTCAGTCCGCAGGCTGACGCTCTATCCACTGAGCCAAACCGGTTTCGGCTACACTGTCATTCTTTTAAGACATATTCGTGTTTTGGAAATCGGCAATGATCACCGAGAGCCGAGAGCTACGAAAAGGGCGCGTGATGAAGCTCGGTCACTTCACGCCTCGCCGGACACTCACAGGGGGGGGCCCAAGCAGCAAGCGCGCTTTGCATCTTCCCATGAAGAGGCCCGACCGCCCCCAGCAGAGGAGCCCCGGGGAGTACGCAGCGGCCTCCTCCGCACACATCTCTGCAGATCGCACGCGTCCTGATGGGCCGATTCGGTCCAGTCCTGTGACTTCAGAGCCATCCCTTGATACCTCCCTACGGTGCATCCCCAACTCAACAGGACCCAGAGGAGTCCGTGGTAATGAGAGGACCCGGGGCGATTCAGCAGCTGATCAAGCAGCTCATGAGCTGGCTGGCGGGGCTCAGTGGTTGAGCGTCGGCCCAGGGACCAGGAGGTCATGGTTCGATTCCCCATCAGGGCACCGGCCGGGTTGCAGGCTGGATCCCCAGTAGGGGGCGTACAGGAGGCAGCCGATCACTGATTTTTCTCTCTCATCACTGATGTTTCTATCTTTCTATCCTCTTCCTTCCTCTTTCTAAAAATCAATACAGGAGCCCCAGCCGGTTTGGCTCAGTGGATAGAACATCGGCCTAGGGACTGAAGGATCCCGGGTTCGATTCCCGGTTAAGGGTACATGCCCGGGTTGCAGGCTCGATCCCCAGTACGAGGTGTGCAGGAGGCAGCCGATCCATGATTCTCATTGTTGATGTTTCTCTCTCTCTCTCTCCCTCTCCCTTCCTGACATCAATAAAAATATACTGGGGGGAAAATCAATAAAGGAAAAAAAATTTTTTTTAAAGTTCACAAGCCACAGCCCTGGAGAGTGGTTGGCATTCCGTGGTGAGTGCTGGCGCCCAGAAGTGCCGACACTAACGTGCATCACCGTCTGTGCAGACCTAGAAACACACCCCGGATTCACTGCTCACCCCCCAATCATCCTTAGTGGGATGATCCTGCACATCTATAATGATGATATAAGCCTAATATGCTCATTAGACTGGACAGCCGAACGACCTTCCGGACGTCCTTCCGGAGGACCATCCCAACGAAAATTGGGGCTGCGAGGGCCGAGCCCCTGGCACGAATCTCGTGCATCGGGCGTCTGGTAGATAATAAAGTCAATGTTAGTCACAGGCGGGACCTTTGAAGTCCTCGGGGGAACTTCACTCAGACACCTTTCACACCGAAACGGGGCCAGCTGGGCCCCAGTCAGCCACGTAGACCGTGCGTGATGGGCTGGGAAGAAATTTACTGAAGGTTGTGCATGTGTGTGTGTGTGTGTGTGTGTACACGCATGTGCGCACGTGCACACATGTGCATATGCGTGTGAGAGAGGAAGAGAGACACTTTCTCCCAGGCGGCCTGGGAAAGAGGGGAGCGTGAGTCATCGCCGGGAAGGGCAGATGACAGGCCGGGGACCATTTCCGCGTCTGGCTCTGAGCCCGGCGGCCCTGGACAGTGGTGTCCAGCTGGCCCGGCGGCACCGGGGGGAGAGGCACACGGACTCCGTGTCCACACGGCACAGACGCGGGACACTCTGGCAGGGCTGAGCTCCAAGAGACACGCCCTTGGCAGGACCCTCCTCTATCGTTCGGGGCCGATCTGGCCCACGCAGGCGAGCGCCCCCAGGCAGGACAAGCCCTAACGCCCCCAGGGCCGTTTCTGAGCCAGCAGGCAGCCCGGGGACCACCCCACACCCTGGACCATGGACCCCTGCCTCCCACACTGGGCCCAAGCCACAACCCGGGCACCTGCCCTGACTGGGAATCGAACCCGGGACCCTTCGGTCCGCAGGCCGACGACACTCTATCCACGGAGCCCAACCCCGACCGACCGATCCGTTCTGAGCCTGCAGCTGCCAACCCCCATTGAGAAAAGGGGGAACTGCGGGCGTCCTGGGTGGCATTTCCCCAGTTGGCTGTGACTCAGCCGGGCAGAGCCCCAGTGGGCGGTGGCCCCTCTGACCCGCATGAGCTCATGGGCGGCGAGGACCGGGAATGCGGGGCCGGTGGCTGCTGGGGCCCCTCGCGGCACCGCCTGGGCCCAGGGAAAGGGCAGACGTGCGGCCCTTCCTCCCAGCTCTGCCAAGTTCAACCACGTTTTGAAGCAACAGGGGGCAGGGGTGGAACCCGTGGCGGGTGAATCATGCATTCCGGGTTTGCCCATCAAGGAAGGAGCCGAAGTGGGCGGGAGCCCGAAGCAGCGCCCCCACCGGCTCCCCACCCCCACCCCGCACATGGCATTTATTTCACGACTCAGGCAGGGGTTGCAAAGCTTCCCATTTCCGAAGCTACAGAGCCGGGGGTCCGAGAAAGCAGGCCTTCGGGCTAAAATGACAGCCACTGCCCTCTGGGGCTGCACAGCCGGTTCTGATAACTTATTCCACTGAGAGAGAGAGAGAGAGAGAGACAGAGAGAGAGAGAGAGAGAGAGAAAGAGAGAGAGAGAGAGATGGTTGCCGGCCGTCTAGGCCCAAATCCGCCAGACGATAGGACTTCAGCTTTTCATAGTGATTCCTGAAGCTTTGGGGAAAGGAGCAAATAGAGGCCCACCCACATCCACACACGGCCCGCCGGACCCCCAGGAGCACCCAGGACGGGGCCTAAGGATGCTGGGAGTCGGGGGTCCTCACCCACAGGAGCGCATGGGGGCCCAGCAGGGCGAGCGTGCACCAGGCCCTGGCTGAGTGGGTTCGTGCACTGAACCCCACGCGTGGCTCTTTGGGGGGCGCGCCTCCACCTGAGAGAGGAAGGCGCCGGAGGAGGGGGCAGTCAATTGGGAGACGCCGAGCAGCCGGCGATGGGTCAGGTGGGAGCCAGTCGCCGAGTAAATGGCTGCGCGAAGGGAGGAATCGATCACAAGCCACTGCCTGGGAAGGGGCTGGTCTCAAGCAGCGAACTTGGTCCGAGACCGAGGCCCGCATGAGGGCTCACGGCAACAGGGCCTCCGGGACCATTACGTGGGCTCCACGGGGGGGGGCCACGCAGGACCATGGATCCCGTGGGAGCCCAGCACCTCCTGCCGCCCCGACGCCAGAGATGCGGTAGAACACGTGGCCTCGAGCCTCAGAAACCCCACCAGACACCCTGCAGGTCACGTGCGTGCGCAAAAGAGTGGGAGTCAAGCGTCGGAAATTTCTGGAAGGACTACATGATTCTGGAAAATCTCCACCATCAACACCTGCTTCCCCAGAAGGCAGACAAGAAAACCCAGAATTCATTCTGGTTATTAACGACTAACGTTTATACACACCTTTTTTTTTTTTACAAGGTGCACTCACCTCTGATCTCATTCTTAACCCTGGAACCAAAGTCGATTTAGTATCATCCGTTCCAGAGACCAGCCCTGAAGACGCAGAAGTATATGCTGTGCTACATCGCCAACCGGTGGAGTGTTAATGATACAAGTATAGCCGATACGTGACTATAGGCTACCCTAATTCTCTACTAGAAAGTGGTTCAAAATGTCCTGACCTATCCAAGACGGATTAAATTAGGTTTCATCTTTTAATGCTGAAATGTAACATTACTCACAATAGCCTAAAGGTCAAAGCAACGCAGGGGTCTGTCAGCAGATGAATGATAAACGGAGTGCAGACTATTCATTCGATGGAATACTATGCAGCTTTAAAAAGGAAGAAAATGCTGGCACATGCCACACCTTTTTTTTTTTAATATATTTTATTGATTTTTTTACAGAGAGGAAGGGAGAAGGAGAGAGAGTTAGAAACATCGATGAGAGAGAAACATCGATTCAGCTGCGTCCTGCACACCCCCCACTGGGGAGGTGCCCGCAACCAAGGTACATGCCCTTGACCGGAAGCAAACCTGGGACCCTTGAGTCCGCAGGCTGATGCTCTATCCACTGAGCCAAACCGGTTAGGCTGAAGACTTTATTCTTAAGTAAAATCAGCCAATCACAAGGGGACACATGTGCTATGGTTCTACCCCTATGAGGCTCTGAGAATAGTCAAATTCATGGAGACAGAAAGTAGAATTGTGGTCTCCAGGGCCCGGGGGAAGGGGAAATGAGCAGGTACTGGTTAATGGGACAGAGTTTCAGTTTTACAAGGTGAAGAAGTTCTGCAGGTGGATGTGGTGGTGATGATCACACAAGGTGAAGGTACTTCTTACCACTGAACTGTGTGTACACTTACAAATAGTACAGGTGGCCCTGGCGGTGTGGCTCAGGGGTTGAGTGTTGACCTACAAGCCAGGAGGTCAAGGTTCGATTCCTGCTCAGGGCACGTGCCTGGGTTGCAGGCTCCATCCCCAGCAAGGGGTGTGCAGAACGCAGCCAATCCATGATGTCTCTCTCTCACCGATGTTTCTATC
>NW_006286244.1:1561225-1564929 GCF_000327345.1 Myotis davidii | reverse complement strand
TCTGAAAATAAAGAGCTGGCATTTCCTCAGTTTTTACCTAAGTTCGTTTTCTGTGCCAGGATCCCACCCAGGATAGCACATTACAGTTAGTTCATGTCCCCTTAGTCTTTTTTTTTTTTTCTGTTAATCCTCACCAGAGGATATTTTTTCCACTGCTTTTCAGAGAGAGAGAGTGAGGGGGAGAGAAACATCAGTGTGAGAGAGACACATCGACTGGCTGCCTCCCACACGTGCCCGACCACGGGGAGAAGGAGGAGAGGGGCAGGGCAGCCGTCGGAGGCCCCTGCGGCCCCAGAGCGTCCTTCTCCTGCAGTCCTCCTCACGCAGCCACAGCACATCCCTCCGCCCCGCTACCCTCCACGCGTGACATTCCGTCACCAGCGTGCTCACCCACCGAGGCAGCTCCGAGAGCAGGGAGAGCGGGCGTGCGGGGTTGAGTGTTGACCTACAAGCCAGGAGGTCAGGGTTCGATTCCTGCTCAGGGCACGTGCCTGGGTTGCAGGCTCCATCCCCAGTGTGGGGCGTGCAGGAGGCAGCTGATCAGTGATTCTCTCTCATCATGGATGTTTCTCTCTCTCTCCCTCTCCCTTCCTCTCTGAAATCAATAAAAACATATTAAAACAAGAGTCTGCTGTGTAGTGTGACTGAGGTCTCTGTGACCCTGGTCTGAACTCTGAGATGTCCCATTAAGTCCTTTCTCTTACTGTCCACCCCCTCCTCCCGGCCGTAGCTTCGGACAGAACCTGGTACGATCCTGACGTCCTCACGACAGATGGCACAGGGAGAGGGAATCACTGTTTGCTCCTAAACAAACCATCTAGGTCGACAGGCCTGCGGGGATCGCTCATTCTGCAGCATCGATTCGCCATCGCCATCGGTGGCTGAAGGGAGAGGGAGGGGCCTTCGGGAAGGAGAGACCGACCTGCAGGGCCTTCCAGGGGAATGAAGGCAAGAGAAAATATGCGTCCAGGCTCAAGTCTCTTCGATCCTGTGAGTGTACGTAATTCAGACAAACGAATTCGGTCCTTGAGAGAAGAAATAAATGAAGGGAGATTCGACTTGGCCAGCGGCCCCCAGCCTGGTGCCCGCAGGCCGCTAAGGGTTACAGGGGGGGAGGGAGGAAGACGGAATTAATTACAGATTAAGAAAGACGTTGCCTGACGGATAGAAACGGCTTTCAGATACGATGAGGTTACGAAATGCAGAAGCATTAAAGAGGCCTTGGTGGGAAGGAAGGAGGGAGAGAGGGGGAGGGAGGGAGGAGAGAGAGAGAGGAAAGGAAGGAGAAAGGGGGGAGGGAGGGGAGAGAGAGGGAGGGAGGGAAGGAAGACAGAGGGGACTCCTTGGGATCCTCAGTACGAAGCAAGGCAACATTTCTCTCCACTCCCCCCTGCCTCCCTGGAATAAGATATGCACATTAACAAACATCATATTGAAATCACTTAAGCAAATGACTCCGCCGCACTGATAAGGACTTCTCTGGTCGTGATTATCACAGATGAGCACTTATGCAACGCGTTCGGCGCCGTAATTAAAACCCCTTTAAAGGGGGGAATTGTCTATCTCGGCTCAAGCCTCAACCGGCAGGCCCCAGGGCGAGAACACTCCACACACCAGGCCGGTGTGCGGCCCTGAAACTGAAAGCGCAGCCCGCGGCAGCTGGGGTGGCTCCGTGAGAGGAATGACTAAGGCGAATGCCTTCCCAGGACGCTGAGCAAACCGCTCGGGCTGGGCCGTGCCAGCCACATTCCTGCACAAAAGCCACCCCCCACCCCGACCCCGCGAACACAGGGGCTTCCACCAGGGCTTGTTGTATCTCAGAGCCTTGGGGTGGGGGTTACCGGGGTGGGGTGGAGGGCAGGGGGGAGAGAGCAGTTCTTTTTATGTTATTTCATTGCTTATAGAGAGACAAGGAGACAAGTGGGGTGGGGCGGGGGGGAGACATCCACGTGAGAGAGAAACATCGACTGGCTGCCTCCATCACGTGCCCCGATCGGGGGATCGAGCCCCCGACCCGGGCACGTGCCCTGACCAGCAACGGAACCGTGACCTCCCGGTTCACAGGCCGACGCTCAGCACCGAGCCACACGCAAGCACCGAGCCACGCGCGGGCTGGTCGAGGACCTTGAAGTGAAAGTCCACGCTGTGCCGGCCTCGTGCGAAGGCGAGAAGATGTTTGTCCTTCCCATCTGTGTTATCGCGCTCGGACCGATTTCGTGTTCAAACACGGGCTCCCTGGTCTAGTGTCAACACAGCTGCTGGGAAGGGGCCGGCCCCGCCCTCGGTCAGTAAGGCCACGCCTGCTGTGCGGGGCCACGAGGGGACTTCCCGGAGCACAGGAGGGGACACACCACCCAGGACCGGGCCGTGAGGGCGAGGACACGTGTGGCAGGTCGCCTCCATCCTGGAGTTCTTCACCCACTTCTTTCTTCTTCTCCTTTTCCCTCTCCCTCTTCCCCTCCCTCTTCCCCTCCCTCCCTCCCAGAAAAAAAAGTCACATCTGACCCTAGACTTTTTGTTGCTGTTGTTGTTAATCCTCACGGGAGGATATTTTCCCCACTGAGTTTTAGAGAGAGTGGAAGGGAGGGCGGGGAGGAAGAGAGGGAAACAGCCGTATGAGAGAGACACATGCATGGGCTGCCGCCCGTATGTGCACCGACCAGGGCCGGGGAGGAGCCTGCAACCGAGGTCATGTGTCCTTGGCCGGAATCGAACCCGGGACCCTTCGGTCCTCGGGCCGACGCTCTATTCACTGAGCCACACCGGCCAGGGCTGGCCCTCGGTGTTTAAACCCCTGTTCCCGTTGAATCCGTGTCTGCACGTCACACACACGCTTTTTCTGAGAAGCTGCCTCCCATCTTCTGAGAACCAGATGCAGGTTAGATGCCCACAACCCGCCCTGGAGAAGCGGGAGGACATTTTTTCCAGACGGCGGCATACGGAGCACAGAATTTGAAAATAAGATCGGACACTGTCGCCCTCCCGGAATAGAGCCGACAAGAACCAGCAGAGGAACGGGCGACCCTGGGCACCGGTGGCGACCTTCCTGGGAAGTGCCCCGCTGTAGCTTCGGGGGACCCGGGGGGGGGGAGGTGAGGCGGGGAGAAGGGGGCACGGCTCCCGTCTCCGTCTCCGGGGAGCCTGGCAGAGTCCGCCAGGGAGCCTGGAGCAGAAACCCTCAGGAACACAGGTCGCCCGCAATCTAATTAGGTCGGCGGAGTCTCGGGAAACCGTTCTGCTGAGCGATCACTAAAGGAGAACGGGGGAGAAAGAAACTCGGATGAATCAGCCGGGATCCGATTTCCAGGCGGCAGACACTCCCCAAGCTTTTGGACGCAGAGGCTTTGATAGCCGCTGTGAACCGGGCGGCAGAGAGGGCACAAAAGAAACGCCAAGACGTCGGGGGGGGGGGGGGGGGGCAGCCCCGGCAGGGAGCAGCCACCGCCCCCCCGGGGATTGAGGGACAGAGGGACGACGGTGCCAAGTTACTGAACCGAATGAGCTCAATGGTTGCACACTGGGCTGTTGGAAAAACGAATCTCCACCGCGACCCTGGGGACAGGTATTGGTTCTGAGCACAGAAATATGCCCAGAAGGGTGGGGGCCGAGTCATCGAGCTCCCAGGAGGGAGGAAGGGCGCCCCAGGACCCCGGGGCCGCTCGCCCGGCACTGCTGGGGCTTCTTCTGCTCCTGCGCCCGCCCGG
>NW_006286244.1:1560659-1560940 GCF_000327345.1 Myotis davidii | reverse complement strand
AGCCCCTCGCGCCCAGGCACGTGGTTGTCACCGATGGCCTGGCGCGCTGGGTACCAACAGCTCACGGCGCGCGGTCCGGCAAACCCGTCTTCATTTTTATTTTAGCTCTTTTCATCCTGCGGGTACATCTCTCTCGAGTCATAGAATCACATTCTATATCTCTATCTATAGATGTAGATATACGTCTACCTTTATATAGATATACCTATATATATACATCTACTAGTACATATCTACGTATCTATATGTCTGTATGTCTATAGATATAGCAATGTATATAT
>NW_006286244.1:1555156-1560243 GCF_000327345.1 Myotis davidii | reverse complement strand
CTGCACATGGGCCGGCAGGGGCCGTGCCAGGCGCCCGCCCGGGACCTGCCCTGGCAGCAAGCAAGCCCGCCGGGCACTTGCCCAGCACAACACATACCTTCCCGTCTGGGATGGATGAGGCGTGTGCTGACCTCCACAAAGCCGGGGTGCAGTGCTAATGACATGCCCTGCACACCCTCTTCCGCCAGGACGGAGGGACGGTGTGTGTGCGCCCGTGTGCACACGTGTACGTGTCTGCAGTTGCAGACAAGAAATGATATTCCAGCCTTAGCCAGTTTGGCTCACTGGTTAGAGCGTCGGCCTGCAGACTGAAGGGTCCCAGGTTCGATTCTGGTCAAGTGTATGTACCTTGGTTGCGGGCACATCCCCAGTAGGGGGTGTGCAGGAGGCAGCTGATCGATGCTTCTCACTCATCGATGTTTCTAACTCTCTATCCCTCTCCCTTCCTCTCTGTAAAAAATCAATAAAATAAAATAAAATAAAAAAGAAATGATATTCCAGCCCGGCCAGCGCAGCTCAGGGGTTGAGCATCGACCTGCAAACCAGAAGGTCACAGTTCGATTCCCGGTGGGGGCACATTCACCTGTGGTCGAGGGGAGTGGGCACAGGTGCGGCAGACACCGCGTGACCTCTCCCTGACCCCATCCCCACCATCTCCATCATCTCCTGACCCCCAGCCCTCCCTCTACAGGAGGCCCTGAGACCCATGAGCAGGGGGTACACCAGGCCTGAGGTCCCAGCCAGGCCCGCAGAGCTGTCATAACCCGTCATCCGGGCGTTTACACGGCTTCTTTCTCCTGAAATCGCCGCGCAGCCCGTCTACCCATCGGTATCCGAGGGTCGCGTGCCCTCAATTGGAGGCACCGGAGAGACCGCACGAACTCCGCACCGATGGGCAGCCGGGCCTTGGCCCCCATACGGGGCTGTTGAGCCGCCACAATCCCGAACTGTCCCCCAGGTGTCACTCACTCACAGCTTCGAAAGCCAGGAGCCGAACTAACGAAACTCAGAGAAGGTTTACAGATGGCAACCTTGCGGGAAAGTGTTCAGAAAACATATCCAGGTACAGTGGGGCCTTGACTTACGAGTTTAATTCGTTCGAGACTGAGCCCGTTAAGGAGCTCGTTAACTCAAATTACTCTATCAACTCAATGCAATAAATCGGCCCAGAGACAGCTGGTATCTCAACAAACTCGTTAGTCGGGACACTCGTAATTCAAGGCCCCACTGTAACAGCCGCTCAAGATGTTGAAAAGCCAATTGCAGTTAAAAAAAAAAAAAGAACTAGTTACACAGTTAACGACCACACCCGGATCAATGTTTACGGCATGAAAATGGCTAATTATTTTGTACCTACAAGCTGGTAATAGATTCATTTTGTATATTATAAAAAATAAGTAAATACATACCCACACCCCGGTGTAATTTTCAGACACGTTAAAAGAGATAAGGGGGTGACCCTGGAAAATAACCCGGTGGTGCCACACGCTGGGGAGGGGCTCTGACCCCCGCTTCCTGCCTGCTCCCCCTCGCCCCTTCCAGCAGGACCTGGGTCACCAGGAGCCCACACCACCGCCCTGGGCCCCTCCCCCGCTTGCCGCCCTCCCCGGGGCTCAGTGTCCTCACCGAGGAAGGAGCCAGCGCTGCGAGAGTCCCTCCTGACCTCACACGCCTTCCTTCCCAGAAGCAGGTCCCAGCGGGCAAGGGGCTTCCTAGGAGGCAGGCAGCTGGGCCTCCATCGGGCGGGGGCACCAGAACCTCCCAGAACCTCCCGCTCACCCGTGAGAGCGCCCATCCACGCCAGCTGTCGGCACTGATGTGTGTGCCTGGCCCCACTCGGATTTCGTCTTTAACGAACATCCCTCTGGGAGGTAAATGGGGAAACTGCTCTAGGTCTACCCGCGGTTCTCAATCTGTGGGTCGCGACCCCTTTGGCGGCCGAACGACCCTTTCACAGGGGTCGCCTAAGACCATCCTGCCTATCAGATATTTACATGACGATTCATCACAGTAGCAACATGACAGTGATGAAGTAGCAACGGAAATAATGTTATGGTTGGGTCACAACATGAGGAGCTGTATTTAAAGGGCCAGGAGGTTGAGAACCACTGGGCTAGCGCCTTCTCATCTTGAAAACGAGACTCAGCTCACATCTTCCCACGTAAATGTTTAGTGACCCACGTTATTCCCTTTTTATATGTGTAGATATTTTCATTGATTTCAGAGAGGAAGGGAGCGGGAGAGAGAAACATCCATGATGAGAGAGAATCATGGATCAGCTGCCTCCTGCACACCCCACACTGGGGATCGAGCCCAAAACCCGGGCGTGCGCCCTGACCAGGAATCGAACCGTGACCTCCTGGCTCCTAGGTCGATGCTCAACCACTGAGCTACACGGGCCGGGCCACCCATGTTACTCCTTGCTGCTGGCCTGGGTGCAGCCTGTGGGCCACCCGAGTAGATAGACGACGAACCTCCGCAGGGCATGGCAGGGGTGCCCCTCCTGCCGACCCGCCCGCCCCCCTCAGCCCGTTGAGGAGGCCTGGACAGTCACGCTGTGCCCTCCTGCTGCCCAGCCTCAGGCCTGGAGCTCAGACCACCCAAGAACCCAGACGAGGCCCCTCCCGGCCCCCCATCGGCAGCGGGCGATAATGAAGGTCCAGGCCCCCCCGCCACCCCGTAATCAGCACCTTCTAGGCCTGAAGCTGCCTCTCACCGTCGACAACGGAGAAACCCCAGCCTGTTCCACCTCCGCGGGACCTGTGGGCGCGTTAACAGCATTGGGGGCTGCGGGACACCGTGGCTGTGGGAGCTTCTGACCCGTCTCCCAGGCACATGGAAATAAAGACAGATCAGCCCTGGCCTGTGTGGCTCAGCGGATAGTGCGTCGGCCTGCGGACTGAAGGGTCCCAGGTTCGATCCCGGTCAAGGGCATGTACCTTGGTTGCGGGCACATCCCCAGTGGGGGGCGTGCAGGAGGCAGCTGATCGATGTTTCTCTCTCATCGATGTTTCTAACTCTCTGTTCCTCTCCCTTCCTCTCTGTAAGAAATCAATACAATATATATATTTTTTTAAATCACAGAGGTGGAAGAAGTAATTTATCGAAGGAATGGGCTTAGGAAACAAATTTAGAGGCAAAGGAAGGGCCCTTGGAGCTTAGAAGTGAGGAAGGTCAAGGCGGCCTGCCTGGGAGGAGAGGAAGGGAGAGGCTCAGGGGTGCAACGGGGAGGGGCAGCGCGGAGGGGGAGGGTGCTGGGTCCTCCTCCTAAGGGTTTGGTGTGGAGATTTTAGGGGAGGTCCCAGCGGAAGATCTCAGCAGCTTTCCAGGGGGGGTCCTTTCAGGATCTGGGTCTGCACTGGCAACTCAGCTCTGCAGAGGTTGCTCTGGGCCGTGTGGGGAGCGCTGAGGCTCCGTGACCTGGAGGCTCACCTGTGACCTGGAGTATCTGTGACCTGGAGTATCCGTGGGAAATGACACGGCCATGTGACCTCACTGCTGCAGCCGCGTCCACGAGATCTGGGAGGCGGAGCGTGGGAAATGGCACTTCTCCCCGGTTCTCGGGTGTCGGCCTCCAGCCGCCCTGCGCGGGAGCTGCTGGCATTTACGAGGGTCATTAGACGCTTTATGGGACGCTTTATGGGGTTAGGGACTGTGCCGCCAGCGGGCTGCTGGACCGAACAGCTGGAAGGTTACACGGAGGCCGGCCGAGGAAGGTGACTTGAAAGACCCGCAGGCGCCGGAGCAGCTGCTGAGGTTGGGTCTGGGCTCCGGGGGCGCCCAGGGAGCGAGCTCCTGGCGTCCTGAAAGGATGCCGCTTGGACAGCGACGCACACGCCTCAAATGAAGGGTCCGTCTCAGCCACGCTGCCCTGAGAGAGCGTGGCCCTGAGAGGGTGGCCCTGAGAGTGTGTGGCCCTGAGAGAGCGTGGCCCTGAGAGCGCGTGGCCCTGAGAGCGCGTGGCCCTGAGAGCGCGTGGCCCTGAGAGCGCGTGGCCCTGAGAGGGCGGCCCTGAGAGGGTGGCCCTTAGAGAGTGTGGTCCTGAGAAGGTGGCCCTTAGAGAACGTGGCCCTGAGAGCGTGGCCCTGAGAGCGTGGCCGGCTGATGCAAAGCAGAGGCCGCGTGGGGAGACGCCGTAACTGAAGCACTCGGTCATCGGGCTCGGGAAGTGGGGTAACTCCGTGTCGGGGGCTTGGCGTGGCTGCCCTGGGTGAGGAGCCGGCCTGGGACGCCCTCAGTCCCATCGCCTTGGTCCTTCCTGCCTCCAGGGCTTTCCCGGTGACCTTGATTTTGAGCATTAGCTCTGTGACCTGCAAAAGGCTGACCCCCTTTTTTCTCTTTCCACTTCCCACTCTTCTCCCTCCCCAGTCAGCTCACCCGCTCGTTTCACTTCCTGTTACTAATGATCACTGATTTCCTTGTGTCTGGAATCTACCTTATTTTGAGAGCGAGAGGAAGGGAGAGCTTGCTCCCTGCCGGGACAGGTCCCGGGCAGGCATCTGTGAGGGGAGGCCCCAGTCTGTAGGGGGAGGCCCCGGTCTGCAAGGGGAGGTCCCGGTCGGTGGTGGGAGATTCAGTCTGCGGTCGGTGGTGGGAGATTCAGTCTGCGGTGGGAGGCCCCAGGCTGCGGTGGGGGATGGGGTGGGGGTGGGGGAGTGTGTGGGAGGATGGGTGCCCTGTGTACACAGATGAATACACACCACACCCAGGACCCCATGTGGACAAGGAGACAAGATCCAAGATTCCCACGTGATGGGGGAGACTCCGCCCCTGACAAGCCAAAGGCAACGGCCTCCGGGAGAGAAAACCGGCTCCTGCGTTTGGTAAAGGAAACCGAGGCACGTGGCGATCACCAGGAGGCGGGCACACTGCCACGAGGGGCGCGGTGCGAGAGGAGAAAGACGGCACGGGAAGTGCCAGGTCCCTCCACACCCGGGCCCCTCCTCCAGGGCAGGCCCGCGGCCAAAGGTCGGAATCCTCGCCCGGCGAAGAGAGTGAGGCCAAGTTCCACTCCGAGGGCAGGAGCGTCGGGGACCAACATCCAGTACAATTCTCGCTGGAACCCGCCCAGGAGGGCTTGCTGGCGG
>NW_006286244.1:1549183-1555108 GCF_000327345.1 Myotis davidii | reverse complement strand
CCCCCCCCCGCAGGAAACTGCTCACCGAGGCAGCCTGGAGCCGAGGATCCAGGGTCTCAGAGGCCGCCTGGTGGCAGGTTCCAACCGTTTATATTGTTGATTCTCCCCCAAGGGTATTTTCCCGCTGATTTTTAGAGAGAGGGGAAGAGACGGAGAGAGAGAAGCATTGACGTGAGACAGACCCCCGCATGCCCCCAACCAGGGCCGGGGATCGAGCCTGCCACCGAGGTACATGCCCTTGACCGGAACTGAACCCAGGACCCTTCAGTCCATGGACCGACGCTCTATCCACGGGGCCACACCGGACAGGGCAGGTTTCGACTCTTTCGTTGCTGTTCATAGAGAAGGAGTCCCGAGGGAGACCAGGGCACAGGGGGGTGCAGGGCCCTGGGGGGGTGCAGAGGGAGCAGCATGTATGGAACCTCCTCTCTGCTTTCATCTGAGTGGCTCTAGCTGGACAGCTGTGGGCGGAAACGTCGCAGCACCCCCTTCCAACACACCTTCCGAACAGGCAGGAGCCCGGGAGACGAACGGTCCAGGTCAAGCTGGCTTCTCACCGGGAATCCTGCCGGGCAAGCTGTTTCCCGGACCTCAGCCAGACCTGGAGTCGGCTCCTGTGCCCGCCCGTGTCCCTGCCCCAGCCAACTGCCCCTGGCTTTGCTAGACGTTAGGCCCCACAGCTTTGAAATCGATGCCTCTCAGACCGACTTCCTTCTTCCCAGAGATCTGAGGCAGCCCGGCCGGCGTGGCTCAGTGGTTGAGCATCGATCTAGGAACCGGGAGGTGGTGGTTTGATTCCTGGTCAGGGCACATGCCGGGGCTGCAGGCTCCATCCCCAGTGTGGGGCGTGCAGGAGGCAGCCGATCCATGGTTCTCTTTCATCATGGATGTTTCTCTCTCTCTCTCTCCCTCTCTCTCTCCCCCTCCCTCCCTCCTTCCCTCCCTCCCTCTTCCTCTCCTTTCCTCTCTGAAATCAATAAAACTATATTTAAAAAAAAAAGATCTGAGAACCACACATGGGAGCGATGAGGAATTAAGTATAGTGGGGCCTTGACTTACGAGTGTCCTGACTAATGAGTTTTTCGAGATACGAGCCGTCTCTCGGCTGATTTTTTGCTTTGAGTTGCGAGCTAAAATTCGGGTTACGACCCAGCTTCAGATACCCCACGGCTAGCTGGCGCAGCGAACGTCACAGTGAACGCCACCACATCAGCCCAGCATCACCTGTCTCACTCGTTCACTGTTGATTTGACATACGAGTAATTTGAGTTAGAGCTCCGTCACGGAACGAATTAAACTCGTAAGTCAAGGCCCCACTGTATATGCAGAAATACACGTTGCCCCCGCCCCGCCCACTTTTCTGACCTCCTGCCCAATACCTCCTCCTCTGCTCCAAGCAGGACACCCTCCACTCGCAGGAGCCTGCAGCCTCCGCACAGCCTTGCACAGCCCCTGGCCCACCCGCCCGAGGTCTGCCAGGGCCCCAGCAAGCGGACCCCACTCCGCGCTGGGGACCACAGCTTCTCTCTCACTCCTCCCAGGGTTAACGGAAGCGCCAGTTCGTTTTGCTCTGTTTATCGGCCACCATCGGTTTCCATTATGTGTGAGGCCCCGGGAGGAAGCCACAACCTAACTCCAGGAGGTGGAAACTTTGTTTTCTTTAGAGAAAAGTGGATAGTCCGCAGCGACTATGTCAGAGTCTCTGGCTAGACAAAGTCTTGCCCTGTGCCAGGCCGGGGTGGCTCAGTGGTTGAGTGTCAATCTATGAACCAGGAGGTGAGGATTCATGTTCCCGTCAGGGCACAGGCCCGGGTTGCGGGCTCGATCCCCAGTGTGGGGCGTGCAGGAGGCAGCTGATCCATGATTCTCTCTCATCACTGATGTTTCCATCTCTCTCCCCCTCTACTTTCCTCTCTGAAATAAAAAATATTGATACGTATTTTTAAAAATATATTTTATTGATTTTTTTTTTTTACAAAGAGGAAGGGAGAGGAATAGAGAGTTAGAAACATTGATGATGAGAGAGAAACATTGATCAGCTGCCTCCTGCACACCTCCTGGTGGGGATGTCCCCCCCCCCCCCCCCACAAAGTCTTCCCTTGCTCCTGCCCTCCCTCCCTCCACCTCAGACTGTCACCACAAATGGAATTTCTTCCAACTCCACACGGATTAGAGGTGGCGGGGTGGGGTACAGAGCCCCCCAGGGCACCCACCACAGGCACGCTCAGACCTGCTGACCTCCGTTACAGCGCATGGCAGTCTCGTGCTCAACCTCAGGCCGGGCTCACTGAGCGCTGATAGCATCCCCCTCCGGCCGGGAGGGGCCAGGCTGCAGGGACAGGGGGCGGGCCCAGCGCCTGGGCGGGGACCTCCACAGGGGGGACCCTCCACGGGGGGACCCTCCACAGCCATACCGACTGTGCATGCCACCACCACAGAGAGGGGTGACCTCAGCCCCTCTCCTGCTGGAACCCCACTATGACACCACGGCGGGTACGGGCACCGCATCCAGACCACCTCCCACCAGAGGAACCGACCACGTCTAGGAGGAATGGGTGAGGGAGGGGAAGGAAAAAGAAACACTCCAACCATTTCCCAGAAACCGGGAAGCCGCACACGGTTCCTGTCCACTGCGCTTTCAAAGGAATATTTAGGCTTTTCCACGCCCCCGCACCCCACCCCCGGCCACCCCTCCTACCATTCATTCGGCACCTGTACAGGCCAGGACCGGCTCATGGCACTTCGTGCTCTGCCACCAGGTACCGACGACGACGATCCTCTCCGGGAAGAAGAGGAGGCTGGGGCTCGGAGGGGTTCGGGAAGTTAGCAAAGGCCCCTGAGCGGGAAGGAGCAGATAATCGCGCTCCCGCGAGGCCCGTACACAGATCTGCGTGTCCCCTTCGCTGAACGCTCACCATCCAGTTCCAAATCCTGACTGCTTCCCTAAGGCCGACCGAGTGACACCCTGAAAAGCCGGCCTGGCATTCGAAGCGCTCTACACTTCAGTCCCAAACTCCTTCTCCAAGTTACACCCCAATGTTCTCCCACTCAAGGACCTGCTCCAGCCAAGTGAGGCCCCTCCCCAGTCCAAAAAGGGGGCCCTCCGCCGGCTGGTGTGGCTCAGTGGATAGAGCGTCGGCCTGTGGATGGAAGGGTCCCATGTTCGATTCCGGTCAAGAGCACAGGCCCGGGTTGCGGGCTCGATCCCCAGTGTGGGGCGTGCAGGAGGCAGCCGATCCATGATTCTCTCTCATCATTGGTGTTTCTCTCTCCCTCTCCCTTCCTCTCTGAAATCAATAAAAATATAGTAAACAAACAAACAAAAAGAGGAACCTCAGCCGGCTGGTGTGGCTCAGTGGTTGAGCATCAACCTATGAACCAGCAGGTTATGATTCGATTCCTGGTCAGGGCACATGCCCGGGGTTGGGGGCTTGATCCTCAGTGTGGGGCATGCAAGAGGCAGCCGATCCATGATTCTCCCTCATGATGGACCGGCAGAAACATCACTGATGTTTCTCTCTCTCTCTCTCTCTCTCTCTCTCTCTCGCTCTCGCTCTCCCTCTCCCTTCCTCTCTGAAATCAATAAAAATGTATTTTTTACAAAAAGAGGGCCCTCTACTCCCTGATGCCTCCTACAAGGTCTTGCCCAGAGTCCTCCACCTGGGACCCCAGGGGAAGGGCTGTCACACCTGCTCCCATTGTGGCTTTCCCTCCCTCCCACGTCCTTGGGGGTCACAGACCAGGGGTCCTAGGCCTGACACCCTCTTTCCTCACCGGCTGGAAAACCCCCCTTCCACCCTAAGCAGCCAGGCTTTCCCCCGGGGCAGGTTCACTTCCCCCGAAATCCCTTCCTATCGGCTGCCTGCCTGCGGCTCCATCCATGGCCCACACGCCAAAGCCCAGGGGAGCGTCACATGATTAAAACGTGAAAGCGTTTCAGATGCTCGGAGGAAAGGCACCCTTGACGTGCAAATCATCAATTTACAGGGAAGAAGCAAGCTACGCACGCATGGGGCGTGGCATCTAATCCTCCGCCCCCGGGGAAAGGAGAGAAGAAATATGTCCACTTACACCCAGAACACGGCAGCTGGGATTTAAATTCCGCCGGTTAACTGACACACATATGCAAACGCTGCAGTGTCATGTTAAACAAGGTGATGCATACACGGACGGACGGACGGACTGCACACACCCTGAACCTCAGCGCGGAGGCCTGGGGCGTGCAGCAAACCCGGCTTGGCTTTCACGCACCGGTTCCTGTTTAGTTTATGCACCTGCCGTCTGAGGGGAGCTGGCTTCCTGGGTTTCGCTACATGAAGTACGGTCCTGGGGTGAGTTATTTCACAGGCAGGACACGGTGCTGCTGAAGCAGCAGAAATGCTAGACAGACAATCCCCCCCACAAAGCCTAACACTACAGCCCGGAGCCCTGTTAAAAACATCAGGGCGGCCTGGCCAGTGTGGCTCAGTGGTTGAGCGCTGACCTATGAACCAGGAGGTGACAATTCGATTCCCGGTCAGGGCATAGGCCCGGGTTGCAGGCTCGATCCCCAGTGTGGGGTGTGCAGGAGGCAGCCGATCCATGATTCTCTCTCATCATTGATGTATGTCTGTCTATCTGTCTGTCTCTCTCTCTCTCCCTTCCTCTCTGAAATCAATAAAAATACATATTTTTTTAAAAATCAGGGCGCAGAGAAATCCGCTCAATATGGAATGAGAGCCTTGACTCGAATCGCAGGGAAGAAGAGAAGAAATATAAGTCCACTTACACCCAAAACACGGCGGCTAGGATTTAAATCCTGCCTGTGCGTGCACGCCACGCTCTCTCTTCGTGCCCGTACTTTCCAAGCTAAATATACTACGTACGTCCTCGTATCGTGAAGATGAGCTAAATCCGAAGAGACTTGCTAGTCTCTAAATCCATGGAAACAATTCAGACGGCAGGAAGCCTGCACAGTTTCATCCTCTCGGTTATTAAGTTCAGGGCGGCGGGGTTCTAGGAAGTCCAGAAGCCTCGGGGCTCCCACTCTCACAGCGGCGTCCCCACACTACGTTCACGAGTCCTCCTGCTGCCACTTCAAAAGCTACTACAGCCTCTGCACACCTCGTCCTCAACCCGCCCGTCACCGGCCCATTCCAGGGCCAGGATTAAACTTGACGGCTGGCTGACAGGAAGAATAGAATCCCCGATCACCAATGCATGTATTAGTACAGCCGACCATTTCCCACGCGTTTTTTTCTACATGCTCTTTGTACCTTCCGACCGCCGGTCCAGCAGAAGTTCTTGGATTATTTTTAAACGAAGGATCCATTTTTTTTTCTCTTTTTTTCTTAGAGATAGTTGGAAGGAAGGGAGGGGGAGAGCCAGAGAGAGAGAAACATCCATGGGAGAGAGACCCACTCATTGGCTGCCTCCTGCACGTGCCCCGACAGGGGGCCGGGAATGGAGCTTGCAACGGAGGTACGTGTGCCCTTGACCGGAATCGAACCTGGGACCCTTCAGTCTGCAGGCTGACGCTCTACCCATTTAGCCACACCAGCTAGGGCTCTTGGATTTATTTATTTTTTTTTTTTAACTCAGGATCACTCTTCAGAGATCAACCCAGTCCACCAGCAGAAGCCCACCCCTCACCAGGGGGTCCGGCCTCTGCAAATGCCAACATCACACGTGCTCACGATCGAGGCAAACAGAGGAAAGAGAAGTACCCGGCGGGCTTAGGTGTCTGGTTTTCTCTTGTCTGGAAGGCAGACCGCCCGCCAGGTGCCACCAGCACGCAAGGCCCCACGGACCTGCCCAGGCACAGATGCCGGGGACACAGGTTTGAAATCACCCCAGTGCAACGTGCCCACAGTGTTCACTCTGGCAGCAGCTGCACTGCTTCTCCTGGGCTCCCCAGCCCTTTACCGCCCAGGAATAGGGGGGATT
>NW_006286244.1:1548478-1549140 GCF_000327345.1 Myotis davidii | reverse complement strand
GAGAGAGAGAGAGAGAGAGAGAGAAACAGGGATAAGGGTACACACACTATTGGCTCAGAACCAAGCCAGTTCCGCACATGGAAAAACGGTGTTCATCGCTGCCTCCTTAGAGAAAGCAAACCCAGGAAATTTACCAAGAATCAAAGAAGGCACCTACCTCCATGTAATACCGGAAGGAAGGAAGGGAGGGAGGGAGGGAGGGAGGGAGGGAGGAAGGGAGGAAGGAACTGTTGCTCAGCAGCTCCTGCATTGAGCATCTGCCCCCTGGTGGTCAGTGCACATCATAGCTACCGGATGGTCGGCTGGTCACTGAGGCTTAGGAAGGAAGGAAGGAAGGAAGGAAAGATGGAAGAAAGGGAGAGAAGAAACAAACCTCTGACGCAGCCAACTCAGCGCTGACATTTACAGGTAAGACTTTAAGGCTGAAGTCGGTTCGTCTACAGTTATGCGCGCTCCGTTGGTTCCTGTGTACCATCCCCTGGTTCCAGCCCAGCCCCGGTCCACTTCCATTCACTCAGAATTTCCAGGGCTTGCGGCGACACTAAGCGTCACGGGAGTGGGGGCTGCAGTATTTCGGAAAAGATAACGCTCCTTTCAAACCCATCAACCACCAACCGGCACCGACTGCTGGCACCGACCAACGGCACCATGTGCACAAGCGC
>NW_006286244.1:1547977-1548216 GCF_000327345.1 Myotis davidii | reverse complement strand
GTCCCCCGCCCCCGGAGGAACGGGCTGGGAGAGGGGCAGAGTCCAGACGTGCGCCCCCCTCCCCACGCGGGGCGCCGCGGGGAAGGGGGAGGATCCGCAGCGCTGGTACCAAAGGGCTGGAAAGAAACTTGGACTCCTCTCTCCGGCTGAACACGACACGCTCGCTGGAGAGGCGGCCGCCTCCTCCCCGCCTCCCCACCCCCTTTTGTGCCTCCCGACACCCGCACCCCCAAACTTCC
>NW_006286244.1:1546269-1547249 GCF_000327345.1 Myotis davidii | reverse complement strand
CCCGGGGACACCTGGTCCCTGCGGCCTGGCGCTGCTCTGCGGACGTTGTCACCCCCCGTCCCTTTTTTTCTTCTTTTTTTCCTGTTTCTTTTTATTGATTTCAGAGAGGAAGGGAGAGAGACAGATAGAAACATCAATGATGAGAGAGAACTATGGATCGGCTGCCCCCTGCACGCCCCGCGCTGGGGATCGAGCCCGCAACCCGGGCCTGTGCCCTGCCCCGGAGTCACCACCACCTCCTGGTCCACGCTCAGCCACTGAGCCGGACACCGTCTCAGGCCCTGACCAGCCAGGCTCGCGTGGGCCCACCGACCTGAGTCTTTGGCCACAACCCCCGCCTGCACCCGATTTGGCTGCTGCTGGTTGCAGTTTTCTTACTGATCTTGCAGCAAAAATGTCCCTGATCCCCAGGGGTCCGTTTTATTTATTCACTTGGGCCCCGGGGTGAGCGCCTGGAGGTGAGCCATCTCCAAGGGAACCTTTTCCAGGAGCGAACCCAGCGCTTCACCGCAGGATTGTTGCATTCGAGGTTGTTGCGTGTGTGTGTGTGAAACATTTAGTAAACATGAAATGCGGAAAAGGGAAACAATATATCCCCGCGTCTTTAAATCTTTTTCATCGGTTGCTTTCTTAAAAGAAGCAGCCAGCGTTTGCACACGCAACATCTATAAAGATGCAAGAAGACAGATCCGGTCTCCTAACAGAATCTATATAACCTTGATGATCGCCCTTCTCAGCGCCGTCTCCAGCTGGCTCCTAGACACGAAATAAATGTTACTTAGCACTTGATATTTTAAAAGTGATCTGGGAGCTCCCCTCTCCCCGCTGTAGAGAATAATGACAGCCGCCTGCACCTGCGCCTGCTCGCATCCTCAACAAAACACAGGCACCAGCGGACAGGCCTTCCCCGCTCACTACTCCGGGAGCGAATGCCTGAACTCCAAATTACTTAAGTAGAAGGAAGAAAAGACATCAAATTC
>NW_006286244.1:1545483-1546236 GCF_000327345.1 Myotis davidii | reverse complement strand
CCCCCCTCCATGGTTGCCAAGGGCTTAAGTGGAGCCCAGACTTAAATCCCTCTATAAAGGGAAAGTCTGAGCTAAAAACTGAACACAGTATTTGACTTAAGAAAGAGAAGAGGTTTGAAAGATGGTGGGGCAGGAGGTGGCAGCCTTGAGGAAGCCTGGCATCTCGGAAGAGTCAGAGAAATCGAGAACGGGCCATGCCCGTTGGAGACCTGGCAGTGAAGGGAGAGAAGCAAGGAAGAAGGAAAAATTAAAGGTCCCGCGGAAATGAAAGACGGTGACCCCCAGGCACTGTGAGCTATGCAAAACTGCACTTCCCCACGCGGGTAGAACACGCTTGAACCGCGAACGCAGTGTCGGAATGCCTAGTAACAAAAACATCACATCCGTGGCACACAAAGCTATTGTGAAAAGAAAACAGAAAATTAACCACATTTCTTTTTTATAATAAAAGGAGGGTGTGTGTGTGTTTTTAAAGACCAAGGACATTTTAAATATATTTGTATTGATTTCAGAGAGAAAGGGAGAGGGAGAGAGAGAGAGAGAGAGAGAGAGAGGGAGAGAAACACCAATGATGAGAGAGAATCATGGATCGGCTGCCTCCTGCACATCCCACAGTGGGGATCGTAAAATAATCCAGAAATAAGAGAAAATTTAAGTTACATATTTAATGTACCTTCCACACACATTGGGAAATTGGTCTGGAATAACCTTAGTACTATGACTTAAACTATTAGATTTTCTTTTTTGGGGGAA
>NW_006286244.1:1541285-1545343 GCF_000327345.1 Myotis davidii | reverse complement strand
AACATTGATCAGTTGCCCTGACTGGAGATCCAACCACAACCGAGGCATTTGCCCTGACCAGGAATCGAACCTGAAACCTATTGGTGTACAGGATGATGCTCCAATCACTGAGCCGCCCGGCTAGGGCCTGGATGTCATGTTTTCAGGACAGAACCCTCAGGGCTTTGTCTCGACTGCACAGCACAGCACCAACAGCCACACACATTTGCAGCGTGAGTAGAGAGTAGGCATCGCTGCTGCCCAGCCGGGGCGCTGTCCTGGTTACTGGCGTCAGAGGTGTCCGGAGCCCTGCCCAAGGTGACGACACATTGGATCTCTGCACAACCAAACCTTTCTGCTCATCTAATTGTCCAATTTTCCTTTTCCCGCAATAGCTTAATGTCGTTAAAAATACCCAATTAGGAGAGAGAAGAAAAACACAATTATAACGGCTTAAATAGGATCAAAATATTTCACACTGGGATCGGATCATCAGAACCCTTCCCCCCTCATTCCTCCTCCCTAAATAATGGAAGCACATTCATAGAGCTGCTATGGTAACAAGAAGAGATTAAAGCCCTGGCCGGTTTGGCTCAGTGGATAGAGCGTCGGCCTATGGACTGAAGGGTCTCAGGTTCGATTCCAGTCAAGGGCACATGCCCAGGTTGCGGGCTCGATCTCCAGTACGGGGCATGCAGAAGGCAGCCGATCCATGAATCTCTCTCATCATTGATGTGTCCATCTCTCTCTCCCTCTCCCTTCCTCTCTGAAATCAATAAATATGTATATATATATTTTTAAAAAGAAGATATTAAAGAGTGCAGGCTGGCTTTCATGGGAGGGGACACAGTAAAGTATGACGGTTCCGTCCACAGTGAGTCGCCACGAGCCCTCTGGGTGCCACAGCTCAAGACTCACGAGGTGGCTACCACTCTGCTCACCTTGAAGGACGCCCTGAGGCCTGGAGAGTTCAGGTTCAAAGTTTCCTAAAAGCATCCATTTGGGGGGGACCTGGAGGGCTTCATGCTGAGGGAGACAAGCCAGTCAGAGAAAGACACGCATCCCATGATCGCACGCACACGTGGAATCTAATGAACAAGATAAACAGGTGGATGAAAATAGACCCAGAGACAGGGAAGCATGAACAGACTATGGAACCTCAGAGGGAAGGCTGGGCGGGGGGCGGGCTGGAGGGGGCCCATGGGGGAGCAAAGGGGACACCTGTCATACTATCAACAATAACGATTAAATAAATAAAAATAAATAAAAAGCAATGTTGAATAAAAGAAGATAAAACCATCCGTGCAACTAGCAACGGGCAGCGCCCAGGGCAGGCACGGCTCATCTCTCTTCCCCTCTGCACCCCACTTCAGCAACAGGGTCCCCGGATGGGTTCCAGTGCGTGAGCAGGGCCGCTCTGCGGAGGCCTGGCGTTTATTTATAGTCGATACTCCACTCACATCCCCAGGTAATCGGAGTCACTCACAGAACCCACAAGGGCTCAGACAGAAGGTGCGGGAGCCACGCCAGGGGGGTTTCCATGCTCTGCCCCCTGCCAGGCTCTGATCCCGGGGAGCTTTGCAACTTCCTGCGTCCGTCCCACCCGAGGCCCACAGAAGAGGGATTGCCAAAAGCAGTGCTGACTCATGGATAGCGTTTTCCTTCTGCAGTGCAGTTCGTCAAGGAGACTAGAAACCCATGGGGTGGGGGGAGGGAGAGAGGGAGAGAGGGTGGGGAGAGGGACGGGGAGGGAGATTGATTTTACTATCTGGTATGGCTGCAAGAGCTTAGAAACTCTATCAGGTACGTGGCGTGTGTGAGAGAGAGAGAGAGAGAGGGAGAGAGAGAGAGAGGGAGAGAGGGTGGGGAGAGAGGAAAGGAGAGGGAGTGGGAGGGAGATTGATTTTACTATCTGGTATGACTGTGGGAGCTTAGAAACTCTATCGGCTACGTGGACCCCTCAGTGTGTCAAAATAACGCCCCCCTGCCCCTGCTGGGAGCCGTCTGTTCTTGAGACAGCCTGTCCTTGGGGCCTGAGGAACCCCTGACCGGCCCAGGAGCAGGGGACGCAGTTGTCTTCTGGGACGATAGCTCTTGGCGACGCCAACGAACCCGGTGGGTTTGCAGGGAACGAGGAAAGGCAAAGTCAGTGTCAACGGGCAAACGTCGCCCACGGAAGAATAAACGAAAGGATATTAGATTCTGCCTCGAAATCGTTATTATTTGTTAGCTGTGAGAATGCTGTCGTAGTTACGTAGGAAAATGCTTTCATTCTAGCTCTAGCCGGTTTGGCTCGGTGGATAGAGCGTCAGCCCACAGACCACAGGGTCCCGGGTTCGATTCGGGTCAGGGGCACAGACCTTGGTTAGGGGCTCCATCGCTGGCCCTGGTCCGGGGAGCGCATGCGGAGGCAACCAATCAATGTCTCTCTCGCGTGTCGATGTTTCTCTCTCCTGGGTGGCCACAGAGAAAGGATATTAGATTCTGCCTCGAAATCGTTATTATTTGTTAGCTGTGAGAATGCTGTCGTAGTTACGTAGGAAAATGCTTTCATTCTAGCTCTAGCCGGTTTGGCTCGGTGGATAGAGCGCCAGCCCACAGACCACAGGGTCCCGGGTTCGATTCGGGTCAGGGGCACAGACCTTGGTTAGGGGCTCCATCGCAACCAATCCATGTCTCTCTCGCATCGATGTTTCTCTCTCTGTCTCTTCCCCTCCTTTCCAATCTTTCTAAAAAAATCAATGGAAAAAATATCTTCGGGTGAGGATTAACACAACAACAACAAAAGAGAAACATTTTAAAAAGGGGGGTAGCGGGTAGAACCGTGCTTGTCCAGCTCTTCACTTGCCCTGGGTGGGTTACTGTCTAGAAATCTTGGTTTACTCATCTCTACATTGGATGTCCTCCTACTTGTCCTGCCTACCTCTCCAGGCTACCCATGACTCACTGGGGCTCACCTGGGCTCCCCAGAAACCGCGGGGGGGCGGGGAGGATGGTGCAAAGAGCAGAGTGAACACGCCCAGCAGGCCGTGTGCCCTGAGGGCAGGTGTGTGACCTTCCCAGTGCCTCCTCCATGGCTGTGGCTGTCGGTGGTGGCAGCAGGGGTGCGGGACTCCTAGCGGATAAGCCCCGGAAGAGGGCTTCCCATGGGGCACGGCGGCAGTGCGGGCTGGCCGCCTGCCCAGACCCGCTGGGGACACGTCACGGGTGTCCCGGCAGCAGCTGGCAGTGACATTGACAGACTGCCCCGCAGGCCGAGTGCCCTGGCGGCTGGTTGTATAAATGGCGAGTGAAACTCCCTGGCCCACGGCTCTCGCTCCCTCGTTCGTTAGTTCACACACGTGTGTGTTCAGGGTCTTTTGGGGGGTTTTTGCTTTGGGGTCTGGACCTTGGAACCGGAGTCAAAATACGACACGCACGGAAGGTGGCACAAGTCAACAGTTTAAAAAAATGAAATCCATTTTTTCATTTAATAGAAGGAATTTTGTTACTTTCTCTTTCTATCTACTCAACTGTTTTTCTTTAAAAATATTTATTTTTTTATTGGTTTCAGAGAGGGAGAGAGAGAGAGAGAGAGAAACATCCATGATGAGAAAGAATCATGGATCGTCTGCCTCCTGCACGCCCCACACTGGGAATGGAGCCCACAACCCAGGCATGTGCCCTGACCTGGAATCGAACCCTGACCTCCTGGTTCATAGATCGATGCTCAACCACTGAGCCACACTGGCCGGGCTATTCACCTATCTTTCATTCTGTTGTCCCTGCCGCCCCAGAGTGAAATGTGTTAGACCTGCCGTCCTATGGGAAGGATCCTGGGGGAAGCCCTACCCGGGTCCCCTCATCCCCTTATGAATAACAGCTCCAGTTCAGCCCCAGGGTCTCCATGGAAAGCAGCCAAGGCCCCCGGACCAGGTGGGAAGCTCTGGCTGCAAACCCAATGGAAGTGGCTAACGAGATCGCCCCTGGACCGGCCAGGCTGGCGACGGGGGCGTGCTGCACCTGTGTTCTGCTCGGTCGCTCCAAGTCCTTGCAACATCCTGCCCACGCCTGGACTCTGGGCCACGTGGTGACTTCCA
>NW_006286244.1:1540213-1541229 GCF_000327345.1 Myotis davidii | reverse complement strand
TGGGTTCCACCCATCAGCTGTGCTCTCCTGAGGCTGTGCTGTCCGGGTTGGCCAGGCACTGAGAGTAGGTGAAACTTTCAGAGCCAACATCAGCCAAGGCCGTGGCCACCCTAGCTGAGTCGGTCACGCTCTCTGAAGCCATCTACGTGAGGGAATGGGCTGGGCCCAGGGCACCCTCCGCGGGCCTGGGAGCCCAGAAGAGGTCAGGGCCCCATCGCAAACCTCAGAGTCCTTCCCCGGCCAACTCTGGTTGCATGTGGCCTTGTCCCAGCAACACGGACGCTGCAGAGCGTGGCTACTGAGTGACTAGTAGCCCCTCAAAGGCCCTGACTCCGCCTCCTCCAGGCTGAGCCTGGCCCATCAGGGATTCCGCTCTGGGAGAATCGCACTTTGTTGTTAATCCTCACCCGAGGATATTTTTCCATTGAGTTCTAGAGAGAGTAGAAAGGAGGGGGAGAACCAGAGAGAGAGAGAGAGAGAAACATCGATGTGAGAGAGACACATCAACTGGTTGCCTCCCACACTCACCCCAACCAGGGCCGGGATGGAAGCTGCAACCGAGGCACATGCCCTTGACCGGAATCGAACCCGGGACCCTTCATGCCCCAGGCTGTTGCTGACTATCCATTGGGCCACACCGGCGAGGGCTCGGGGGGATTGCACTTTGAAAACATGAACATCTCAACTTTTTTTTCCCCCCAGGTAGGTGCTGGGTGCTGATTTCCAAGGCCCCCATCTTTCCTATCCACCCCGTTGCCATGGCTTCTGCTCCCTCTTCTATCGCTAGAGACCTGCCACCAGGGAGCGTCTTCATGCCAAGAGGCCGTGCCCTCCCTGCCTGTGACGGACGAGGTGACAGGTGACGTGGGGCAGGAGCGCGGGAGACCTGGAAGGGGGCTGTGCGATATAGAAGCAGTGGCTCATCGTTAATCACTGCTCCTTTCGCCCGGCCGGCGTGGCTCAGTGGTTGAGCATCAACCTATGAACCAGGAGGTCAGGGTTCGATTCCCGGTCAG
>NW_006286244.1:1537912-1540178 GCF_000327345.1 Myotis davidii | reverse complement strand
TGATCCCCAGTAGGAGGGGTGCAGAAGGCAGCCAGTCAATGATTCTCTCTCATCATTGATGTTTCTCTCTCTCTCTCTCCCTCTCCCTGCCTCTCTGACATCAATAAAAATATAAATAAATAAAAAACAAAAGAACAAACACACACACACAACTTCTCCTTTCCCCACATCCCTGGGTTGCGGAGGGGAGGGAGTGAGAACGGAGGGAGGACTTGTTTTTAAGGACGCCTTTAATCAAAGAGCACTGAGTAAAAGGGTGGAGAGAGGAAACCTATCATTTTGAAATGAGCAGGCCTTTGGTTCAAAGGCAGTGATTAGCATATTTCGAGAACAGCCTTGTGAAGGCAGGTTGGAGGATGCCAGCCAGGGAACCGAACTGCACGCAAAGCATCCCGCGATGCTCTGGGGTCCAATGAGTCTGGGAAGCCCCCCCACCCCGACTCTAAATCCTCTTGCCATCCCCCCCCGCCACGACTCTAAATCCTCTTGCCCTGGCTGGTGTGGCCCAGTGGTTAGAGCATCGGCCTGTGGTGGACTGAAGGGTCCCGGGTTCAATTCCGGTCAAGGGTACATGCCCAAATTGCGGGCTTGATCCCCAGCATCATTTGGGCTACTTCCCCGCTGTGAGGCATGTAGGTGGGAGGCAGCCGATCGATGATGCTCTCTCATCATCGGTGTTCCTATCTCCCTCGCCCTCTCCCTTCCTCTCTGACATCAATAAAATTCTATATATTTTTTAAAAAGAAATGAGGTTAAATTTGCTTTCATTTAAACCCAAGATGTGCCACACACCTGGAAGAGATGTGTGAGGAGGAAGGGATTATAGTAAAAGTCCAAGGATGGGCTTCCTCGGTTCTAACGAGAGGTTGTGACCACTGCCCTCCAGTCTCACCTCTGAGCCTGACCGTCGCAGACACGGGTGAGACGTCCACCTTCGTTATAGGATCCACGTCCCTTGAAATCCCCGGCCAGCCTCCCTCCCCTCCCCACGGTGCAACCCTGGAAATCACCATGACAACGGCATCCCTTCTTCGGCTGAGCCCTCAGCACACAGCCCAAGGCCAACGCAGGGGCAACCCGCTCACGGGGACCACGTCCCAGACATCACAGCCTCCCTTGGCCGTTCATTCTGCTCTCGGTCCGGGGAGGTTTGGCAGCCAGGAAAGGGCCCCCCTCCCCCAGCAACATGCCTACCGCCCTGCAGGAGCCAGGGGAGGTGTCGCCGTGAATTGAAGGAGAGAAAATCACAGTCCACAGCCACACGGACTTAATGGTCGCAGCGGAGTCCGTAAAACACTTCTCCTCGGCGTCGTAAGCAGACTTTAATAATTTAATGGTCTTCCTGCTGTGATGCTGGGCTTTTGTGGAAACAGAAAGCCGGCAGTGAGAAGCAGCCGCAGCTCCTCCCATCTTTTATTTTTACTTATTTATTTACTAGAGGCCCAGTGCACGAAATTCGTGCATGGATAGGATTCCTAGCGGCTGTCAGCCGGGCCCCTGGCCACCTGCTGCTACTGCTGGCTAGAGAGGGGCTGGCCCCGGGGGAGGGGCCGTGGCCGGTTGGTCACCCCTGCCCCCGGTCGAACTCCCAGTCAAAGGGGACAATTTGCATATTAGGCTTTTATTATATAGGCATCTCTCCCATTTAAAAACAATAGATTTTTATTGATTTCAGAGAGGGGAAGGGAGAGGGAGAGAGAGAGAGAAACATCCATGATGAGAGAGAATCATGGATCGGCTGCCTCCTGCACGCCCCACACTGGGGATCAAGCCCACAACCCGCGCATGTGCCTTTGACCGGGAATCAAACCGTGACCTCTCTCTCTCTCTAAGCATGTCCTTGGGTGAGGATTAAAATAAAAACTAAAGCCCTAACCGGTTTGGCTCAGTGGATAGAGCGTCGGCCCGAGGGTCTGAAGAGTCCTGGGTTCGATTCTGCTCAGGGGCATGCACCTTGGCTGTGGGCTCGATCCCCAGGAGGGGGCGGAACCGATGTTTCTCATCGACGTTTCTAACTCTCTATCCCTCTCCCTTCCTCTCTCTAAAAATCAATAAAATATATTAACAAAATAAAACAAAACAAGAAATAAAACCCTAACCCTAACCCAACGTCGGGCAGGTTGAGGGTGGAAGGTTGTTTGCCGTCCTTCTAGCATTTTCCAGCGTAGGGCAAACGGAACAATCTGATTGGCCTGGGACCCAGGGCGCGGAGAGGGCCTGGCCAGGGGTGGTGCTGTTAGAACTCAGCATTTGGGAGTCTGGGAAG
>NW_006286244.1:1534722-1537827 GCF_000327345.1 Myotis davidii | reverse complement strand
CCGTAGGCTGTGGCCAGGCGTACGTTTGTTTTGATGCCAGAGCTGTTCAAAAGTGGGTTTTACTGTCTATAAATCAGTTTTAGCGACGGGCTTCGATTTGATCTATTTTCTCCCTGTTCCTCGGCGTGAAACGGGCTGCGCTCGCCCGGCGTGACGTGGACGGGGAGGCTGAGTGATGGTGCAATAGCAGAGGCCCCCGCCCGGCTGGTCAAAGCCCAATTTGTCTCATTTATAAACAATATCGGCGGACAGCGCTCCAGGGCGGGGGTGGTCTCCCCGGACTTCCTGGCCACTTCTGGGCACAGTTCTCCCTGTCTAGGTGGGCAGAGCCAGGGCAGACAGGGGGGCACTGCTGCCCTGCACCCATGGCACCCGTGACATCCGCCCATGGACTCAATGAGAGACCACGTGGGCAGGTCACTCGCACCCCCACAGGGTCCCCGTGGGAAAACGTGCTCTGTTACAAGCAGCTGAAGGAAATCAATGCTTGCGACTCACACCCACACGGGAGGGCTGTAAAACCAGATGACAATGACATGAAACCAAGAAGACAGAGTCCCGCCCGGCAGGCGTGGCCAGTGGGTGAACATCGACTTATAAACCAGGAGGTCAGGGTTTGATTCCTGGTCAGGGCACAGGCCCGGGGTTGTGGGCTCGATCCCCAGTGTGGGGCGTACAGGAGGCAGCAGATCCATGATGCTCTCTCATCCCTGATGTTTCTCTCGCTCTCTCCCCCTCTCCCTTCTTCTCTGAAATCAATTTTTAAAAAACCTTAAAAAAATAATAACGGGTATTGGGGTCCCAGGCAGACACACGGGTCAGGATTCCTGGGATGGAGTCCAGGATGGGGACTTGCTCCACTTCCCAGGGGGTGCAGACGAGAAGCAAGGTCAGGGGGAACCTGGCAGAAGGGAGCCAAAGGGACGCTCACCCGGGTGATGGACCCGTTAACACCCGGCCAGCCCACAGGCAGCCTCTAAGTCAACAGGGAAAGTGAGAACACCCCCTGGACATGCAGACAAAGGCAGCTCTGTTCCAAAAGCACAAATGGTCCAGAGCTCCGTCATAGGATGCTCCTCCTTAGTGCCCTGGAGCCGCAGCAACAAGATGTCATTGTGTTGGCACAGCAAAGTGGCAACGACGGAAACACGGGCTTGGTCTGGGTGACAGGGGCCGGGAAGCGCTCACTGCTGCCCCCTGTTGGTGGGAACGAGAACTGACCTGATGCGTTTGGAGAGCAACTTGGCAATCTATCGCCCGTCAAAATCTGAAATGAGCCCTAACCGGTTTGGCTCAGTGGATAGAGCATCGGCCTGCAGACTGAAGGGTCCCAGGTTCGATTCCGGTCAAGGGCATATACCTTGATTGCGGGCACATCCCTCTCCTTTCCTCTCTGTAAAACATCAATAAAATATATTATTTAACAAAAAAATCTGAAATGAATGTGAACATTTTAAACCGCCAGGCCGGCGTGGCTCGGGGCTTGAGTGTTGACCTGTGTAAAACAGGAGGTCACGGTTCGATGCCCGGTCAGGGCCATGCCCCGGTTGCGGGCTGATCCCCAGTGGTGGGTGTGCCAGAAGCAGCCGATCAATAATTCTCTCTCATCGTTGATGTTGCTATCTCTTTCTCCTTCTCCCTTCCCCTATGAAATAAAAAAAATATATATATTTTAAAAATTGTTTAAATAGATGCAGGTTTCATGAAACCATTTCGAGGACTTTAGCCTACAGGTATGTTTGAAGAAGTGAGCGACACATGTATGTATGAGACCGGGCCTTGCAGCCTTGTTCATAGTAGAAAGATCCGGAAACAGCCTCTGAGTGTCCACCAATAGGAGACAGTCACGCACGCGGTGGGTTATCATCCAACTGTCGAGAATGAGCTAGATCTGTCCGTGCTGTAGGACAATTTCTGCGAGCTGCTATTTTAGTGAACAGAAAAGCAGTATCTCGGATTGGGATTCATTTGGGATGAAAGCAAAATGGGTAGAAATAGGTATTTGCACTTATCTGTGCTTAGATGCCTGAGGAACAGGAGAAACTACAATGAAGTTACTTCTAGAGAGCGCGCCTCGAGGTCCGGGCGAGAGGTGTCTTCTATTCCTTGTCATTCGACGGCCTTGTAACTGATGTGACTTTTTTGCCGTGAGCCTGTACTACTGTTGTGGGACAAAATGAGGTGAAGGAACGAAAATAAAGTGAAAATGTGATACACAGACGAACACAGCCGCTCTGGGTGAATAGAAGACAAATGAATAGAAGACACGTCTCGCCCGGACCTCGAGGCGTGCTCTCTAGAAGTAACTTCATTTCTGATCTCTCCTCCCCGCTCTTGGGAGGCCCCCCAGCCCAGTGCGGCCATGTCCCCCGTGGGAGGCAGGAGGAGGTGGGGTAGGGGATTAGCCCGACCCTGAGAGGCAGGTGTGACTCCTGCTGGCTCGGGGCTTCCAGGGCAGCCAGCGCGGGAACCTGGGGACGGGCCTCTTAGGCCAGGAGGGCCCGTGGCTTCCCCAAAGCCGGTGTGGGCTTGAATTCTTTCCTTAATCACCTGTCATCTAAGCAAGAAAATTTCCCAGAGAAAAGGTCAGGGGCAGACATAGAACAGTGGGGGCCCGCGGCCATGATAAGAAATATTCATGCTGCTCTGTTATCCCGGACGGCTCTGTGCTGACAGAGGAAGCGCATCCTACCCTGTCTGGGAGCCCTACGCCCCGGGTCACGGGCGCTCCCATCGGAATGCGGTCCGTCCCCCTGTCCCGAGAGCTGCCCACCGTCATGGAAAGACTGACAGCCTGGCGGCCGACGCAACCTGGTCCCGGAGGCACCCGGTCTCTACGTACAACCCGCAGCCCCTACGGCCTGTGACCTGGTCCCAGGGTGCCTGGCGGCGCCCGCCCTCCCCTCCCAGCCCGCAGGACCTGTAACCTGTAAGGATTCTCCCTTGCGTCCTGTCCCCATGCCTGTCACTCCTACCTCCCCACGTCACCCTTGTCCTTCTCCCCAATATAAGCAGCTGGCTGATGGCGGGGGGCAGAGCAGATGTTTGTGGGTGCCCTGCTGCTCTCCACGCTGCGGCAGGACTGGAATCAATGCTCATATATGA
>NW_006286244.1:1533364-1534640 GCF_000327345.1 Myotis davidii | reverse complement strand
GGGGGTGGCCTCATGGGGTGGCCCTGTGGCTGCAGGCACCACCCAGGGCACCTCTCCCGGGCGGCCCTTCTGGGAGCCCCCGATGCGGCTGCTGCTAACACAAGTCCTCGCCCAGAACCGCATGGGCCCTTCCCAACCTCATGGACAAAGGCTCAGGGGAGGTGCCGGGGGGATGGCATTTTCAGACGGGGGGACATGGTTCCATCAGCAGAGAGATCCAGGGACAGAACGTGTGTTGTTTTACACCAACCCAGGCTCCCCGTGACCTATGGGGTGTCTTTTAAAATTGTTTCAAAGAAGATATTTGTATTGATCTCAGAGAGGAAGGGAGAGGGAGAGAGAGAGAGCAACAGCAGTGATGAGAATCATGGATCGGCTGCCTCCTGCACACCCCCTACTGGGGAGGGAGCCCGCAACCCAGACTGGGGATGGAGCCCGCAACCTGGGCCTGTGCCCTGACCGGGAATCAAACCCTGACCTCCTGGTTCCTAGGTTGAGGCTCAACCACTGAGCCACGCCGGCCAGGCTGTATCTTCTTTTCATGAACTCTATCTCCCTAGTCGATCAGAAAAGAACATGTGAAACGCATATGCAAAAGTAAAATTGCTCCCTGACATAGTAATTCTGTTCTATGGCCGATGAGCCGAGGAGGGAGGTCCCTGGGGTGGCCTGCCCACTGCCCGCAGCTGCCTGCCTCTCGCAGGGCCCCCGACTCAGTCTGTGGGCCCCCCGCCCAACACGCAGCACAGAGATTCCAGAGAAAACACCCGAGTCGCCCCGTGTCCACAGCAGTGACCGACCTCGCGTTACAGGCAAACACTGGGAGTGGGACCAAAACAGCACTGGCCGGTGCTCATGAGTCCAACGGGAGCAGGTCTCTCATGGCGCAGACTCAGCCCCGTCTCTGCTGAATTGGCTCAAGTGACCGGCAGCCCAGACCCCTTGGCTGTCGGGTTATAACACCCTTGGGCTGGCTGTTCAAATGTGGCTTCCAGATGGTCCCCAGCTCTCTGGTGCCACCCCGACCCCCCTCCCATTGAGATGAGCTGGAGCCCCCCTTGGGCGGCGGAGGTGAGCTCAGCACACTGATCTTGCCCTGTTTAGAAACTTCCAACAAGACTGGGCGGCAAGCCCTCTGGGCTGGGGTGGGGGTGGGAGTGGCCTCATGGGGTGGCCCTGTGGCTGCAGGCACCACCCAGGACACCTCTCTCTGGGCGGCCCTTCTGGGAGCCCCCGATGCAGCTGCTGCTAACACAAGTCCTCACCCAGAACCGCG
>NW_006286244.1:1530521-1533029 GCF_000327345.1 Myotis davidii | reverse complement strand
GAGACCTGCCAAGGTGGCGGCGACAGCTCCAAGTGACCGATCCCGGACACGCTTCCTCCCTCCGGCCCTCGCTTCCCTCCGGCTGGACCGTGGGAATGTCTGCGTTTTCCCCGGAAAGGCCCGCGGCCCGGCCTGGGCTGGGCAGCCGGTTCTCGGCGCTTCTCAGACGGTCCCTGCGTTTCTCAGAAACCGTGTCCCGGAGCTCCAGAGCCTTTCGCCACCCGCGACCCAGACGCCGCCGGCCACGCTACTCAGGCACGTGCTCCCATTTCACGGCTGCAGCAAGAGACAGTGAGGCCCGGCCGGCTGGTGTGGCTCAGTGGTTGAGCATCCACCTACGAACCAGGCGGTCAGGGTTCGATTCCCGGTCAGGGCACGTGCCGAGGTTGCGGGCTCCATCCCCAGTGTGGGGCGTGCAGGAGGCGGATGATCCATGATTCTCTCTCATCATGGATGTTTCTCTCTCTCTCTCTCTCTCTCCCTTCCTCTCTGAAACAATGAAAATTATATTTTAAAAAAGGCGGATATGAGAGATGGATTTGCGCATCACAGACTTGGCCAACAGGCAAGATGCAGAGCCATTTGAAATGTGAATGAAAGTACTTCTCATTTAGAAAGAGCACCACAATTACACCACGCCTTCCAGTTATGAATACAGACCTTAATATTCAACAAAAAAAAAAAAAAAAGAAAAAAAAAAGAAAGAAAGAAAAGAAAAAGAATTCTTCCCTCTTTCAAATTTATGATGTTTAATGCAAAATGCTGTTGGCCTGTTTTTGCTTCATCTATATGTCAGAAAACCTAGTTCCCTTTGGCCTCTGATCAGGTGATAAAATTGGATTGTTAGAAAAGGACTTCATTATATGGATTCTGAGAGATTTTTTTGTTTTTGCTGTTAATCCTCACCTGAGGATGTTTTTCCCTTGATATTTTTAGAGAGAGTGGAAAGGAGAGGGAGAGGCAGAGAGAAACAATGATGTGAGAGAGACACATCGATTGGTTACCTACTGACCAGGGCTGGGAACCTGCAATTTTTTTCCGCTCTTAAAAGTTGTTATCGCAGCTACTAAACCCCCAAGGAAGCCCTGGTCCCTGGGAAGCGACACTGACTCTGTCCCTCCTACCACTCAGGGGGTGCGACCAGCCACTAGATCCAAGGCCGAGAGGCCTGGCCTGGCCACCACGGCCCATGTCCCAGCGTGACGTACGGGAGTCACTGCCTCTTTCTGGTGCATCGGCAGAAGTTCCCCACAGGAGCTGCGGGGTGTAGCTATGTGGCACCCCTCCCTCCGCCCTCAGCATTTCATTCATTCATTCATTCATTTTTTAAAAAATATATTTTTCTCGCAGGCCAACGCTCTATCCGCTGAGCCACACCAGTTAGCGCGACATGTCCGCTCTTAAAAGTTACTGCAGCTACTAAAACCCCAAGGAAGCCCTGGTCCCTGGGAAGCAACACTGACTCTGTCCCCTCCTGCCACTCAGGGGGTGCGACCGGCCACCAGATCCAACGCCAAGAGGCCTGGCCTGGCCCACCACGGCCCCGTGTCCCAGCGTGACGTACTGGAGTCACTGCCTCTTTCTGGTGCATCGGCAGGGAGGGCCCTGAAGTTCCTCCCTCCACCCTCAACATTCCATTCACTTACTTTTAAAAATATATTGTTCTTGACTTCAGAGAGGATGGGAGAGGGAGAGAGAGAGAAACATCAATAAGAGAGAATCATGGATCGGCTGCCTCCTGCACGCCCCCCACTGGGGATGGAGCCTGCAACCCGGGCCTGTGCCCTGACCGGGAATCGAACCGTGACCTCCTGGTTCCTAGGTTGGTGCTCAACCACTGAGCCACACTGGCCGGGCTCACTCACTTATTTCTGAACAGGTCGTGAAAGCAAACGCTTCTGTGGCATCCACTCTGTGCTGGGCCGGACGCTACCCCTGCACAGGTAGGCATCCACTCCACCCTCCCCACAGCTGTGGAGGGAGACCTGGTTACAGAGGAAGAGGTGCGGCCCAGAAAGATTAAGGTTTAAAAAGGAACGGATTAAGGGATTAAGGCGCAGACAGATTAGTTTCTCCAGCTCATGCGGAGAGGCAGGGGCGGGGCTGGGAGCGGAATGCAGGCAGCTTCGCCCCAGCTCAGCGCCCTTCACCCCGATTCCTGACAGCCCCGCTTCAACCCAGCGCCCCTCTCTCCAGGTGGCTACTGTCAGCAGTGTTTGGCCACCTCTGTCAATCGTTTTTTGCATTTCTTTTCTTTAAAAAAAAATTTTTTTTATTGATTTCAGAGAGGAAGGGAGAGGGAGAGAGAAACATCCATGATGAGAGAGAATCATGGATCGGCTGCCTCCTGCACGCCCCACACTGGGGATGGAGCCCGCAACCCGGGCATGTGCCCTGACCGGGAGTCGAACCGTGACCTCCTGGTTCATAGGTCAATGCTCAACCACTGAGCCACACCGGCTGGGCAAAAAAAGGCATTTAAAAATTTATTCTTGGTCTCACCATCCT
>NW_006286244.1:1528181-1530464 GCF_000327345.1 Myotis davidii | reverse complement strand
GGCCACTGGCCACCTGAGGACACCAGCGTGTCTGCACGCTGGCCGCCTGTGGACAGTTGTAATGAACCCGCTTTTCTGTGCCGCTCCCTCCAGGTCAAGATCCCAGGCAAAGGGATAGGATGAGGGAGGTTGTTTTTTAAAAAAATATATTTTCATTTATTCCAGAGAGGAAGGGAGAGGGAGAGATAGAAACAACAATGAGGAGAGAGAATCACTGACTGGCTGCCTCCTGCACGCCCCACACTGGGGATCGAGCCCACAACCCGGGCATGTGCCCTGACCGGGAGTCGAACCGTGACCTCCTGGTTCATAGGTCGACCCTCAACCCCTGAGCCACACCAGCCGGGCTTGGCTTCAATTTAGATGCTGTGGTTACTTGGAGTCGGTGTGGGTGGGGGAGGTTCCTGGTGCCAAAAGCCAGGGCTCTGTTGGGGGACGTCACTGTCGCCCAGGCTGAGAGAGATGGTCCAACGCCCCTTCTGTGCCGTGAGCTGCCCTGGGATCGGCCCCAGCTGGGCAGGGGCGCTTGGGGCCAGCAGGTGTCCAGCCACAGGAGACCCCGTGGACCGCGTGCAGCTGGACACGAAGGGGGAGTCGGGCATTGCCTCCCAGGGCCAGGGGAGGAGAAAGACACCGGCACAGGCACCCGCACCTCCTCCAGGGCCAGGACCGTCTGCGTGAACCTCACACAGGTAACGCCGGCCTCGTGCTCCACCTGCGCCAGACAGCCCACCAGGTGGCACCCTCCTCACCCCTCCTGCTCCCCGGCTTCATGGGCTCAGCTCAGGCCCGGGACCCCACACAAAGGTCTCCTCTGTCCCTCCCCAGCCGGCTGGGGGTGTTTCGCTTCCTTCTGATCACAGGGAGTAAGGATGCAGGTGGAGCATGAGGGGGGAGAGGGAGAGGGAGAGGGAGACAGTTTCCAGGGGGCTCTGAGCTCAATAGATTGTGAATGGAGCAGACTCACTTGGAACTTAGTGCTGTACGAGTGTAAGGTGCTCCCCCCCTCACTTCAGAGCTAAAGGATATAAATGTTTTTTGTTTCTTTGTTTTAAATATATTTTTATTGATTTCAGAGAGGAAGGGAGAGGGAGAGGGAGAGGGAGAGGGAGAGGGAGAGAACAGTGAGGAAGAAAAGAAAGACACAGCCCGGCCAGCCTGGCTCTGCGAGTGGCTGAGCGTCGACCTATGAACCAGGTCACGGTCAGGGCACATGCCTGGGTTGCTGCCTGGATCCTCAGGGTGGGGCGTGCCGGAGGCAGCCGATCCATGATTCTCTCTTGTCATGGATGTCTCTCTCTCTCTCTCCCTCTCCCTTCCTCTCTGAAATCAATACAAATATATTTTTAAACAAAGAAAAGAAAGACCCAGATCAGGAACGAATGCTGACTAGATGCTTTGGGGTCTCGGGCCCAAGCCCGCCCAGCTCACCCTGGGACGTCAGCGTATCACACCAGCCCCCCGTGAGCATGGCCAACCCTCGCGCCTGCCTGAGAACACTGCTGATTTGACACAAATTCGATGTCAACTCTGACTCATCCTCCAGGATTCTGGTGGCGCCACTGAAACAGTCGTGTGGACCGGGAGCCATGCCTGACTTCGAAAAAACACACCGGCCGGTTTAATTGAATTGACCTTTGGTGATATGACAAAGTTAATTACAGGTACAGACAATCCAATTATACACATCGACACGGCCTGTAATGAACTCTTACCGTCTGCGGTAGGTAGAGTTTCAAGTAAGTTACTTTTCTCCACTCCCTCTTCCTCCTAGGTCCGTGGTCGGCAAACTGCGGCTCGCGAGCCACATGCGGCTCTTTGGCCCCTTGAGTGTGGCTCTTCCTAAGCCTTAGGAGGACCCTAATGAAGTTAATAACCATGTACCTACCTATAGAGTTTAAGTTTAAAAAATTTGGCTCTCAAAAGAAATTCCAATCGTTGTCCTGTTGATATGTGGCTCTGTTCACTAATGAGTTTGCCGACCGCTGCCCTAGCCCAGTGGTTCTCAACCTTGGCTGCACATTAATTAGAAGCACCTGGGAATCTTCTTAAAATCCTGATCTCTGGGCCTCATCCTCCGGAAATTCTGTTTCTTTGTGATGGGGTGGGGCCACAACATCAGTAACAAAAAGATTTTTAAAAGATTCCCAGGTGATTCTAATGGGCAGCCAAGGTTGAGAACCGCTGTCCTAGACCATGAGGAGCAAATGGCAATGACCTGGTACAATCACAACAGCGGACAAGGGTGTCCTTGCAGCATTGCGAATCACAGCTAAACATTCT
>NW_006286244.1:1527257-1527868 GCF_000327345.1 Myotis davidii | reverse complement strand
AGAGAGGAAGGGAGAGAGATAGAGAGTTAGAAACATCGATGACAGAGAAACATCGATCAGCTGCCTCCTGCACATCCCCCACTGGGGATATGCCCGCAACCCAGGCACATGCCCCTGACCGGATTCGAACCCGGGACCCTTCAGTCCTCAGGCCGACGCTCTATCCACTGAGCCAAACCGGTTTCGGCAAAGCAAAACATTCTTAATAGCATAAATATGCATCAAATAAAATAGAGCGCAGTAAGACGGAGCATTAAAAATGATGTAGTGTAGGCCCGGCCGGCATGGCTAGGTGGTTGAGCGTCGACCTATGAACCAGGAGGTCAGGGTTCGATCCCCGATCAGGGCACATGCCCAGGTTGCAGCTCGATCCCCCAGTGTGGGGTGTGCAGGAGGCAGCCGATCTATGGTTCTCTCTCATCATTGATGTTTCTCTCTCTCTCTCTCCCTTCCTCTCTGAAATCAATAAGCATATATTAAAAAACACAAACCAGTATCCACGGTAAGAAAGTACTGAGATATAAGAAAATGTGAAAGAAGCAGACACCATGAAACTTCAGCAGCAGTTAAGAACAAGGAAATACACACAGAATCAGTGGGCCCTCTCCCTT
>NW_006286244.1:1525134-1526563 GCF_000327345.1 Myotis davidii | reverse complement strand
ATCTCTTTAATATATTGCTGGGTCCGATTTGCTAATGTTTTGTTGAGCATTTTAGCACCTTGTTCATCAGAGACACTGGCCTGTAATTCTCTGTCTTTGTGGTGTCTTTATCGGGTTTGGGATTAGGGTGATGCTGGCCTTAAAGAAAGAAAGAGCTGGGAAGTGTTCCTTCCTCTTGGATGCTTTGGAATAGTTTGAGGAGGACCGGTGTCAGTTTGAATGTTTGGTGAAACTCCCCCGTGAAGCCATCCGGACCAGGGCTTTGTTTGCTGGGAGCTTTCTCATGACTGCTTCTATTTCCTCAGTAGCTATCGGCCTATTCAGGTTTTCCGATTCTTCCTGGTTGAGTTTTGGAAGATGGTATTTTTCTGGGAATATGTCCATCGTGATGCTGGCCTTAAAGAAAGAGCTGGGAAGTGTTCCTTCCTCTTGGATGTTCTGGAATAGTTTGAGGAGGACTGGTGTCAGTTTGAAAGTTCGGTGAAACTGCCCCGTGAAGCCGTCCGGACCAGGGCTTTGTTTGCTGGGAGCTTTCTGATGACTGCTTCTATTTCCTCAGGAGCTATCGGCCTATTCAGGTTTTCCGACTCTTCCTGATTGAGTTTTGGAAGATGGTATTTTTCTGGGAAAATGTCCATTTTGTCCAGCTTGTTGGAATACAGTTGTTCATGGTATTTTCCCCCTCAATCCTTTGTATATCTGTGGGGCCAGTGGTTACTTCGCCTCTTTTATTTCTGATTTTATTTACTGGGGTCCTCTCTTTGTTTCTTGAGGAGAGACACAAAGGGTCTGGCTAAAGGTTCATCAATCTTGTTTATCTTTGCAAATAACCAGGTCCTTGGTTTTATTGATCTTCTGTAGCTTTTTTTGTGTTGTTTTTTTTTTAGATTCTGTGCCCTTTATTTCTGCTTTGATCTCTCTTATTTCCTTCCCTAGCTGAGTCCTGAGGTGGCCACCAGCTTGATGTTGACCTCATGGGAAACGCTGAGCCCAGAGGGCCCAGCCCGGCCACTCAGAGTCCAAACCCGCAGGAGGTATGTGAGATACTACGTGGTGTCTTGTTTAAGGTGCCAAATGGTGGGGGTCACGTGTTACATGGCGATACATAGCTACACATAACTATAAAGCTTATCATGCAATTTGTGTGTGATGGGCATACCTAGCACATGCTTACAATGTTTAAAATCCCCTCTCAGTCAGCTAGGGGAGAAGCAAATGCTTTTTTTTCCTACTAAAAACAACTCATCTCACACACACACACACACACAGAGAGAGAGAGAGAGAAACTAAAACGTTGTCATATTTAATGGTGAAACGTTAAAACCTCCTTCTTAGAAATGAGAAATGGGACAAGGATGCTTGCTATTCTCATTCTAATCGACCATTTATCAGCGTTCCTGGCCAGCAAAGTAAAGAGAGACAAAGACGC
>NW_006286244.1:1505676-1515623 GCF_000327345.1 Myotis davidii | reverse complement strand
ATTTACTGCTGTCCTCTCTTTGTTTCTTGAGGAGAGACACAAAGGGTCTGGCTAAAGGTTCATCAATCTTGTTTATCTTTGCAAATAACCAGGTCCTTGGTTTTATTGATCTTCTGTAGCTTTTTTTGTGTTTTTTTTTTTTTAGATTCTGTGCCCTTTATTTCTGCTTTGATCTCTCTTATTTCCTTCCCTAGCTGAGTCCTGAGGTGGCCACCAGCTTGATGTTGACCTCGTGGGAAACCCTGAGCCCAGAGGGTCCAGCCCGGCCACTCAGAGTCCAAACCCTCAGCAGGTATATGAGATACTACATGGTGTCTTGTTTAAGATGCCAAACCGCGGGGGTCACGTGTTACATGGCGATACATAGCTATACATTAACTACAAAGGGGAAAGCTCGTCATGCAATTACTGTGTGACCGGCATACCTAGCACATGCTTACAGTGTTTAAAATCCCCTCTCAGTCAGCTAGGGGAGAAGCAAATGCTTTTTTTTCCTACTAAAAACAACTCATCTCACATACACACACACACAGAGAGAGAAAAACTAAAACGTTGTCATATTTAATGGTGAAACGTTAAAACCTCCTTCTTAGAAATGAGAAATGGGACAAGGATGCTTGCTATTCTCATTCTAATCGACCATTTATCAGCGTTCCTGGCCAGCAAAGTAAAGAGAGACAAAGAAGCAAAAGGAACAAGATAGATGGAAGGAAATTAAACTGTCGTTATGTGCTGATGAAATGGCCGTGTTCAGAGAAAATCCGAAAGAACCTACAAATAAACTACCAGAATTAATAAGTGAGTTTAGCAAGGTCTCAGGAAAAGATGCTAATAAAAAGTCAACTGTATTTCTTTATGCCGGTAGCAAGAAATGTAAGACAAGAAATGTAAAGCTAGTATCGTCTACAATATCATTTAAGAAACCAAACCCTTAAGAATGACGCTAACAAAAGTTGCGGAAGACCTTGCCAATCATTAGCAAACTGAAAGAATTTAAAGAAGACATGAATTTAAAGAAGACATACATAAACCATGTTTATGGATTCGTAGATAGGTGTCAATTTTCCACAAATATATACATTCAACACATTCCAATTAACATCTGAGCAGCTACTAATCCTTTAAAAATATATATTATTTCGGAAAGGAAGGGAGAGGGAGAGAGAGAGAAACATCAACGATGGGAGAGAATCATTCATTGATCGGCTGCTTCCTGCACACCCCCCACTGGGGATCGAGCCCGCAACCCGGGCCTGTGCCCTGACCGGGACTGGAACCGTGACCTCCTGGTTCATAGGTCACAGCTTAACCACTGAGCCACGCCGGCCGGGCCCTGACACTGATTTATATTAAATTATCTTTTGCAAAACTTGGAAGGCTGTTCCTTCAAGCCTCAGAGTGATGGGCTGTTAGAAACCTTGTCTCTATTGTGAGAGGGATAGAGAGGATCCTGACTGCTATTATTCTCCCATCTGTTTTCTGCAGGAAGGAGGAGGATTCCCCAGTCTCCTGCTGCTGCCCTGGGCCCCACAGAATTGCTTTTGCAGCAACAGGGGACTCAGAAGTGGGGGGCCAGGGAACTCAGAGGTGGGGTGCCCAGCAGATTAGAGCTTCAGCCAGAGCCGGGGCGAGACGGGAGGGCAGAAAGGCCCGGGCAGGCCGCGCCCAGCACAGGGACTGAGTGGTCCTGGTTTTCTCTCCAGCCCCAGGGGCGCCCACCTGCCCTCCGACACCTGGTCACTCCCACATCCCCTACCACAGCCACAGCCAGGAGCGGAGAGGCCCCCATGGCCTGGCACGGGGAGACCTACTGCCTGGTCGGTGGCTACCGCTGCTAGGGGGCCGCTCCCTTCCCCGCCCCAGCAAGGAGGGCGATCAATGATTCCCTCTCATCATTGATGTTTCTGTCGCTCTCACTCTCCCTACTTCTCTGAAATCAATACAAATTTTATATTTATATATATTTATTGATTTCAGAGAGGAAGGGAGAGATAGAAACATCAATGATGAGAGAGAATTATTGACTGGCTGCCTCCTGCATGCCCCCTACTGGGGACCAAGCCCGCAACCTGGGCACATGCCCTTGACCATCATGGAACCCAGGACCCTTCAGTCCAAAGGCCGATGCCCTATCCACTGAGCCACACCAGCCAGGGCCAATACAAATATATATTTTTTAACAACTGTCCTCGGGACACTGGGCGAGTGATGGGTACCTCGATGCCTTCAATGGCGGTGACGGCTGCATGAGTCTATTCAGATGTCAAAACTCACCCGATTGTAGCTGTAACGATGCGAAGCTCCGTGCCTGTCGGTGACGCCTCAGTAAAACTAGAAAGCAAAGGCACAGGTATCATTCCTGCCATGACATCCTCAAGAAATGCAAGACGAGGGCGGAGTGACGGAGGCAGAGCAGTGGTTTCCAGGGGAACAGCCCTCCGTGGGCTGCCTGTCAAGAGTCAGAAGGGAACTTTCTGAGTGACGGGAATATTCAATATTTTCACTGCGGCGGCGGCTACAACAATGTACAAACTTCTGAAAACTTATTAAACTTCATAAAACGAGCGCACGCGACTATATTTAAATTATACCTCAAGATGCTTTTTTCATCCTTCTATTGTCTAGTTAAGGTCTCGGGAAGAAGAGAAATGATATGTAATTTTTTGCCTTTTTTATTTTTTTTGAATTACATTTATTGGGGTGACACTTGTTAACAGGATCATGCAGGTTTCAGGTGTAGCTTTCTAGGATACAAGTGAGGTCTGTCTATTGCACTGCGTGTCCCCCCACCAAAGTCAAATCTTCTCTGTCACCATCTATTAGGCCCCCCTTCACCCCCAAATTATATGTTTTTGGTGTGTGATTTTTTTTGTTTGTTTTATTTTTAAATATATTTTTATTGATTTCAGAGAGGAAGGGAGAGGGAGAGAGAGAGAGAAACATCAGTGATGAGAAAGAATCCCAGATTAGCTGCCTCCTGCACACACCACACTGGGGATCGAGCCTGCAACCTGGGCATGTGGCCCGACCAGGAATCAAACCGTGACCTCCTGGTTCATAGGTCGATGCTCAACCACGGAGCCACGCCGGCCAAGCTGGTGTGTGTGTTGTTAATCCTCACCCAAGGGTATTTTCCCATTGATTGTTAGAGAGAGTGGAAGAGAGAGGGAGAGACAGAGAGAGAAACATCGATGTGAGAGAAACACATCGACTGGTTGTCTCCTGCATGAGCCCTGGCCAGGGCCCGGGCTGGGGAGGAGCCTGCAACTGAGGTACGTGCCCTTGACCAGAACCGAACCCGGGACCCTCAGTCCAGAGGCCAACACTTTATACCCTGAGCCAGACTGGCTAGGGCAGATTATACGTATTTTTAATTTCTATCTCGATGAACAATTTTTTTGGTAATTTTTAAAGCACTCCTATAGGGCTTGGCTGCATGTTGGGCACTTGAGTCCTTATATAACTGCTCATGTTTTGAGGCTACTTCATCATTTACAAGGACATTGCCCACACACATTATCGTCAAACACACCTCGAGAGACTCGGCATCGATTTCTTGGATGTGACACCGAAAACACAAGCGACGGAGGCGAAAATAATAAATTGGCCTAAATCAAAACCAAAAGCTTCTGCTCCTCCACAGACACAATCCGTAGAGCCAAGAGGCAGCGACTCCTCGTCAATTTATAATCAAGACGAAATCCGAGGCCTCACACGGAGACAGGTCTGGCTGCCCCCTCCAGGCCCCCTCCTTCTGACGGCCGCACAACCCAGGTGCCCACGCCTCCCTGTGTACTGAGCTCTGCCCCCCAGGCTCCTAGGATGGCTGCACAAGCCACGGAGTCCTCTCCAGGACCTACCTCCGTCCTCCTGCCCCCATCTCCTCCCTCCTGCCCCAAATCAAGGGTGGGGGACGGGGGTTGGGGGGGGTGGTCTCAGGCCAGCCACCTGACTCCGGAGAGATGCCACACGGCCTTCGCTGCTGTTCTGGGCCTTCCTCTCCAGGACCTACCTCCGTCCTCCTGCCCTCACCTCCTCCCTCCTGCCCCCAATCAAGGCGGTTGGTGTGTGTGGGGGGGACTGGTAGGGGGGGTAGGTCAGGCCAGCCACCTGACTCTGGAGAGATGCCACATGGCCTTCGCTGCTGTTCTGGGCTCTTCCGGTTTTTGCATTTCTTTTCAAGAAGCAACATACAATCACTGAAAACACATATTTTTTAAGACACACCTTTTTAATATTCCAGTGCCTGGCGACAACCCACAGAGCAACGGCCGCCAAATAACTCCGCATCTGTAATCCATAATTTATCGCCCAAATTGGTTGTGTTCAATTATTCATACCCTGCAACAGTGTGTCCCCGAAGAGGTGAACGAACTCAAAAGAAATCTCACGGAAAAGCAGAAGACGGGAAAAAATAGCACAAGTGTCACCGTGAAGGCATCAGGATGGGCGATAGCGGGTGTTTGTTTTTTTAGGGTAAGAGCGCCTTCTCTTGTTGATTATCCTACGTAATAAAAGCCTAATATGCAAATTGTCCCCTCGACTGGGAGTTGGGACCGGGAGTTCGACCAGGGGGCGGGGCCGGTGGCAGGAGGAGGTGCCCCTGGCCGGCAGCCGCTAGAGACCCTATCTGTGCACAAATTTTGTGCACTGGGCCTTTCGATTTTTTTATATTTTTATTGATTTCAGAGAGAGGAAGGGAGAGGGGGAGAGAGAGATAGGAACATCAGTGACGGGAGAGAATCATTGCTCGGCTGCCTCCTGCATGCCTCCCACTGGGGATCAAGCCCACAACCCAGGCATGTGCCCTGACCAGGAATCTCCCTTCTTCTCGTAAATCAATAAAAATTTTTTTTAAAAAAATACACGATACACAACACAAAACACACACTCACTCGGGGGGAAAACTTGCTTAGCTAGAATCATGTTAGCCCGTATTTGGAAATGGTCCCGCCCACCCCTGCGGCGTTCCATCCATCTTCCCCGCTGGATGAGGGTGGCCTTGTTAAATTGCTATTTGGGGATCCGTAGTGTGTGGTTTTTATTATGCTCCATCCAGAACACCTTGGGGAGCCCGGCCCTGTCAATAGAGTCTTCATTGATCACGGTGGCTAACAGACTTCTTCTCTATTTTTCTTATCAGGGCCAACGCACGCAGCCAATGAAATCTAATCTAGGGGACTCCCCACACGCATCATTTAGAGCGTGAGCAGCGGAAATTCCACGAAAGCCAAATAAAGCAGAAGATGAAGGGACCCTGGAGGACCTCAGAGCACAGTCTGTGACAATGTACATATTTACCTCTGACGGAGGCGGCTGGGGATGCCTTCTCTGTCTCCTTGCCATTTGCCGGTATTTTGCCTTAATTTTTTTCTAGGTTTTTTTTTTTCACCTGAGGACATTCTTCCATTGATTTTTTAAAATATAGTTTATTGATTTTTTTACAGAGAGGAAGGGAGAGGGATAGAGAGTCAGAAACATCGATGAGAGAGAAACATCCATCAGCTGCCTCCCTGCACACCTCCTACTGGGGATGTGCCCGCAACCCAGGTACATGCCCTTGACCGGAATCGAACCTGGGACCCTTCAGTCCGCAGGCCGACGCTCTCTCCACTGAGCCAAACCGGTCAGGGCCATTGATTTTTTTAAAGAGAGAGTGGAAGGGGAGGAGAGAGATAGAGAGAAACATCAATGGGAGAGAAACACGTGGATTGGTTGCCTCCTGCCCGTGCCCTGACCGGGGCCCAGGCTGGGGAGAAGCCTGCAACTGAGGTACGTGCCCTTAACCAGAATCGAACCCGGGACCCTTTGGTCCGCAGGCTGGCGCTCTATCCACTGAGCCACACCAGCCGGGCTCTGCTATTTTCTTTCTGGCTCCTGCAGATTCAGACCTCCCTCCGCCTACAGTCTCCTTTCTCACCATTCCTGCCCAGGGCCCTGCCTGTCTGCCCCGTCCTCCTCACTATTGTCACCGATTCCTCGGCTCTAACACGTGGATCCTGTGGCCAGTTCCCGGCGCCCCTTATTCTAATGGGCAGGGTGGGCCTCTGACCACAATGAGCATCAGCTCTGACCCTCCCAGCGAACTGTCAGCGATTCCCCACGCCGGCAGCCATCAGCCAAGCCAGGGCCGGCCGCTGCCGCAGTTAACTTCTGATTAATTAACTTAATCAAGGCGCTGCCGACGCCGACACCGTTCCGGCACACCATTAGCCCAAAAGACCTCTCGTTGGCTAATTGCTTAAGTGATTTTTGAAATTGTTTTAATGAACTGCGCTGCTGTGCGATTCCGGGCTTATTTTTTCCCTATCGACAGCAGAAAGGTGCATGAATATATGAAAAAAATAATAATAATAAAGGGAAGCGCCCGGCTGGTGTGGCTCAGTGGTTGAGCATCGGCCTGTGTATGAACCAGGAGGTCAGGGTTCGATTCCCGGTCGGGGCACGTGCCCGGGTTGCGGGCTGGATCCCCAGTGTGGGGCTTGCAGGAGGCAGCCGATCCACGATTCTCTCTCCTCATTGATGTTTCTCTTTCTCCCTCTCCCTTCCTCTCTGAAATCAATTAAAAAAAAATGTATATTTTAAAAAAAAACATGTATTGACAGGGCTGCTTGGAGGACTCAGCGATTATGTTAAAGAACAGAGTGATCTCAGGTTAGTGTCTGGCAGACAGTGAAAGCTCCTACAAACAGCTGTGGCTCTCTACTTGCTTACGTGGGGCGGGGGGGACAGGGTGGGGGGCTATGGCTTAAGACAGGTGAGCCTGTTGTCTCTCGGGCCACGTGAAAGTCAAGGACAGCTTGTATCTGACAGACTCTGATCCCGGAGATCGAGTTTCTAAATCACAGGTCGGCACAGAAGCTGCCACGCTTTCCTCGGAGAGGATTTGGATGACAGGAGAGTAGCTCAGAACAGGACGTGCTGTGTTTTCAGTCCCCGGTGACGGATTCTCGCCAGGGACCTCGGCGAGCTCCTTTGAGCTGCCTGCCGCCCGCGCTGCCCGCCTCACGGTCCGGGCCATTGACAGTCACAGTGGGAAAGCTCACAGGTCGGCACAGAAGCTGCCACGCTTTCCTCGGAGAGGATTTGGATGACAGGAGAGTAGCTCAGAACAGGACGTGCTGTGTTTTCAGTCCCCGGTGACGGATTCTCGCCAGGGACCTCGGCGAGCTCCTTTGAGCTGCCTGCCGCCCGCGCTGCCCGCCTCACGGTCCGGGCCATTGACAGTCACAGTGGGAAAGCGTTTTATTTTTATTTTTTAAATATATTTTATTGATTTTTTACAGAGAGGGATAGAGAGTTAGAAACATTGATGAGAGAGAAACATCGATCAGCTGCCTCCTGCACACTCCCCACTGGGTGTGTGCCCGCAACCAAGATACATGCCCCCGGCAGGAAAGCGTTTTAAACACCAGCAAGTGCAGCCCTGCCTGGGGTGGCTCCGCTGACTCAGTGGCGTCCTGTGGACCGAAAGGTTGCCGGTTCGATTCCCGGTCAGGGCCCATGCCCAGGTTTCGCGTGGGTTTCCGAGAGAAACCCACAGAGCTACTCGCAAGAGGGCTCCCCACACCCATGTGGCCTGGGACTCGGCCGTTACTCACCTGGACCGGTCAGCACCTCCCAGCATCTCCTGGTAGAAGCGCGTTTCAACCTGGCCCAGGGCAAGCCCCACCTGCTCTCCACTGGGTCCTCGCTGCCCACGCGAGAACTTGGCCGCCCGCCTGGCTTGAGTTTCCGCCCACTTCCTCACCCACCTGAAAACCCTTAGCATCTCCCACCAGGTCTTCCTCGGGCCGGTGTCTGGGGGATGCTCATCTCTCCAACTCGCCAAGGCCGATCCCTCACACGTCTTCACAACAGTTCATTAGAAAAATGTCCAGGCTGCCATTGCAACTTTCCTGTTGTGACGATGATCTGTTCACTTTGCTTTAAAAAAATATATACATATATATGTTTTTATTGATTTCAGAGAGAGGAAGGTAGAGGAAGAGAGAGATACAAACATCACTGATGAGAGAGAATCATGGATCGCCTGCCTCCTGCACGCCCCGCACTGGGGATGGACCCCGTAACCCGGGCCTGTGCCCTGACCGGGAATCGAACCCTGGCCTCCTGGTTCCTAGGTCGACGCTCAATCCACGGAGCCACGCCGGCCGGGCTGTCCACCTTGCTGCTGACGGTGGAGTGCTGCTGATTGTGCTTTTCTGGAAGCCTGTCATTGCCAGCACGCGGGAGCCCAGACCCACCGCAGCCTCGAGGGACCATCGCCGGGAGCGTCTAACGGGGCTGGTGGCCTCCCTGCCTCGCTCTTCGTTTACTAGCGAGGAGCGTGCCCCCTGCGCTCTCCCGGGGACAGGTCAGCGTGGACTCTCTGACTCACACAGGAAGCCTGTCCGGATGCCTCCCTCGCCGGTCCTCCCCCCGCTCGCTGCCAAGGCCTCCTGGCGCGGGCATCTCATTTACGGGAGACCAGCAGGACCCCCCAGCTGCAGGCAGAGTAGGACTGGCTCCAGGGTCCTTGCCAGGACGCTAACTCCAAGGCCTGGGAGAATGCCATGTCTCCATAGATCCTCCCCCCGCCCCCCTTCATCAGCCTTCTGTTTCACTCCCAGGCCAGTAGCTCAGGACTCATTCCCAGATGTGCCTCCCGGGCGATGCTGGCGCATGTGAGCGAGGGTCCGTGGCCCCGGGACAGGAGGCGGCCGACCATGGGGCCATCGGTAAACCACGCTGCCCGTGTATTTCTTTTTTGCAAAAAAAAAGTCTTGCTGGAATCCGGCCGCGCTCCATGCATGTATATATGTCATCTGAGCTGCTATGGGGGACGCAGCAGAAGAGGGGCGTACTTAGGACAGAGACTGCGTGGCCCGCAAAGCCTAACACAGTTCCGGAACTCTGTTCCTTCAAGAAGCAAGGTCGGGCCCTGGCTGGTTTGGCTCAGTGGCTAGAGCGTCAGCCTGTGGACCGAAGGGTCCCAGGTTCGATTCCAGTCAAGGGCACATGCCCGGGTTGCGGGCTTGATCCCTAGTAGGGTGCAAGCAGGAGGCAGCCGATCCATGATTCTCTCTCCTCATGGATGTTTCTATCTTTCTATCCCTCTCCCTTCCTCTCTGAAATCAATAAAAATATAATTTTTTAAAAAAGAAGCAAGGCCGGGAAGCTGGGGGAGGAAACCTTGGGAAGGACAGGGGTCATTTTGCAAAGAGCCTGCACCTGCCCGCCTGGACCCCTGCATGGCCTGGGTCCCGGGGGCAAGGGGAGGGGGCTGCCCTTTAGGAGGGGGAGTAGGTCCCTTCCACAAGCCCAGAGGGTCCCAGGGCATCCGAAGATCGAAGGCTCTTGGGCACATGACCCGATGTCCCCGTCCAGGCCCATAGGTCCCAGTCCTCCTCCTCGGGCCCCTCACCTGGGGCCGGCAGGTCAGACCCTGTACCCTTCGGCCCGGGCCGCGGACCAATGTTCACGATCAAACCCAGGTCCTGACATCTCTGGTTGGCACTCGGCCACTCGAGGGTCGTGGAAAAGGCAGCCAGCGTGACATCTACGCCGTGGAATACGACGCTGCCGTGAAAAAGAAGGAATTCTTACTATTCGCAACGGCATGGATGGGCCCGGAGAGCACGATGCTGGGCGAAATAAGCCAGTCGGGGAAACATACATATCACACGAGCTCACTCGTTTGTGGAATATAATGAACAACATACACTGATGAGGAAAAACAGAGCCAGAGGGAAAAAATATTTTCGAAGATAATAGAAGTAACCCTGGAATTTGCAGATTTGTAACATTTCCTACAACTCACGCGATACCATACTATGTTAGTACAGTTTTTGGTAATATTTTTAGACTTCAAGTCCCTTTTTTTCTTGAAATATGAATGTTTATTGCATGGAATATTATGTTGAAGATTGCTTTTCTTGAATAATTGGTGTTCACTGCATGTAACG
>NW_006286244.1:1501921-1505414 GCF_000327345.1 Myotis davidii | reverse complement strand
AGCTGCAGGGAGAGAGCGTGTGGACTGTTTGCCGCTGAGTCTCCCCGGGCTGGCCGGGCACCTGGCTTCCCGGGTACCGGCTGGAGAAAGAACCGACTGGCGGGCGGACACGCTCCTGCATCCTCACCCATGCCCTCCCGGGATGCTGTGCTTGTCCCCCCCGTCAGAGCTGGAGAAAGTAGTCCTGGCACCTGCAGAGGAGGCGGGCACGATACCCGCGGGGCCTAGAAAACCCGTCGAACGCCTCTCCTTCTGTTGGAAATCTTGTGCAATTCCCTCGGCAAGCCTAGCGACGTAGCCACATTTCATTAAATTGGTTCCAATTGAATCTAAATGCGGGTTCAATATAATTTTCTGAATTCCACCGAGCCGTGATTCCTGCGTCTGAGTGAAAAATAATGAACGGTTTTTCAAAACAAGGCGCTGGGTGAGATTTCTTCGCTTGGCATTTCTCAGCCCCCGAAGGTGTCACAGATCCATCAGCTCTGCCGCAGAGGGCAGTGTGTGTTTCCTGTGCTTGGCCTTGAACTGTGTTGTTGTTTTTCCTGTTTGTTTGTTTTTTAAATATATTTTTATAGATTTCAGAGAGGCAGGGAGAGGGGGAGGGAGAGATAGAAACCTCAATGATGAGAGAGACTCATGGATCGGCTGCCTCTTGCATGTCCCACACTGGGGATCGACCCATGCCCTCCCGGGATGCTGTGCTTGTCCCCCCCGTCAGAGCTGGAGAAAGTAGTCCTGGCACCTGCAGAGGAGGCGGGCACGATACCCGCGGGGCCTAGAAAACCCGTCGAACGCCTCTCCTTCTGCTGGAAATCTTGTGCAATTCCCTCGGCAAGCCTAGCGACGTATCCACATTTCATTAAATTGGTTCCAATTGAATCTAAATGCGGGTTCAATATAATTTTCTGAATTCCACCGAGCCGTGATTCCTGCGTCTGAGTGAAAAATAACAAACGGTTTTTCAAAACGAGGCGCTGGGTGAGATTTCTCCGTTTGGTATTTCTGAGTCCCCGAAGGCGTCCCAGATCCATCAGCTCTGCTGCAGAGGGCAGTGTGTGCTTGGCCTTGAAGTGTGTTGTTGTTGTTTTTCCTGTTTGTTTGTTTTTTAATATATTTTTATTGATTTCAGAGAGGCAGGGAGAGAGAATGAGATAATATATCGATTTTTTATATATTTTAAAAATGTCTTTTGGTATTGCATTCAGAGAGGAAGGGAGAAGGAGAGAGAGAGAAACCTCAATGATGAGAGAGACTCATGGATCGGCCACCTCCTGCACGCCCCACACTGGGGATGGAACCTGCAACCCGGGCATGTGCCCTGACCGGGAATCGAACCTGGGCCCCTTCCGTCCGCAGGCCGACCCTCTATCCACTGAGCCAAACCGGCCAGGGCTTGACATGGTTTTTCTAGACACTGATGACTTGTGCCTTGGGTGGAAAATGGGAGAGGGGAGTGAGGGGCACCGGGCGTTAGCTGGAGGCCAAAATCTCTTCCTCAAGTCCCTGGTGGGGAGTGAGGCCGGGCAGGATGTCCCTCGGGACTCGGCCAGCGGGGCTCTGGCCACCAGGACTTGCTGGGACCGCCCCTTGGCCCACTCGTGTTTGTTGGGTGGCGATCACTCAGGGCGGCGTGGTCCCTGGCACTCAGATGCCAGCTGTAGGGATGATATTAAATCTCCCTCCTGGGTCCGGTCTCCTGTTAGCAAACTCGGGAACAGGCGGGCGATAAACGAATGAACACAACCCCTTCTTTCCCATTGCCCTGGGGAAGAAATTAATTCCTGGGCAGACAAGTAACCAAGAGGGGTCCCATCCCGCCTCCTGCAGCCTCTACCCCTTTGTTCTCCCAAAATCTAATTTCCGTGCAAACCCTGGAGGGGGTGTGTATCCCTGAGAGAAGGTCTCTGGGCAGGCTCCCTGATACGGACGCCGGAATTCAATGCTAAGGAAATCTCGCCCCGATCTAAAAGCCGGGACTGCCCGGCCGGCGTGGCTCAGTGGTTGAGCATCAACCTATGAACCCCGAGGTCACGGTTCGATTCCTGGTCAGGGCACATGCCCCGGTTGTGCACTCGATCCCCGATAGGGGACGTGCAGGAGGCAGCCGATCAATAATTCTCATCATTGATATTTCTACCTCTCTCTCCCTCTCCCTTCCTTTCTGAGATCAATAAAATACCTATATATGGATGCAGACTCAGCTGGGGGTATTGCACCCCCCAGAAGGTGCATATAAATTTCATTTACAGGCAAATACCTGGATAGATATGTACAAATACACACGACCTTTATTTTCAAGAACGTAAATTCTCTGCCTGCCTAGGACCTAGGATATAAATAAACCGCCCGGGCAGCCCAGTGTCCTTTGCTGCCCAGAGTCCCCAGGGCCGAGCCCTCCGCAAGGTCACCCCTGTGGCTATTTATAGCGTGCTGGCACGCGGCTGACACTGACTGATGGTGGCACCGTGGCACTCCAGGGCACTGCGGCCGGCCTCCTACATCACGCCTCCCTGGGGCCACGCTCTGCGGTCCCCGGTCCTGCCTCGCTGGCCTCGACTGCAGGAGACAGGGTGGCTGCTTCTCTGGTTTGGGGAGGACACAGCCAGGACCCGCTCAGCCCGGGAGGGCAGGAAAGGGAAAGGATGTCTGCTGGGCCCTGGCCACCTGCTGGCCCTGTGCTGGGAGCTGCAGAGTGAATTTCTTTTTAATATTTTTTTTAATTAAAATGGTTTGATGCTGCCTTTGTTTTGGGAAATCCATGTGAGTGAGCGCCTGGCCACTAGCCAGAAGCAGAGGTTTTAGAGCGAGATGCTGAGAACTGGGTCTGAGGAGGCAGAGGGACACGGGACATGACTATCTGTCCACGGCCTTTCGCTGGTTTGGGTTGGAAAGGAATTGACCACCCACCTGGACGTCTCAGTCCCTCCGCCTCTTCCACCATCTCCCTTCTGGCAGCCGGCAGCCTGTCCTCTGTGTCCGTGAGTCGGCTTCGGTTTCGTTTGTTCATCTGTGCTGCTCTGTGGATTCCCCATGTGAGTGAGGTCACATGGTATTTGCCTTTCTCTGTCGGGCTTATTTCGCTTAGCACAATGCCCTCTAGGTCTAGTCACGTGGCTACAATTGGCCAGCTTTCCTTCCTTTTTTATGGCCAAGTAACTGCCCATTGAAAATGGGCACCCCTTCTCTCTCTCTCGGGGTGGGCATTGGGTTGCTTCTGTATCTTGGCTTTTGCAAATACTGCTGCAGTGAGGGTAGGGGGTGCATATATTCTCCGGAATTAAGTGTTTTCCTTTTCTTAGGATAAACACCCAGAAGTGGGATCGCTGGGTCATAAGGCAGTTCCATTTTTAATTTTCCGAGGACCCTCCACACTGTTTTCCACGGTGGCTGCTCCAATTCACATTCCCACCGGCCGTGGGAGAGGGCTCCCTTTTCTCCACATCCTGGCCAGCCCTTGTTGTTTGGTGATTTATTGATGATCCATCCGGAT
>NW_006286244.1:1497789-1501872 GCF_000327345.1 Myotis davidii | reverse complement strand
GTTTGGGGGGGGGGGGTAAAGCACAACATAGGAAACGAAGTCAATAATATCGTAGTGACTGTGCATGGTGCCAGGTAGGTACGAGAAGTATCAGGGGGTTTTCTCTACGCTGTACACCTGGAACTAATACAAAAAGGTATCAAACGCATGCTGCGATTAAAAAACATAAAAGCGAATGAAAATTAAAGAGATAAATAAAAAATAAACTCCGTGTTGGATGGAGATGAATATAAATGGCTCTTTTTATGAACAGATGGTCCCATGAATCAGGACCAAGGACAGCGTCCCTGGGTGGCTTTCCTTTCTTCCTGTTCACACCCGCTCCTGCTGCTCCCTGGGATCAGGAAAGACCTGGTCTCTGGCTCCAGGAGCCCAGGCAGAGACCCAGGGAAGAGAGGATGGGTGGGTGGGTGGATGGATGGATGGATGGGTGGATGGATGGATAGATGGATGGGTGGGTGGTTGGATAGATGGGGGGGTGGGTGGATGGATTGGGGGATGGGTAGATGGATGGATGGGTGGATGGATGGATAGATGGATGGGTGGGTGGTTGGATAGATGGGGGGGTGGGTGGATGGATTGGGGGATGGGTAGATGGATGGATGGGTGGATGGATGGATAGATGGATGGGTGGGTGGTTGGATAGATGGGGGGGTGGGTGGATGGATTGGGGGATGGGTAGATGGATGGATGGGTGGATGGATGGATAGATGGATGGGTGGGTGGTTGGATAGATGGGGGGGTGGGTGGATGGATTGGGGGATGGGTAGATGGATGGATGGGTGGATGGATGGATAGATGGATGGGTGGGTGGTTGGATAGATGGGGGGGTGGGTGGATGGATTGGGGGATGGGTAGATGGATGGATGGGTGGATGGATGGATAGATGGATGGGTGGGTGGTTGGATAGATGGGGGGGTGGGTGGATGGATTGGGGGATGGGTAGATGGATGGATGGGTGGATGGGTGGGTGGTTGGATAGATGGGGGGTGGGTGGATGGATGGGTGGGTGCTGGGTGCTGGGTGAAATTACCATGAGCCCCGTCATCCTCGTGCGAGATCTCTGCTCACTCCTGGGTGTGGACTGGGCCTTCAGCTTTTCTTGGCTTCCAGGCTCCAGCTTCCTCCAGGGCTGCCTCAGCCCCTGCCTATGGTTCCAAAACATACACATCTCGGGGACCAGCGGCTGCGTTGCAAGGACAAGAAGAGCCCGCGGGGGAGGAGGGGCAGAGGAGGATGGGAGCTCAGTGTCCTTGGGAACACAGGTTGCTCCTTTTGGTCCCAAGAGATTGGTCCTTTTTTAAAAAACCACTTACAACATTGAATGGATTGCGGGGCGGGGGGCGGGGAGAAGATACAATTCTTATTTTAACGCAAGCAGGCAATTTGAAGACCGCCTTGTCCCGGAGCCAAGTGTGAAATAGAGCTGAAATTAGGGATGCGTCTATGCCGTTGCCTCTTTTGTAGGAGCCCCACGTGAGGAGCAGCACAATAGCTGGAGGAGGAGGGACGGCCAGCGGCCAGCATGTGCAGGAGAAACCAACATTGTTATCATTATCACGTAATTGTTACTCAACCTCCTAATGGGGGAGCACAGTGGAGCCAAATGACACCCCCTTAAGAGGAGCCTGGCTCTCTCCCCTCTCTGTTCCCTTGTCTCCTCCCTAATCTCCCTGCCTTTCCCCCCTGGCCCGCCCCCCCCAAACTCAAGCCTTTCCCTCCAGCCCCGATGGCCTTGCACTCACAGCCCGTTTCGCCGTCTTTTTCTTATTAAAATTTAACAGACGTGCATCGGACACATTTGATAAAATACATTCACCGAGGAAACGCGAGAGGAAAGAAATAGGACTCATCTGTAATGCTCTCCGCCCAGAGGTAGCGGGGAAGGCGAAGGAAGGCTGTGGGGTAGGGAATTCTCTTCCCTCGGATGTGACACGCGTGCACAGCTAGTAACCAGCTGGCGCCAGAGTGGCCCCTAAGGTGACTGGCTTCACCAGGACAGCTACTTGGATAGGTCCTCGAAGCAGGTGAAGGTTGGGGGAGGGCCCCCCCGGCTCCCCCTCCCCCCGGGCCCTGAGAGCGAAGGGGGGGAGCTGCTGTAAGAATCCCTCAATGTGGGGGAGACGCAGAGAACGGGCAGAGCGGAACAGCACAGGCTGGGCGACTTTTCATGACACCCCAATTCCCCATTCAAGTTTGTTGGATTAAAAAACAAACAAACTCTGCGTGGCTCAGTGGTAGAGCGTCGACCTATGAACCCGGAGGTCAGGGTCTGATTCCCGGTCAGGGCACATTCCCTGGGTTGTGGGCTCCATCCCCACGTGGGGCGCGCAGGAGGCAGCCGGTTCATGCTTCTCTCTCTCCCTCTCTGATATCAGTAACAATATACCTTTAAAGCCAAATATCTGGATGAGATTTCGAAAAGCTAAATGGAAATCTGTTCTCTGAGAAACTTCGTTCTCGGCCAGTGGTTCTCAACCTTGACTGCACATTAGAATCACCCGGGAATCTTTTTAAAATCCTGATTTCTGGGCCTCATCCTCCGGAAATTCTGTTTCTCTGTTACTCATCTTGCCAGTAACAATATACCTTTAAAGCCAAATATCTGGATGAGATTTCGAAAAGCTAAATGGAAATCTGTTCTCTGAGAAACTTCGTTCTCGGCCAGTGGTTCTCAACCTTGACTGCACATTAGAATCACCCGGGAATCTTTTTAAAATCCTGATTTCTGGGCCTCATCCTCCGGAAATTCTGTTTCTCTGTTACTCATCTTGCGGCCCCGCCCTGTTTCTCTGTTACTCATGTTGCGGCCCCGCCCCATCACAAAGGAACAGCATTTCCAGAGGAGGAGGAGGCCCAGAAATCAGGATTTTAAAAAGATTCCCAGGTGACTCTAATGTGCAGCCAGGGTTGAGAACCACTGGGCTAGCCCATCAGACCCACCCGATGTGCGTTCTGCTACAAACAAGCAACAATGGCTGGGAAGTTTCCTTCTTGTTCTCTTTAAAAATGTACATTAGAATTCCACACCAGCTTCGGTATTGGCTAGTTTGTTGGAGCTCAAGTGCTTTTTGCCCAATCAGTTGGGCCACACACAGCCATACCTCCCCCCACCTCCTACCCCCCCAACTCAGGGTTTGAACAGAGAGGCCTGGTCCTCTCCGCTCAGCCAGGGTTTGCCTGGACGGGACCAGCCTGGCCCTCCATCTCTCAGGAAGCACCTTCTGCTCTCCATTTATTCACTCAACAAGCAATGACACTGAGGGCCCCTCGGGCATACCATCTCACCTCATTTGCTACCCGGCCAGCTGCTCGGTGAGGGCTGTGACGTCTGAAAAGCTTTCAGGCCATTCGCGCTGGTGCTGAGTAGAGATTCATTTCCCCCAAGCCACGCGGAGAGGTAAACAAGGGAGGACAGAGCACACCCTTCGCGACAGTCACCCGCGATGGATGTGCTGATTTACCGCTTGCAGAGTACTCTCACACCCGAAGTACTTCCACACCCGTTCCTTGGTCCGGTCTGTTTTCTCGGCTCCCCCGCTGGCTGCCGGAGGGGAGCCGCCGGGAGAACGGATGCCCTTATTACCACGGTCATTACTACCCACGCCGACAGCTAGCGAGGACCGCGCCGTTCATGCAGTCCATCCGTCAGTGGTGGAGCCGGTGAGGACATTGCAAGGGTGGGGATCAGCTCTCTTGTGCTCGGTCACAGGGGAAATAGTGCCGCCCCCACCCCCCAACCATCAGATGCTGCCCGTGGCTCTGCTCCGAGGGCAAGTGTCCCGGCTTCTGGGGGCTTCGGGAGGGAATGTTGGGCTATCAGTAAAGCCAGGTGGGAACAGGAGAGTTAAAATCAAAGGCAACCTGGCCCGGCCGGTGTGGCTCAGTGGTTGGGTGTTGACCTATGAACCTAGAGGTCAGGGTTCCATTCCGGTCAGGGCACAAGCCTGGGTTGCGGGCTCGGTCCCCAGTGTGGGGTGTGTAGGAGGCAGCCGATCAGTAATTCTCTCTCATCATTGATATTTCTATCTATCTCTCCCTTTCCCTTCCTCTCTGATAGCAAGAAAAATGTATATTAAAAAA
>NW_006286244.1:1490243-1497032 GCF_000327345.1 Myotis davidii | reverse complement strand
TTCTTTGAAGAGTTTTTTGTGTTTTTGTTTGTTTTTAAATATATTTTTACTGATTTCAGAGAGGGAGAGAGAAACATCGATGAGAATCATTGCTTGGCTGCCTCCTGCACGCCCCCTACTGGGGATCGAGCCTGCAACCCAGGCACGTGCCCCTGACCAGAATCGAAGCCGGGACCCTTCAGTCCACAGGTCAAAGCTCTATCCACTGAACAACACCAGCTAGGGCAGCAGTGGTGTTTCTTACCCCTGCCCCCACCTCCTGGGAACGGACCTGGATTGGATTTTACAAACGTTACTCGGAACACCAGCAAAAGTGGATAAAATATAACTCTCGCCCATGCACACATCACCTCTCAGAAGGAATTTTGGGCTGTGAGAGGTGCAGGTACGTTTCCAGGGATGTCATGGGGACTAGACGTAAGGGTCAGATTTTCCCAGGTGTCCCTCCGGCTTTAGTCGTGTATCTGTTGTCTTGCTTTGTGTTTACGCTATTGGCCTGGAGGAGTTCCCATGAGGCGTACTGTCCTTCCTCCCTCATCTTCCTCCGCGACATGGGGAGCCAGATGGGACGCGGCCTGGTCCTCCCTGCACTGGGCTCTCAGCCTGGCCTTCCCCCTAACCCCGTGGTTGGCAAACTGCGGCTCTCGAGCCACATGCGGCTCTTTGGCCCCTTCAGTGTGGCTCTTCCTATGCCTTAGGAGGCCCCTAATTAAGTTAATAACAATGTACCTACCTATATAGTTTCAGTTTAAAAAATTGGGCTCTCAAAAGAAATTTCAATCGTTGTCCTGTTGGTATTTGGCTCTGTTGACTCATGAGTTTGCCGACCACTGTCTCTTTCCTTGTCGCCTGCATCCTACCCTTCACATTCCCGTGCTCCCGGGCGGTCACGCGTTGAAAGTCTGTCACCATGACTCCCAGGCGTGTCTTCTCTCTTGCTCTCTCTGTACCTCATTTCCAGTCTCGCATCTTTAGCTCCTACCATCATATCAGAGTCTTCATAGCCATAATGGAGTTTCCTTTCTTATTTTTTTTCTTTTCCACTCAGCTCTCTCTCTCTTTAAATTCTGTCCTAAAACGGTAATATCTCCAAACTTCATAAGCTTCATCAAAGTGGGAAATTTGGAATCCCTTGGCTAGTCTGGCTTATGGTTTTGTGTCTCTGGAAATTGAGGGCGTAGTAGGGACCAGAAATGCTACCTGAGGCCTGAATCTCACCCGCAAGAAAAATGGGGCCGATGAAGTGGAAGTGGGGGTAGCCTGTTTGTCTTGGATTGAAGGTGGACGGCTGAGTGGACCCCACAGAGACAGAGGCGCTGGGCCAGGTGTAGACAAGGCCGGAGTAGGAGGAGCCTGGGACTTCAGAGCACACAGACCTAGGAAGAGAAATCTGCTTTTGGTTTCTCAGATTTAAGAAATTCCTCCTGGACCTATTCTTTGGACAGAGTGACGCCCCAATGTGAATGCATGGCTGAGATTCCCAGAATCAAGTTTGTTTTGCCGTTGGATCAGGGAACAGGAGAGACGCTGTGTAGGCATCAAAACGCCATTTCCACGACTCGCACCGCCAAGCGTCATGGATGGAGGGGACTTTATATTCAGATGAGACCTGCAGCTAATCTGTCACTCTAAGAGCAAATTGCTCTCGAGCGGCTGAAACGACGGACGTGTCTGGATAAGAATTTAAATGGTCCGGTTTTCTTCTTGCGCCGTCACTCAGACGCGGCCTGCTTCTGGTTCCGTGCTGTGGTCTCTACTTGGATGGCCATATGCCACACATTTCCCCACGGCCTGTCCCCTCGGCCACAGAAATACATGCAACATAAGAATACAGAAAAGATTTAAATGACATTGCTTCTGTCCAGGTCCTGGATGACAAATTCCTACGAGCAGAACTGTGTCTCTTGCCCAGTTTGCTGTCACAGCACACAGCTCAAAGCCACCATTTTTTTTTAATCCTCACCCAAGGCGATTTTTCTATTTTTTTTATTGACTTCAGAGAGGAAGGGAGAGGGAGAGGGAGAGGGAGATAGAAACATCAATGATGAGAGAGGGTCATGGATCGGCTGCCTCCTGCAGGTCCCCTGCTGGGGATCAAGACCACAACCCGGGCGTGTGGCCAGACCGGGAATCGAACCGTGACCTCCTGGTTCACAGGTCGACACTCAGCCACTGAGCCACACCGGCCGAGCTACTTTTTCATGTCTTAATTCTATCCAGTCAGACTTTTGGCCAGGCAGGCTGGGTGGCCCACCTACAGGTGATGAGAGAGCATATTCTACTTGTAGGCTAACAAATTAGCTTGCCATCCTATTATAAATGCTGGCAGATGACACAAGACTCCTGGTCAGAGGCAAAGAATGGAGGATTTTATTACTTACATCACTAGCAATATGGCCCATGTACAGGTGATGAGAGAGCAGGGAGGCAGGGAGGCCCATGTACAGGTGATGAGAGAGCAGGGAGGCTGGGAGGCCCACCTACAGGTGATGAGAGAGCAGGGAGGCTGGGTGGCCCATGTACAGGTGATGAGAGAGCAGGGAGGCTGGGTGGCCCATGTACAGGTGATGAGAGAGCAGGGAGGCTGGGTGGCCCACCTACAGGTGATGAGAGAGCAGGGAGGCTGGGTGGCCCATGTACAGGTGATGAGAGAGCAGGGAGGCTGGGATGAGGGAGCAAGAAGGCTGGGTGGCCCACCTACAGGTGATGAGAGAGCAGGGAGGCTGGGTGGCCCATCTATAGGTGATGAGAGACCAGAGAGGCTGGGCGGCCCATCTGCAGGTGATGAGAGAGCAGGGAGGCTGGGTGACCCATGTACAGATGATGAGAGAGCAGGGAGGGGACGGAATGAGACCCCAGCCCAGCGGGGGTCCCCCCAACCAGCTGCTCTGCCCCCCAGGCCTTTCCGTGGGGCCGGCACTGGGTCTCCTGTTTGCAAAAGAGGCAGCGGCAGGAGGAATCCAACCATGTTCTCCCGCCCTCCCGGCCGCCTCTGGCTTTTTCTCCTGAGCCCGCCACCTGCCTGCCTCCTTCCGTGTCACCTGTGCGGGGGCCTGGATGATGGCAGGCTGTGCAGCGGGGGTACAGCCGCCCACGCCGCCCTCAGGAAGAGGAAGACAAGCGCCACGGGATCTCACTCACACGTGGAATCGCGTGAACAAAATACGCTGGTGCACAAAATAGATCCAGAGGCACGGAAGCATGGAACAGACTGGTGACTCTCAGAGGGACTGCGGGCGTTTGAAAAGCAGTTAGGCCCGGCCGGTGTGGCTCAGTGGTTGAGCGTCCACCTATGAACCAGGAGGTCACGGTTCGATTCCCGGTCAAGGGCACAGGCCCGGGTTGCAGGCTCCATCCCAGTGTGGGGTGTGCAGGAGGCAGCCGGTCCATGATTCTCTCTCCTCGTGGATGTTTCTCTCTCTCTCTCCCTCTCTTCTCCTCTCTGAAACCAATAAAAATATATTTGTTAAAAATTAGAAAAGAAAAAAAAAAAGGCAGTTAGGATCACAGGCACACAAACTTCCGGTCTCCCCGTAGCTGTAAGGGGAGGCAGAGAGAGCTATGGTCGCCTCAGGCACCTGTGCCTCCCCCCACCCAGGCCCCAGGCTGCAGTGGGAGAACTCAGATGAGATTTAAAGCCCTGGGACCCCCCAAGAGCAGGAATTTCCATCCTTTCCAACCACTCCCGGCCACTCCATCCGGCCGCTAAGAGGCCCACCGTGTGGGTGCTCCTTCTCACTTTCCCTGAATAAATATCTCAGAGCCAGGACATCGCCAGCAGCCAGCCCTTCTAACCCCCTTCTAATCCCTGAGGAATGCGGCCGGGGAGGAGGCCGATCACGCAGGAACCTGTGGGAAAACGGGGAAGGGAACAAAGCTGCGGCATCCTCCTTATCTTTCCGAGCACGTGGCCTTCTCATTGCCATGCTCCCCGCTGGTCGGCTGAGTGACTGGCTGGTGAGAAACCAACAAAGCACTACGCTTTCTCAGAGATAACGAAGGGTCACATGGTGACGCCCTTCCCTTCCATCGGAACCGAAGGAGATGCCACCATGGTCTCCATGGAAACAGGCTCCACCCCTTCCCGGGGCCCAGGAACAACCCTGTCCCTGTGAGGTTGGGGAGTCCACGTTGGATGGGCGCCCTGGGCACGCTCAGCTGTGAGCCCCATGCAGCCCTGCCCACCGAGCCTTCCTGCCGACGACCATCTCCTGCCGACGACCATCTCCTCCCTCCTACACGCCTACTCTGGGGCCATTTCTCTTCCTCGTCTGTCTTCTTACCCCATCTGACCGTTTCCAGGGAGAATTCTTCATAAACATAAAGAGCAGAGGGAGAGGGGACGGAAGGACATAGATAGGACCCCAGGCCAGAAAATCTGAGTTCAACCCACATCCCGCAGATGTCTTTTTTATTTTAAGAGCAGTGAAGGGAGAGGGAGAGAGAAACATCGATGTGAGAGAGAAACATCCATCGCCTGCCTCCTGCATGCCCCCCACCAGAGATCGCGGCTGCAACCTGCGCCTAGAGGACGCCCAACCCACTGAGCCACACCAGCCAGGGCCCGGCAGTGACATCTGTCCGTGGCTTGGATGGCTGAGATCCTCAGAGCCTCCATTTGCTCCTTCCACACCCCCTACTGCCCTCCAAGCCCAGCCACCAGGTTGGTCTTCGCTGTCACCTTGTCCATCCAGATGCCTCCCCGTCTGCCTCCCTCCCAACCTGTCCCACTAGACACATCCCGACCCGAGCACGGACCGCGCTGTCCCGGGCACGCGGGACGCCTGTAGACTGACCAGGGAGTATCAGGAGGCGATATTCGGGAAAAGGGATAGAGCCTTTAGGTTGGAAGGAAGTTGCAGCTCCACGTGTGACCAGAGCTAGAGTCAGCAAACACAGAAGGGTGGTCTGCTTACGGTGAGGCCGTCCCTTCCCTACGAGGATCAGATTTCCTTACCACCCCCTCTTCCCCCGTCCCTGTCAGTCTCTCTCCTTAATCGAACCAGCAACCCTTCCGTGGGCAGGACCGCGCCCAACCAACTGAGCCATGTGGCCTAGGGCTGCATTCCGTGTTTTAACTGTGCTGTTTAGCCTTATCAATATTTCCAAGTATCAAGAGCGCACCTAGAATCATCTCTAATAATAAAGGCGTGATATGCTAATTAGACTGGACAGACGAACGACCTTCCGAACATCCTTCCGGACGACCTTCTGACAAAGGTGGGGCTTCAAGGGCCGAGCCCCTTGCATGAATTCTGTGCATCGGGCCTCTAATCCAAGGTATAATGAGCATGATCTGTGTCCAGGGAACTCATAATTGTGCGTAACTGATATTAATCCCGATGGAATCTAATAACAACAGTTAGATTGTGCTCACACAGATCCATTCCCTCTCATTTTCACGTCCGGGCCTCGGCGAGCAGCCTCTGTTATCTCCACTTCTCAGATGGGGAACTGGGAGCACAGATACGCCAGGACCTGCCCAAGGTCAGTGTCAGGAGCAGAGGAAGGAAGGAAAGACAAGCATAACAATTTGCGTTTGTGAATTCCTTTCCCTGCAGAGAAACCCACTACCTCCCCCCACAAACACAAAATCAGATCCATAGCCAGGGCCAAGCCCTCATGACCCAGCCCCAGCCCCCATCAGATGCACAGTGACAGCCCCTGCAACGCACAGATCCGTCTGGGTGGGGTGTGGCCATGTCCGCACGACCTCCGTGTCTGCAGACCGTTAGGGCGTCTCTCTTCTCAGATCTTTTCACGATGTCTTGTGAAATGAATAAAGGAAGTGGTAAAGCATTATGGCATCATTTCATCAGAGTAAAGAGAGTATATATTTAGCCCGGCCAGTGTGGTTCAGTGGTTGAGCTTCCGTGGCGATGGGTGGAATGGGAAATGAGTTTTCTTTTTTTAATTTCTTTTTTCTTTTTCATTTCAGAGCGAGGACGTACGTCCAAGGGCAATTCAAGACGCAGCGTTGGCATGGGCAGGGTGTCGGAGGGGGCTGTCTCCTCTTCCCTCACTTGCGCAATAAAGGCCTTCCCACCGCATATTCCGAGGGTGAGAAATAAATCACGCGCAACAGGAAACGAAGGGGAATCTTCATGGAGCGGCCCCCATCAACCAGAAGGGCCACCGGGAGGCCATGATGGTGCGGACTCCTACGGGCAGGCCGTTTCTCTAAGCACATTTTCTTTTCATGAGTTTGTATTATTCAGTAGCTTTCAGTTTGATCGGTGCACCGCCGTCTGTCACGGTTGGGCAGGGTGGTCTCCAGGAGAGCCGGTGGGCTCTCCCCTCGCTGCCCGAAACCAGGAGAGGATGTGGACAGCATGTGGTAGGGGCCCTGGGAAGCAGGCACTCCAAGGAGTTGGTACAAAGGCAGTTTAATGAACTTCCCCGGAGCCCAGATGACATGTAGCAACTTACAGAACAGAAACGTCATGCCTAGCTATACAAGCACCTTTTTGTTGTTGTTGTTAATCCTCATCCGGGGATGTTTTTCCATTGATTTTGATAGAGAGTGGAAGGGAGAGAGAGAGAGAGAGAGAGAGAGAGAGAGAGATGTGAGAAAGACACATCAATTGGTCGCCTCCTACACATGCCCCTCCCTGGGCTGGGGATGGAATCTGACCCACAGGTACGTGCCCTTGACTGGGAATCTAACCACTGAGCCCACCGGCCAGGGCTCAGTGAGTTTTGATAAATACATTTGCTCATGTAACCCACATCTCTATCAAGATATCGGACACATCCTTCACTGCACAAAGTACCTTCTGCTACTTGCCA
>NW_006286244.1:1480315-1481131 GCF_000327345.1 Myotis davidii | reverse complement strand
CAATTTTAAAAAAGAAAACCCAGCCCTGACCGGTGTGGCTCAGTGGAGAGAGCGTCGGCCTGCGGACTGAAAGGTCCCGGGTTCGAATCCGGTCAAGGGCATGTACCTTGGCTGCGGGTACATCCCCAGTGGGGGGTGTGCAGGAGGCAGCTGATTGATGTTTCTCACTCGTCCGTGTTTCTAGCTCTCTATCCCTCTCCCTTCCTCTCTGTAAAAAAATCAATAAAATATATATATTTTTTAAAAAAACAAATCTTTTAAAAGAGTACATAGTTATATTCTACATATGTCTGTGCAGAGAAATGTGTGAAATAGTACAGACAAAACTGGTAAGAGTGGGAGTGGCGATGGGTGGAATGGGAAATGAGTTTTCTTTTTTTAATTTCTTTTTTCTTTTTCATTTCAGAGCGAGGACGTACGTCCAAGGGCAATTCAAGACGCGGCGTTGGCATGGGCAGGGTGTCGGGCAGGGGGGCTGTCTCCTCTTCCCTCACTTGCACAATAAAGACCTTCCCACCGCATATTCCGAGGGTGAGAAATAAATCACGCGCAACAGGAAACGAAGGGGAATCTTCATGGAGCGGCCCCCATCAACCAGAAGGGCCACCGGGAGGCCATGATGGTGCGGACTCCTACGGGCAGGCCGTTTCTCTAAGCACATTTTCTTTTCATGAGTTTGTATTATTCAGTAGCTTTCAGTTTGATCGGTGCACCGCCGTCTGTCACGGTTGGGCAGGGTGGTCTCCAGGAGAGCCGGTGGGGGTTCCAATGACAGCCATAGAAGGTAAATAAATCCCAGAATTAAAAAAAGAAAAA
>NW_006286244.1:1478847-1480115 GCF_000327345.1 Myotis davidii | reverse complement strand
GATTGTGATAGAGAGTGGAAGGGAGAGAGAGAGAGAGAGAGAGAGAGAGAGAGAGAGAGAGAGAGAAACATCGATGTGAGAGAGACACATTGATTGGTTGCCTCCTGCACGTGCCCTAAGGGCAGGGATCAAACCCCAACCACCAAGCCATCCCAGCCAGGGCTGCAGTCACTCTTCTTATTGATGCTGAAATGGTCTTACTTTGGGTCCATGAGGACCTCTTCAGGTTGGCTCTTCGGTCCTTCCGACGCCATTCTGGTAGCATTGAATGGCTTCCTTTCTTGCTGGGAGGACCAGCGTTCCAGGCTTACTGGTGCCCCGGGCCTGGGAGCGAACATTTCTTTAACGAGTCCTGGTTCCTTTCAGTGGCGAGTGGCACTTGGAGAATAAAATTTAGGTCGTGGGGTTGCTTCAGCTACTGGGCGGGCCATTGTCTTCGAGGCATTTTTGGTGGATGGAGCTAAGACGTAGGTTATGTTTTGTGGGGGATACGATACACCATGAGTTCATATTGGTATTTCCCGTTCAAATTTAGGACAACTTGGTTTTTACATGACCTCACCAATTTGACACTTGTATTTCCTTCCAACCATGCATCCCAACCATCTCCATTCTCAACACCACCGGCATAACCACTTTTCCTAGAATAACACGCACAAAAGTCTCCAAACAACAACATCAATGCTATCACCGACAATACGATGACCGGTCACAGGCTCATGGCGTGGAGGTTCTCTTGTTCGGACGGATGGTTTGGTTCCGGTTGGTTTATATCCGCAGGTTACATCCCCCACGAGAAACATACAGTCCAATGATGGTGTTTTAAGTTCCTTTTCAGAACCATGTCCCACCTAGGGACAGGTTCATTGCTTCTCAATGTCCAGGGATAGCTTGTTAAATTCATGTAGCTTTGTTTTAGAATTCTCCGTAACATTCACATTACTGCAAAGTTAAATATACAAAATGAGGTATGTTCAAAGAGGTCTAAATTGTTTTTTTTAAATATATTGTTATTGATTTCAGAGAGGAAGGAAGAGGGAGAGAGAGATGGAAACATCCATGATGAGAGAGAATCATGCATCGGCTGCCTCCTGCATGCCCCACACTGGGGATCAAGCCCGAAACCCGGGCATGTGCGCTTGACCGGGAATCGAACCGTGACCTCCTGGTTCACAGGTCGACGCTCAACCACAGAGCCACACCGGCCAGGCTCACGGGGGTTCTTTTCATACAACGTATTTTAGGAAAAGTTTGAAAATACGTATTAT
>NW_006286244.1:1477325-1478320 GCF_000327345.1 Myotis davidii | reverse complement strand
CTTCTGTGAATGAATTCTTGAATTCTTGCTGAGATGGGGCTTTGAGGAACCCCGATGCAGAGATCAACCCCACTCTCTCTGCTCCCACTGAGCTCTTCAATCAGCGCTGAGGCACTTTGGCCAATGAGCAACCCGGCACGGATCTCCACAAGGGAAAACCGTGTCCCCAGAGAGCTCCCGGAGAAGGAGAGGAGAGCGTCATGAAAAAGGCCAGGTCAGGCCAGCCGGTGTGGCTCAGTGGTTGAGCATGGACCTATGAACCAGGAGGTCACGGTTCAATTCCCGGTCGGGGCACATGCCTGGGTTGTGGGCTCCATCCCCAGCATGGGGCGTGCATTGATGATTCCCTCTCATCCTTGCTGTTCCTCTCTCTCTTTCTCTCTCTCTTTCCCCCCTCCTTCCGCTCTGAAATCAGTACAAATACATTTTAAATAAAAGAATAAAAAAGACTAGATCACTGCAGAGGCAGAGGGTCCATCTCACCAGTGTATGTAGCTGCTATAGTGCCGGCCACCAAAGCGGGGTTCCCTTCGGCGGTGACCCTAGCTCCCTCCCGTCCGAGCGCCTCTTGCTCCCATGCCTGCACCTGTCCCTGGTAGAGGCCTGCAGCCACCCGATCCTGGGGCGCACCTTCCCTACGCGGTCGAGGCTGCCTGCCAAGGGGGAGCAACCCTGGTATCCAGGACCTCTCGCCTCCTGCGCACACCCTCCTCGGCCCTCTGGTTTCCTCCCAGGCCTGCAGGCCAGCGGCTCTCTCACTGGCCCTTGCCACCTCTTCTTGGTCTATTAGCCAGTCCACGGCACGAGGATATCCCCACTGGGATCCTGCCCTTGCCACCTCTTCTTGGTCTATTAGCCAGTCCACGGCACGAGGATATCCCCACTGGGATCCTCCGTGGGTGTTCCTCCAAGAATGGTCCCGAGACACCTGCGTCTGAATCACCCCAGGGCACCTATTAAAAATGCAACGGATGAGGGCCCGGCAGGCGTGGCCC
>NW_006286244.1:1466290-1469546 GCF_000327345.1 Myotis davidii | reverse complement strand
GATTGTGATAGAGAGTGGAAGGGAGAGAGAGAGAGAGAGAGAGAGAGAGAGAGAGAGAGAGAGAGAAACATCGATGTGAGAGAGACACATTGATTGGTTGCCTCCTGCACGTGCCCTAAGGGCAGGGATCAAACCCCAACCACCAAGCCATCCCAGCCAGGGCTGCAGTCACTCTTCTTATTGATGCTGAAATGGTCTTACTTTGGGTCCATGAGGACCTCTTCAGGTTGGCTCTTCGGTCCTTCCGACGCCATTCTGGTAGCATTGAATGGCTTCCTTTCTTGCTGGGAGGACCAGCGTTCCAGGCTTACTGGTGCCCCGGGCCTGGGAGCGAACATTTCTTTAACGAGTCCTGGTTCCTTTCAGTGGCGAGTGGCACTTGGAGAATAAAATTTAGGTCGTGGGGTTGCTTCAGCTACTGGGCGGGCCATTGTCTTCGAGGCATTTTTGGTGGATGGAGCTAAGACGTAGGTTATGTTTTGTGGGGGATACGATACACCATGAGTTCATATTGGTATTTCCCGTTCAAATTTAGGACAACTTGGTTTTTACATGACCTCACCAATTTGACACTTGTATTTCCTTCCAACCATGCATCCCAACCATCTCCATTCTCAACACCACCGGCATAACCACTTTTCCTAGAATAACACGCACAAAAGTCTCCAAACAACAACATCAATGCTATCACCGACAATACGATGACCGGTCACAGGCTCATGGCGTGGAGGTTCTCTTGTTCGGACGGATGGTTTGGTTCCGGTTGGTTTATATCCGCAGGTTACATCCCCCACGAGAAACATACAGTCCAATGATGGTGTTTTAAGTTCCTTTTCAGAACCATGTCCCACCTAGGGACAGGTTCATTGCTTCTCAATGTCCAGGGATAGCTTGTTAAATTCATGTAGCTTTGTTTTAGAATTCTCCGTAACATTCACATTACTGCAAAGTTAAATATACAAAATGAGGTATGTTCAAAGAGGTCTAAATTGTTTTTTTTAAATATATTGTTATTGATTTCAGAGAGGAAGGAAGAGGGAGAGAGAGATGGAAACATCCATGATGAGAGAGAATCATGCATCGGCTGCCTCCTGCATGCCCCACACTGGGGATCAAGCCCGAAACCCGGGCATGTGCGCTTGACCGGGAATCGAACCGTGACCTCCTGGTTCACAGGTCGACGCTCAACCCCTGAGCCATGCCGGCCTGGCAACACTGTAATCTCTAACTGCTCACACAGGAGGTGGGTTCCTCCCTGATATTTCCTTTCCGCAATGCCTGTCCCCTCTGCAAAGAGTCACCCTGTGGCACTGTGAGATGTCCCCGATTGCCAAAGATCATAAACTAAGCCAGGAAGACATGTCCCCTCTGTCCTCATCTCCCTTAGCGTCGCTATTTAACATGAAAGTCCAGTGTCCTGGCTCCCAGGTCCCTGTGCACAGCCTGCTCCGTGGGGGCCTTGCATGGGCCTGTCCATCAGATGATGTGTCTTTGTCCTCAAGGACACCTCCTATGTGGTCCCTTTATCTGCAGCTCAAAGACCTCTCTCGTTGTTCCAAGCACTGCTGGCAATTGGCGGGTTTGGACAGAAGGTAGGAAGATTCGACTCCTGACATCAAAGGGGAACTTCATAGAGGCTTCTGGGCCTGAATTCTTGAATTCTTGCTGAGATGGGGCTTTGAGGAACCCCGATGCAGAGATCAACCCCACTCTCTCTGCTCCCACTGAGCTCTTCAATCAGCGCTGAGGCACTTTGGCCAATGAGCAACCCGGCACGGATCTCCACAAGGGAAAACCGTGTCCCCAGAGAGCTCCCGGAGAAGGAGAGGAGAGCGTCATGAAAAAGGCCAGGTCAGCTCCCTCCCGTCCGAGCGCCTCTTGCTCCCATGCCTGCACCTGTCCCTGGTAGAGGCCTGCAGCCACCCGATCCTGGGGCGCACCTTCCCTACGCGGTCGAGGCTGCCTGCCAAGGGGGAGCAACCCTGGTATCCAGGACCTCTCGCCTCCTGCGCACACCCTCCTCGGCCCTCTGGTTTCCTCCCAGGCCTGCAGGCCAGCGGCTCTCTCACTGGCCCTTGCCACCTCTTCTTGGTCTATTAGCCAGTCCACGGCACGAGGATATCCCCACTGGGATCCTCCGTGGGTGTTCCTCCGAGAATGGTCCCGAGACACCTGCGTCTGAATCACCCCAAGGCACCTGTTAAAAATGCAACGGATGAGGGCCCGGCAGGCGTGGCTCAGGGGTTGAACGTCCACCTATGAAATCAATAAAAATACATTTAAAAAAAAATTAGCCTGCTACCTCTGGGCAAACATTTCATTAACTCACCAATTCTCCTAAGGCCTTGGCAGGGCCTTACACAACCGGACCCGCAGGCCTGCTGTCCCCCACCCTGCTTTCAAGTGACACAGGAACACTTCCTCCCACACCTTTCCACGGAGGGATGACTGGTTACTTTCTAGGTCCAGTTGCATGGATGTTCCTCTCTCTCCCTCTCCCTTCCTCTCTGAAATCAATACAAATATTTCGTAAATAAATCAAAATGACTGTCAGATTACATGCACGTGAGGCACCTGTAGAGCGAGGGAAACAGTTAAAAACCAGGAAACTCTTCGTTCTGTGGCCTCCATGTCCCTTTAAGACTCCTCTCGACTTTAAAGGATTCTAAGCTGGGAATCTGGGGTAAGGCCATCACCACAGGTGTGGCTTCTCCAAGAATCATGACTTGGGGTGTCGGTCGGGCACCGTCTTCAAAGCAATGGTCTCGGTCTTCAGTCAGCTTCTTGGTTGAAGGTCAAGTGAACTGTGTCAGGTCTGAGGAGGTCCCTCTGTGTGACTCCCACGCACGTCCGCTGGCCTTCGCAGTCCTACACGCCTGTCGCACTCCCACGGGGAGGGAAGTGCTCCCGGCACGCGGCACTGACTAAATGTTAGTCCCTTCTCCCGCCCTCACCGCCACCCCCACGGCTTTGGAAGTTCCATTTGGTTTCACACCCAAATGCCATCTCTGTTCTGTGACATTTCACCAGCAAACACCCCCTGCTGGGTGCCTTCAGGTCCCCCCCAAACCACTGCCCTTTGTGGAGAACGTTTGAGGCCCAGGACATTTGCATTTTACACATTCCAGAAGCCTCACCCCCACACTGGGCCGACTCCAGGGAGACCTGGGGGAGGCAGGGCGCGGAGATCGCTCACGCACAGTCCTCATGGAAATACCACCCCTCTAGCACCTGGCCCTCACACAGCACTGAGGAC
>NW_006286244.1:1458898-1465608 GCF_000327345.1 Myotis davidii | reverse complement strand
TTAATTATGAATTTGATACATGTGTATGTGTGTGTGTGTGTGCGTGTGCATGTATGTGTGTGTGTGCACATTCGAATCCATTCCAGAGGAACTGGACGAACCAGGTGCTGTCCTGTGTGCACCTGGCCCTGGGATTCGGCCAGGTTGGCTCATTGAGGGGTGTTCACAGCCGTCTTCTCAGATGCGAGCGACGGTGGGCTGGGGTGGAAAACGCCGAGCCCTACGTGAGTTCAGAGAAGCTCCTGCGACCCGAGAGACCCGAGAGACCCAGTTTCCCTCCTGGAGCCGTTCATTAACAAGCCCGCCTCTCCCCCATCCCTCACTCCCATGATTAGGTCTCTCGCTTGTCATGCTGTGCGGTTCCCCGACTGACAGCGCACATGCCGACTGGAGAGGGCGCCTGTGCCCTGGATGCCAACATCTGCTCCTGCGGAGACGCACCCTTTGCTGGGAAGTGTATCCCAGCCCGGAGCGCGAGGAGCAGCTGTCTGGAGAGGTGCCAGCGAGGGACCCGCAGGCGCTGACATTCCTTGCAGCCGATGGAGATGAGTGTGGCGCGCACTTGGCAGGCCAAGTGGTTTCGAAATGAGAAGGCCCAAAGCGTCGTAGGGAAATGGAGAGGCCCCTACCCAGCTCGGCCGACGGCCCGCACCCCTCCATCCCGCTGATGGATGCTAGAGGCTTGTCATTGTATCAACAGCTCTTTGCAAACAAGGCTCCTGGCTCACGCGCTGTGGCCAAAAGGGATGCGCTGCTTTCTCATCGCGCCTTTTCTCTTTGCAGCACCACAGCCGCTAAGGTCAATGTCTCCTCTCCCCCGTGAATGAACAAAATAGAGTTGAGCCCTAGCTGGTATGGCTCAGTGGATAGGGTGTCGGCCTGCGGACGGAAGGGAATACCACCCCTCTAGCACCTGGCCCTCACACAGCACTGAGGACCAGGGAGGGTCCTGTGACCATGTGGGTCGAGCTCCCGGCACCTTTCCGAGCTGGGTCAGGGATGTTCTTTTCCACTTAGAAGCCCAGGCCGTGAGAGGAACACACAGGAGTTAATGGACTTGCTTAAGCCAACACCATAGGTTAGTAGAGAAGATGGGTGAGTGAGAGGCCCAGTGGCCGAGGTTGCCGGCTGTCTGCTCAGGCCTGTTTATTATTATTATTAATTATTATTATTATTATCATTATTATTGGTTCCCTTCTTGTGTTTGCTGACCACAATGATACCTTTCTATAAAATGTGCGTGTGGCCCGGCTGGTGTGGCTCAGTGGTTGTCCACCTACGAACCAGGAGATCACTGTTCGATTCCCAGTCAGGGCACAGGCCCACGTTGTGAGCTTGATCCCCAGTAGAGGCTGTGCAGGAGGCAGCCGATCCATGATTCTCTCTCATCATTGATGTTTCTCTCCCTTCCTCCTTCTCCCTGCCTCTCTGAAATCAATAAAAATACATTTTAAAAAAATTAGCCCGCTACCTCTGGGCAAACGTTTCATTAACTCATCAATTGATGAGGCATCTGATCCATGATTCTCTCTCATCATTGATGTTTCCATCTTGCTCTCTCCATCTCTGAAATCAATTTTAAAAATATTTTTTTTAAAAATAAGAGTTGAAAACTATTCTTTCCTGAGGAAGAAGGTTTGGAGTTCCAGCAGCGATGGTGGTGAGGAAGCCGGGCCGGCCCTGCTCAGGTGCAGGTGGGCACACGGCAGGGAGGACATGGGGTGCGCACCCTCGTTCCTCCTTCCCCTCCTCCCGGGGCATGCAGGTAAAGGCATCTGATCTGAGCTCCCTGTTCAGAGCAGCCCTGGGCCCTGAGCGCGGCCCTGCAGTGCCACCATCAGGGCACCTGGGGGACTGCTCCGTGCTTGTCTGTGCCCCAGGGACATTCCAAAAGCTGGGGAGAGGGGTCCCCGGCCAGACTCTCGCCTTCCTGAACTCCCAGCAGAGGAAACACCAGCAGGATCTCAGGAGGCCTCTGAGAGCAGTGGCCCTCCCGTCTGAGCACGGGACCCGAGGGCAAAACCAGAGACGGCCTGGATTCCAGCTGTCAACACCTGTGTCCTTGAAAAGGTCGCCTGCTGCTCCAATGCACCATCCCCACAGCATAACCAAGGGACATAGACAACTGGGGGTGAGGGCATGTGCTGGGGGGTGGGAGCGGCTGGGGAGAGGTCGATCGGGGGGAAAGGAGACTTTATGTAATACTTTGAACAACAGAAAATTTAAATTAAAAAACAAATAGATTAAGAACAAAATGAAGGAAAAAAAAAAGCACCAATGCATTTTTATTGATTTCAGAGAGGAAGGGAGAGGGAGAGAGATAGAAACATCAATGATGACAGAGAATCATGGATCGGCTGCCTCCTGTGCGCGCCCCCACTGGGGACCAAGCCCACAAGCCCATTTTCCTGACGCGGAATCGAACCCTGACCTCCTGGTTCATAGGTTGACACTCGTCCACTGAGCCACACTGGCCGATGAGGCAAAGATATATTTTTTAAATATATATTGTATTGATTTTTTACAGAGAGGAAGGGAGAGGGATAGAGAGTTAGAAACATCGATGAGAGAGAAACATCGATCAGCTGCCTCCTGCACACTCCCTACTGGGGATGTGCCCGCAACCAAGGCACATGCCCTTGACCAGAATTGAGCCCGGGACCCTTCAGTCCCACACTGCAACCAGGCCCAGGGAACCTAAAACTAAGGTACATGCCCTTGACCGGAATTGAGCCCGGGACCCTTCAGTCCACAGCCCAACGCTCTACCCACTGAGCCAAACCGGTCAGGGCAGAGGCAGAGGTATTTTAATAGGACTTTAATTACAAGTTCAACACAGTTCTTGATGGGGAGAAGGGACTGAGCTAGGCAAGAACCACACCTGGAATGGCCACAAGTGGCTGGGCAATTGTTCACTGAGTCCACCTCGTTCTAAGGTGTGTTTTCGGGACGCTACTGCAGTACTTACTGCGTGAAAAGGTATGTGTGAAAAACATGGCTGTCAAATACAATGCACATATTAAATAACCCACGTATTTCCCACTGGACATCGAAGCCTTTCATTCACCAGGTCTTCCTGCCACCGCCTCTCCCGCGCGTCCTCAGACGGCGCACCGCCCCTCCCCGCGTGTCCTTACACTGTACACCACCTCTCCCGCATGTCCTTAGATGGCGTACCGCCTCTCCCCGCGTGTCCTTAGATGGCGCACTGCCTCTCCCCGCGTGTCCTTACACTGTACACCGCCTCTCCCGCGCGTCCTTAGATGGCGTACCGCCGCTCCCCGCGTGTCCTTAGATGGCGCACTGCCTCTCCCTGCGTGTCCTTACACTGTACACCACCTCTCCCGCATGTCCTTAGAGGGCGTACCGCCTCTCCCCGCGTGTCCTTAGATGGTGTACCCTCTCCCCGCGTCCTTAGACAGCGTACCGCCTCTCCCGCGTGTCCTTAGACGGCATACCGCCTCTCCCCCCGTGTCCTCAGACGGCGCACCGCCTCTCCCCGCGTGTCCTCAGACGGCATACCGCCTTTCGCCCTCGCGCTTTGCCCGGTGGTACTTGACGTAGTCGTTGTGCAGCTCCTTGAAGACGTCCCGCACTCCGGGCGGCAGCGAGGCGCGCAGGAACTGCACGTCGGGCTCGATGCAGAGGTCCAGGATGAGGTAGATGCCCTCCTGCAGGTGGCCCTTCACGGCCGGGTACAAGGTGACCTGGGAGAGGACACACCCCGTGAGCGAAGGCAGGCCCGGCGAGGAATTCCCACGTCTGCCTCCACCTTGAGAAAGACGCTCCTTTTAAAACACCGCTGTGCACACAGCTGACACAGCTGCACATGCCCATCTCGAAAGTTTATCGTTTGGGGAAACAGAAGCCAACTCAAGTGCACAAAAGCCTGGAATGAAGTGCCACAGGGGGTAGCTTCAGGTAAATAAACACACGATGCCTATGTGTCTACAGGGGCAGTGACATTTGGACTCTGGTCCTAGCTGGTGTGGCCCAGTGGCTAGAGCATCGGCCTGGGAACCGCAGGGTCCCGGGTTCAATTCCAGTCAAGGGCACATGCCCAGGTTGCGGGCTCAATCCCCACTAGGGGGCGTGCAGGAGGCAGGCGATCCATGATTCTCTCTCATCACTGAAATTTCTCCCCCCCCACCATCTCTGAAATCAATAAAAGGCGGGAGCCGGCTTACCTTCTGCACCTCCGTCACGTACTGGGCTACCATGAAGGGGGAGAACACGGTGAAGTCCTCGGCCCGGGCGGCGATGTGGCTGTACATCCTCTCCACCAGGCGGGCGCACGCCAGCACCCCGGCCAGGTCCTCCGCGCCGCCTGCACGGCAAAGCGCGTCCGAACCCGTCAGCCCCCGGCATGTGGGCTCCCTCCTCCTCATCTCACAGGGTCCCTGCCGCCCCGCGTTCCTCACAGCGCCCCTCCCTCCCACTCTCTAATCAGCTCATTCTGCAGACAGGATGGGGGGGCAGGGGGGGACGGGGACACGCATGTCCAAACATTTCGCTACGTCACGAAGGGAAGGACCGTTAGAATACTCAGGAGCCCGTGGCTGTTTCCCGGGGCTCCGAGAATAATCAGGACTTTCAGGCTGAAGTCGGGGATGGCTGCTGTATTCTAAGCCTTCCACCAGGAAGGCTTAGAACGGGGAAAACGGGACATTTTTTTAAAGTGCTGCTTGACGTGTGATTTTTAAAGATAAGAGGGGCTCAGTCGCATCATTGCCTCCTTACAAAGTTTCAGAAACTGTGCGGGGTTTTGCTCTTACGGACAGATACATGTGACCCCATGACTAGTGTCTTCCCAGCTTTCTTTCTTTTTCTTTTTTAAAGAACAGCCTGTTGATTTTGAGAGAGAGAGGAAGCCCTGGGGCAGCTGAAGTACCTTTATCCTTCTGCCGGCCTTCATGCATCACCGAAAACACCAGCCGGTGGAAGCAGTTCAGGAAGGAGGGGACGGCTTTCAGCATCACCTGGAATACACACGGGCCAAAGAAAGACAGGAACATCATCGCTGATTTCCACTTCTCTCTCAGAAAGGGGCTCATCATCGCCCTGTGAGCCGGGAGGTCACGGTTCGATTCCCGGTTGGGGTTCAGGCCCGGGTTGCGGGCTCCATCCCCAGTGTGGGGAGTGCGGGAGGCAGCCGATCCGTGATTCTCTCTCATCACTGATGCTTCTATCTCTTTCTCTCTCCCTTCCTTGCTGAAATCAATAAAAACACATAAAAAAAAAGGGGGGCAAGGCCGCTGGTCCCGGCCCCTCACCTTGGGGTGACACTGCAGGATGGTGAAGAGCACGCTGTGCACCCGCGGGAAGACGCGCCCGAACTCCGGCGGCCTCAGGCGGTCCAGGGGCACGGCCAGCAGGACGCTGAAGGCCAGGCTGACGTGGTGTGGGTTGCGGATGGTCTCCTCCCCCTGGCGCAGCAGGGCCGCCAGGACGTCCAGGATGGGCTCGACCACCGCCAAGGCCACGGGCTGCTCCTGACACGCCTCTCGGTTTTGCAGCTACGGGACGAGAGGGAATAGAGCAGCGGTTCTCAACCTGTGGGTCGCGACCCTTTTGGAGGGGTCGCCGAAGACCATCGGAAAACACATCTATAATGACATATTGTTTTTGTGATTCATCACTATGTTTTAATGTTCAATTTGTTGTAACAATGACATTGGGGGTCACCACAACATGAGGAATGGCATTAGGAAGGGTCGCCGACAAAACGGCCTGCGGAGGAAGAGGGGGAACGTAGCAGAGACCGCCCACTCCGAGGCCCACCCTGGGACCAAGCGACCCCGGGCGCCCAATCCACGGGCCGGGCCTGGGCGGGACCTGGCCGGGAGAAGTCCTGGGGGTGATGCGCTTCCTGTCACCAAAGGAGGATTGAATGGATACGGCGAGCGGACCTGGGGCACAGTGGAGGTCGCTCGTGTCAACAGCGTCTCCCGAAACCGACACGTGTAAGTGTCAGGATGGGGACCGCCGCACACGGGCACAGCCATCAACACGCAGAGGCCCTCTCAAAGCCAGGGCCCACCCGGCCGGCGTGGCTCAGCGGTTGAGCATCGACCTATGAACCAGGAGATCACGGTTCGATTCCCGGTCAGGGCACAGGCCCGGGTTGCGGGCTCCATCCCTAGTAGGGGGCGTGCAGGAGGCGGCCGATCTATGGTTCTCCCTCCTCATTGGTGTCTCTCTCTCTCTCCCTTGTTATGTCCCTTTCTATTATGTTACGCTGTGGACTAATCTGCTTTAAAAAATAATGATTTTTGCTTTTGAAAGGGAATTTGAAAAGGACTGTTCTTACCTATCCTTTGTCCTCTGACCCTGTCACCACGTTTCTATCTTGTGCTCATCTTTTCCTGTAGCATAGCAGTTCTCAACCTGTGGGTCGCAACCCTTTGGGGGTCGAACGACCCTTTTGGGGGGGTCGCCGAAGACCATCGGAAAACACATCTATAATGACATATTGTTTTTGTGATTCATCACTATGTTTTAATGATGTTCAATTTGTAACAATGACATTGGGGGTCACCACAACATGGGGAACTGTGTTAAAGGGTCGCAGCGTGAGGAAGGTTGAGAACCGCTGGAATAGAGGGAAGAAAAGGAAGGTGATTCTAGAAGCAGCAACAACAAAGCCCGAAGCAGGCAGAGGTAAGAACGGAGGTGGCGTAAGTCAGGGTGTCCCAACTTCCAACGGCATC
>NW_006286244.1:1458312-1458792 GCF_000327345.1 Myotis davidii | reverse complement strand
GATGGTGGCATTTGCCTCCATAATAACAAGTCTCCCCCATCCACCTTCTTCTGTCCCTTCCCTCTGTCCTTCGTTAGCTGCGTTCAGTTCGCAGTTCTCGCTCTGGTCACCAGATGGCGCGCTGACCCCTATTTTCTAAATCCTCTTCAAAGCCAGGCTGCGGGCTCAGTCCCTAGTAGGGGGCGTGCAGGAGGCGGCCGATCTATGGTTCTCCCTCCTCATTGGTGTCTCTCTCTCTCTCCCTTCCTCTTTGAAATCAATAAATATACATATATGTAAAAAAAAAACCAAAAAACAAAAAACTAGGACCCGAACATGCTGCAGACACACACAGCGAAACGTCCAGCGGTGGGCCAGTGCCGGGCGACAGAGGGCGGCCCTGGTCCAGCCCGGGCCTCGGGCTCAGGCTCAGGCGATGCGCGTCCTCTCTCTGCCCCACGCTACCCTCAATGACCCCCTCCTCCCCTCCCACCCAAGTCA
>NW_006286244.1:1456792-1457902 GCF_000327345.1 Myotis davidii | reverse complement strand
GAAGACGAGATGGACAGAGGGAGGGGAGAGACGTCAGAGCGGCCGTGAGCTGACAGACACAGTGTGCCGCCAGGGAAGGCCGCGCTCGGGGGCCCGACATTCCCAGCCAGCGGCCTCGCACACGATGCTCTGCAGGGCTAACCTCTGGACCACGCGGACAGGTGACTGTTACTTTATCATTTTTCCTACCATCGTTTTTTTTGTTTTGTCTTGTTAATCCTCACCTGAGGATATTTTTCCATCGATGTTTACAGAGAGTGGAAGGCAGGGGGAGAGACAGACAGGGAAACATCGACGTGAGAGAGACACATCGATTGGTTGTCTCCCCTAGGTGCCCCGACTGGGGCTGGGGTTGGAGCCTGCAACTGAGGTTCATGCCCTGGACCAGGATCGAACCCGGGACCCTTCAGTCCGCAGGCTGATATTCTAACCACTGAGCAACACCGGCCAGGGCCGTTTTTCCCTATTTCCTTTGAATTCTTTTATAAGACCAGCAGGGTCACGGGGGTGGGTGGGTACTTTTAAGCAGACGGCCACGCGGAAGGGATAAAAGAACCCCCCCACTTCTGGGGACTGCCTGGGGGAGTCTCTCACTCCATGTCCCCTGGCCCACGGGTTCCTAACAGAACCCCAAGCGAGGACATCCAGGGCCCCTCACCGTCTGACCCCAGCTTGTCTGCCCGGCCCTGTTTCAGACATGGGGCCGCTGCGCGTGGCCAAGGCACCTTCCCGCACTCCGGTCTTTACTTGCTGCGTCCGGCACTGAGGGCGGAGGGACCGAAGGCTGGGAGATCCCAGCTTCCCACAAGCTGTGAGATCCCAGCCTCGGGGCCTCTCTGACCCTCAATCCCCTCCCCAGGGACATGCCCTGTGGAGTGTCGACCACACGCCAGGCTGGCCCGCCATCCCACTGGCCCCCGGGCAGCCCCAGGCCGCGGCTAACTCCTGCTCTGCCCGCAGAGTCAGCCCGAGGGGAGACCCCTTACCTGCGAGAACCCTTCTCACGGACTGAAACACGGCAGTGAAGACAGACTCTTCGGCGGGGTGGAGCTCCGGGGCCAAGAAGAAGAGCGCCAAGAAGCTCACGGCCGCCTGGAAGGCCGGGGCATC
>NW_006286244.1:1455328-1455665 GCF_000327345.1 Myotis davidii | reverse complement strand
AAGCCCTCCCGGCCGGAAGCCAGGATGTAGGCGGCATCGGCCCTCAGGGCCTGGAGGGCCGCTTCGGACTGCGAACCTGTCTGCACTAAAGTCCTCTTCATCTTCTGCAGGTGGAGCTGCTCCAGGCAGTACCTGCCGACGGAGTCAAACCGGGCCGCGGCCTTTCCCATCTTCCTCCAGCTGCGTGTTTCCACGCCCGGGAGCAACGGAGGGAGGCCCGAGCTCTCCGCGGCCTCGGCCGAGAGAACCCCCGACGACGACGACGCGGCACGGTACTGGCTGCAGTTCAGGCCGAACGTGGCGTCCACCTGGGCCCAGGTGTGCGCGAGCAGCAGCC
>NW_006286244.1:1449446-1454290 GCF_000327345.1 Myotis davidii | reverse complement strand
GCTGGTCCAAGAGCTCCTCCTGGTAGGACGAGAGCAGCTCGGGCTGGAAGGCTCCGCCGCGCAGCACGGCCTCCAGCTGGCTCCGGAGGTCCCGGCTCAGGGCCGGTCGCAGCTGGCCCGGGCCGGCCTGCGCCCCCGCGCCCCCCGAGAGCAGGTGCCTGAGGACCAGGCAGGGCTGGAGCAGGTGGCCGGTCACCTCCCCGAAGGCCCGCCTGGGGTTGACCTGCTGCTGCTGGACCGAGAGGTAATGGCCCAGGGCCAGGTGCATGACCTCGAACAGCAGGGCCGCCACCGCCGCGGAGGCCTCCGGCTGCCGGCAGGCCGCCCAGCACAGCTGGCTCAGCAGGGCCACCAGCAGCTCCTGCCGGGCCGCGTAGATGACAGCGAGGGCCGGCGTGGACAGGACGCCCTGGCAGCAGCTGAGCACGGCACCGACGTGCCTCTGGGATCCCGAAAGGGAGAACTCGGCGATTCTCTCATTGATGACCTGAGCGTTAGGAGAGAAAGGAAGGAAGCTCATGACTGACCCTCAACACACACACACACACACACACACACAAAATACAACAGCATCAACCCACTCACTCCTTACCTCATCTTGATTTAAATAAAATTAAAAAATTAAAAAAAGGAATGCCAGTACTCGGCCTTCCTGGCTCAGTGGTTGAGCATCAACCTATGAACCAAGAGGTCACGGTTCGATTCCCGGTCAGGGCACAGGCCTGGGTTGCGGGCTCCATCCCCAGTGTGGGGCGTGCAGGAGGCAGCCGATCCATGATTCTCTCTTATCACTGCTGTTTCTCTCTCTCTCTCTCTCTCTCTCACTGTCTCTCCCTTCCTCTCTGAAATCAATACAAGATATTTTTAAAAATAAATAACAGAATAAAAATTTTAAAAAGTGACACACAATTTAGAACATACTTTCAAGAACCACTAGAGCCTACACGGCTTCAGGCAGTTTGACCCATTAATCCTTCCGCTGGCAGCCTTCCCTGCTCTTCTCCCTCTTCCTGCACGCACGTGGGCGAGGCAGTGTAGGTCGAACAGCACCAGCCTGGCAGCCAGGCAGGCCTGGGCCACTGCCTCGCTGTGTGGCTTTCAGCAAGTTACTTAACCTCTCTGAGCCTGGCACACACAAAGCGCTCCTTATCAGTGCTTTCTACGGTCACCAGCTATGCCCAGCGTCTTGGCAAATACTCCCGTTTTGACAACGAAGCTCATAATTCTGATCTGAGACTTCGAAATCACTCTGAGTCAGGAATCTGAGGACATTCCGAAGCAGATTTTGGCCTCTGATCTCCCCTTCAGGCCAACAGGAAGGGGGCGGGTCACAAAGTAACATTATCGGCTGGCTATCTCTTCCAGTTAAAAAGATAATCAACAGTCGCTTCATGAAATAGTTCTAAATGTTTCCTGAATATTAAACAACAAAGTACTTAGCCCAACGTAGAGCATACGATACTTGTTCGATGAACAACGGTCATTATTATAACTCTAACTAGAGGCCCGGTGCACAAATTCGTGCACAGTGGGGTCCAGCCGGCTTGCTCCAATCGGGCCGATCCACGGCGGTTGGCAGGCCGTCCCTGCCCCTAATTGTTTTGCGGGGGCTGATTGGGGCCAGGGCCAGCTGGGGAGGACGGGCCACAGGTGGTTGGCCGGCCGGCCCTGCTCCCTGGTCAAACTCCAGGTGGAGCGGACAATTTGTGTATTAGCTTTTTATTATATAGGATTTTATTTCTTTCTCCCCTACCTTGACATTTCCTGCAAACTGATATAATTGACCCTAACACCAATAAGAAGCCTCCCGTGCTGACAGGAAGTCGAGAGAGAAGCACATCACACACACACACACAGCACAACACAAGACACTCCTACCTTGACCAGGGAGACCTGGAGGGTGACGGTCTTTCCATTCTTGAGGAGGTGCTGCAGCTTTTTGCTACGCAGAACGTTATCTACATAGACCCAGAGCCTTTCAACAATGTCCTCCTTCAGTTCAAGTTTCTTCTTATAAAATGAGACTAATGATTGGCTGGCCCAATCAAGTAACACCTAAACGCGGAAGAAACAGACTCTGAAAAGGAGTGAAGTTATTTGCCGAGAAATAAAAACACTGGGCATTTACGGAGACATCCCAGGGACAACCAAATCTAACTGCCAGGGGGAACCCTCGCCTCTAAGACCCACCTTTGGTAATGGTCTATTATGTAGATGCTTTCACATCATAAAATGATTATTCTTACAGAATAAAAACAAGTTGGTCTTCTTCTGAGGTCCATAAAAAGTTCAAGTGAAATTCTAGCAGTTTCTTCTAACTTCTCTATACAGTTATGCTAAATTTCTCAAGTTAGAAGCATGATTGCTCAGAAAGGCCACAAAACGAAGCAAAAAATGCAGAGTTAAAAGACAAGGGTTTGGCCTGGCCAGCATGGCTCAGTGGTCATGGTTCCATTCCTGGTCAGGGAACATGCGCGGGTTGCGGGCTCGATCCCCAAGGTGGGCGTGCGTGGAGCCTGCAACCAGGGCATGTGCCCCGCCCAGGAATCAAACCATGACCTCCTGGTTCATAGGTGGACGCTCAACCACTGAGTCACAGGGGTCAGGCCATACTAAAGCTCCCCCCACCCCCACCCCCCGTGATTTCTCAGGCAACCTTCAGCTCACCAAATTCCAAAGACGTTCAACGAAGCTCCAACAAACAGCTGCACGTGAAACATGGCTTTGGATTTACGAACAAATGGAGCTACCAACACGGTCAGAACATGTGTCTGGCACCTCACTCCGCATTTGTTCGCCGATGCGTGTGCTTAATTTGGAACAGGGGAGGTTTCCAAGCATAAGAGGTGCTGACGGAGGTTTTGCCACAGAAACCGTTTGTTCATGAAACGCCCGACCGATTACTTTTCCTTCAGATATCACTCTAACTTCCAACCATGTTTCCCTCCCCAGCTTCTTCTCGGGTCTTCTAACTTTTTTTTTTTTTACTAAATGTCCACATGCAGTCTACCTAACCGGTGATCATAGCAGGTTATAAAAATGTAAGTCTCGCGTTAAACTTACTTGCTCTTTTTTCGGAAGAATGCACTGGTGAGAAATCCAAGCGAAGTGCGCTAGCTTTAGCTTGTCTTCCCAGGAAGTCCTCTTGCTTTTAAGCTTAAGGGAAATGCCAGAGTAAACAGCAGCCATTGCCGCACTTCACCTACGATAGAACGCGATCGGAAAAGTTAGATTAAGGTCAAACTCAACAGGCACCAGAAAATGAGCATGATGAACCTTATTGTCTACATAATACATATATGTATGTGTGTGTGTGTGTGTGTGTATCTTTAATGAATTAAAACACATCAACAGGCCCTAGCCGGTCTGGCTCAGTGGATAGAGCGTCGGCCTGAGGACTGAAGGGTCCCAGGTTCGATTCCGGTCAAGGGCATGTACCTTGGTTGCGGGCACATCCCCCGTAGGGAGTGTGCAGGAGGCAGCGGATCGATGTTTCTCTCTCATCCATGTTTCTAACTCTCTATCCCTCTCCCTTCCTCTTTGTAAAAAAAAATCACTAAAATATATTTTTAAAAAAACAACACAACAGAATTGTTGGGCATAAATCTATACAATAAGTTGCTGGCGCACAAGAATTTTCTGGGGGGAATGCAGACAAAAGCAGGCAGGAGATAGGTTACACACATAGGTACGACTATTCCTACTGTGCAAACATAGCATCCTCAAAGGTGAGTACGCATGAATTCAACTGGGCAAAACCCAATGGAAGAAGATCCATTCACACATGGTTTGGGGTTGAAAAAGTTTAAGTTTCTGTACAAATCTCCTAAAACATACTATGTATTATGTATCAGAAAAGAGTTTCATTAAGTCGTTCAAAGAGCTAAACAAGCAGTATTTAAGGAAACAATATCCCTCCAAGTGGAAAAAAAAAATTTAGTATAAACCCAAAGGGAGTACTGTTATTTCGGCTGCAACAGTAACTCCCCACTATAACTTTGTTAATGTGTAAACTCACAAAGACATGCTGCTTTCCAAAAAGACTACAAAATGCAGCTACCCAATCAAGAGTGCAAACAGAGAACACAATAACATCATCAACAAAGAAGGAAGGCAAAACATACCAACCACCTAGAATTCTATACAATTGAAGGGTAGCTTTGAGTTTCCTAAAAGTTATAGTAAAAAAAGGAGGGGGGAATATCTCTGGTTAAGCCATTTTCATTAGATGAAAACACACGTCATTACTTCAAAAAAGAAAAATGCTCACGATCCTTAATACTGAAATTCTGGTAAATAAAAAAAAACAACAACAGGGCAACGGAAACACCAAAAAAAATAAAATAAAATAAAAATCGCAGTCCATGATTCTAATATAAAACTGTCAAAGCGAAAGAATTTCCGGTTGGATCACTTGCACTTTTTAAATCCATGGGCCCGGGGAATCCTCCAGACCTGCCTTCGGAACTCACTATGAACATGGAATGAGCGAACGCCGGTGAACGGCACCGACATGGAGCGCGGGACCCTTCCCTCCGCCACACGGGACAGGCCCGGCCCAGCGCTGTCATCTTCCCGTTTTGCCAAAATGTCCAAAGCCCGACAACTAGTTACTTAAGTTCCAAGTTCAGTGCGTTTGTAGCCACCGCCGCGGCTACAAGGTAACTTCCAACGTGTTTGCAGAATCGGCTACAAAGACGCGCAGGGACCCTCCGGGATCTACCCGCGCTCCGCTCGGGGGCCCCTGCAGCGGATCTGGGAAGGGGTCCCCGTGATTCCAAAAGCTGCTCACGCGCGGCTGCCCTCGGCATCCCGCCGGGAGAGGCCGGGCCCGGGGCGGAGGG
>NW_006286244.1:1444651-1448607 GCF_000327345.1 Myotis davidii | reverse complement strand
CGAGGGGGGCAGAGGGCACCGGGTCCAGGTCTCCTTCTCGTGGAAGGAAAAAGGAAATGTCTTTGGGGCGAACTCAAGAGTCAACTTCGCACATGGTGATGGTGGGCGGAGGATGTGAAACCGACTTGGAGACCGACCTGCCAGGTGGCCTTCTCGGGGGGCTTTTGCGCCTGACAGCCGGGGGAGACGGGGGCGCTTAGGCGGGACTCGCGATCGCCAGGTAAGGCGCGGGGTCCGGAGCGAGTGGATGGTCAGGACAGGGGTGTCCTGTCCGGTTAGACTTGGCGGAAGTGGCGCCCAGTAGGGCTTGCTGCGTTCGCCCTGCACGTGCCAAAGTGTCTGCATCGTGCGCTTCTCGCGGCGGGCGCGTGGGCTTCCAGCACCGAAAGGTGGGTCGCGGGCTCGCCTGCCCCTGAGCTCACCTCTGACCTTGCAGGGTGGCACCTGGGGATGGTCGCTCCCGCTCAGGAGCAGCATGTGGGTGCTGTGTTGGGAGGAACCGTAGGAGGTGATGCAAGTGTGTCCTATACCTGAGTTGGGAGATGGGGAGGGATGGAGGGATTGGGGAGGTGAGGACGGCGCCTCCGCGTTCCCCAGCCTGGGTCCGGGCTCTGCGTAAAAATCTTGCAAAGGAGAGTAGGAAGGGGAGTGTGTGCCGCACCTTTACACTCGGGGAAACTTCGCGTGGGGGGTGGGGGCTCGGGGACTAACTACACAGGCCTGAGGTTGAAACCTGGGACAGTGTGTGACCTCCGCGCGCGCCTTCGTTTCCTCTTCTGCAAAATGGAGCCCCTGAGGTGGGGTTTGCACGGGGACCGAGGAAGGAATAGGGTAGACCAGCGGTTCTCAACCTTCCTGATGCCGCGGCCCTTTAATACAGCTCCTCATGCTGTGGGGACCCCCAACCATAAAATTACTTTCGTTGCTACTTCATAACTGCAATGTTGCTACTGTTATGAATCGTCATGTAAATATCTGATAGGCAGGATGGATTTTCATGGTTACAAATTGAACATCATGAAAGCATAGAGATGTTCCACAAAAACAATATGTAATTATAGATGTGTTTTCCGATGGTCTTAGGCGGCGCAGCCCCTGTGAAAGGGTCATTCGACCCCCCCCAAAGGAGTCGCGACCCACAGGTTGAGAACCGCTGGGGTAGGCGACTGGGCCCCACAGGTGGGCAGCGCGCTGTGAATATTAACTGTTAGCTGTCATCACTCCCTTTCCGTCGAAAGGCCTTCCGGGTGCCCTGTCGGCCTGAGTTCGCTGCGTGAAACGTGAAGCAAACTAACTGGTTTTCTCTTATGAGGTTCCCCATCCTTCCCGCCTGGAAAGTCACTGATAAACTAGAAAAACCAAAGCGTTTTTCTCTGTGATCAGCGACGAGTCCGATGGGCGTCTGTCGGCACGGCTCCGAGGCTCCTGCCTCGGAAAGTGGGGGAAGGTCTCACTTCGCTGCTCGGGCGGAGGCGGTTGGTTGTATGTGGTTGGTTTTTTAAAAATATATTTTTATTGATTTCAGAGAGGAAGGGTCTTGAGCTGAAAATGACTATATTTAAAAAAAATTTTTTTAATTGATTTCAGAGAAGAATGGAGATGGAGAGAGATAGAAACATCAGTGATGAGAGAGAGTCACAGCAGCTGCTTCCTGCACACTCCTGACTGGGGAGCGAGCCCACAACCCAGCTCTGTGCCCTGATGGGAATGGAACTGCTACCTCTTGGTGCATGGGACAGTGGCTCAACCACTGAGCCACACCAGCTGGGCTCAAAGAAGCTTTTGGAAGGAAAAGATGGCGCAGCTGAGCTGAGCTGAGCCGCTTGGGTAGGACGTAGGCGTCTGTCGGCACGGCTCCGAGGCTCCTGCCTTGGAAAGTGGGGGAAGGTCTCACTTCGCTGCTCAGGGACTGTGTGTGTATTTGGGCGGAGGCGGTTATATGTGGTTGGTTTTTTAAAAATATATTTTTATTGATTTCAGAGAGGAAGGGAGAGGGGGAGAGAGAGAGAATTACTATTACTGTGTCATAGGTAACCTTGAAATGACACGGTGGAGACGGAGGGCTTTTCATCCTCCACGCGGGCGGAAGCAGTGGGTCGTTTTTAAGATGAGCACAGAGGCCGTCAGATTAGCTCTTTGGATTAGCAGGGCCTGCGGGGTTGTGGGGTTGGATTGAAGGTAGAGGCGGCCCGTCCACTTGTCCTGGCAGCGTCCTGTGTGCCTGTGGCTCCTGAAGGAAAATGATGGCTTAGCCCAGACAGAGTTTTGTTTTTTAAATGTATTTTTATTGACTTTGGAGAGGAAGGGAGAGGGAGAGAGAGAAACATCCATGGTGAGAGAGAATCATGGATGGGCTGCCTCCTGCACACCCCACACTGGGGATGGAGCCCACAACCGGGCACGTGCCCTTGACCGGGAATCCAACCTTGACCTCCTGGTTCGCAGGTCGATGAGGGCCAGTGTGGGTGGCTCCGGCGAATGGAGGAGCCCGAGGAAAGCCCCTCAAGTGAGAAGGTGGGTGTTACCCCCCCACCCAGACAGGTGGGTCCAAGTAACCTTGAAATGACTCGGTGGAGACGGAGGGCTTTTCATCCTCCACGCGGGCGGAGGCAGTGGGGCGTTTTTAAGATGAGCACAGAGGCCGGCAGATTAGCTCTTTGGATTAGCAGGGCCTGCGGGGTTGTGGGGTTGGATTGAAGGTAGAGGCGGCCCGTCCACTTGTCCTGGCAGCGTCCTGTGTGCCTGTGGCTCCTGAAGGAAAATGATGGCTTAGCCCAGACAGAGTTTTGTTTTTTAAATGTATTTTTATTGACTTTGGAGAGGAAGGGAGAGGGAGAGAGAGAAACGGATGGGCTGCCTCCTGCACACCCCACACTGGGGATGGAGCCCACAACCGGGCACGTGCCCTTGACCGGGAATCCAACCTTGACCTCCTGGTTCGCAGGTCGATGCTCAGCCACTGAGCCACACCGGCCGGGCCAGACACAGACATTTTAATCCGCGTGTGGAAGCTGAAAGAGCGCTTAGAGGAGGCACGAAGGAACCCTGAGGTCTTCCCTCTGCAAAATTAACTTCACGGATATGCGGTATCCGCCTGGTTATAAGGCAGATGGCCCTCCGAAGAGGGCGGCACCACGTGGTTCAAATCTCTCCCATTACAGGGCACTCCCTCAGTTACCCTGTTCCCAACAACCAGACGCTGTCTGGGCTAAAACAACCTCAGGGGAAGCCAGTTTGGGGTATTTACACCATCAGCGGATGCAGTGCATGAGGAATGAAAAGAAATTATGCCCACCTGGATGGGTGCCGAGGGCCTGGGTAGCGTTTCCATGGAGGGCACCCTCCGAGGGTCCCAGAAATGCTGGTTGGGTAGATGCAGAGGTGAGGTGCTCTGGGAAATGGAACTTGATGGTTCGGAGTGGCTCAGGCGACCCCGGGGACACTGATGCCGACGGTGTAAGTGATTCGTTGGAGTGAAATCGTTTCATGAATTAATATACGTGCTGCCTCGTGTACTAGACCTCTAAATACGTAGATGTAAGGTAAAGATTAGAAGCAGACATCTGGGCTTTATCCACAATCCTAAATTCTTTTGCCTTTAAGTGAAGCGCATTTTCTTTTTAATTTTCTCGTTGGAAGGGGAAGGTTGTCTTAGGTGTGGGCTTACCTTTCTGACACTTTACTGACATTAACTGCTGCTCAGTGCCTCTGCTGAAGCAAAAACCCCTTTCCCGTCTCATTTTTTTAAAAATATATTTTATTGATTTTTTACAGAGAGGAAGGGAGAGGGATAGAGAGTTAGAAACATCGATGAGAGAGAAACATCGATCAGCTGCCTCCTGCATACTCCCTACTGGGGATGTGCCCGCAACCCAGGTACATGCCCTTGACCGGAATCGAACCTGGGACCCTTGAGTCCGCAGGCTGATGCTCTATCCACTGAGCCAAACCGGTTA
>NW_006286244.1:1436390-1439757 GCF_000327345.1 Myotis davidii | reverse complement strand
TATTTTTAAGGAAATATCTTTTAGACTTGAGTGTAGGAATGCAATCTGGCTGGAGACCTTACATCTTGGGTGACAGTGCAGTGACGTAGGGGGGTCAGGAGACATGCTTGCAAGGGGAGTGACTGAAGGAGGGCACTTCAGGGACAGAGGCATGTAGGAGTGTGGAGACGTGACTTAGGTTTGGCAGGAGTTGAGGAATCTCAAGTCCTAGTAAACAGCCCCCCTTCCCCCCCCCCCAGAGGTAGGAAGCAGGGTGGGCTGGCTGGGGAGGAGGCAGAGCAGGTTGGGAATGGCCAGGGCGCGGAGCTGGCGGGCAGGAAGACGATTGGCAAGAAGCCTTCCCTGGGGGGAGATGCCAGAGGTCCCAGCTGACATGGGAGACAATCCGTTTCTAGTGGCATCTGCCTGCCTGGTTGTATGACTTCTGCTTCTCCCACCTCCACCCCACCCGCAAAAAACACACCTTTGAGGTTCTACATTGCATCCTGAGCCCCCCAACTTGGAGCCTTACTCATTTCATGTGCCATTTGCACCTCGGGACACGTAGGTCCGTGTCGGTCTGTGTCTGCGTGGAGACTAGATGTAAAAGGCCCTTGTCATTTTATTTTTTTAAAAATATATTTTATTGATTTTTTACAGGGAGGAAGGGAGAGATATAGAGAGTCAGAAACATGGATGAGAGAGAAACATCGATCAGCTGCCTCCTGCACACCTCCCACTGGGGATGTGCCCGCAACCATAAAATCTGCAAACCAGGTACATGCCCTTGACCAGGAATCAAACCTGAGACCCTTCAGTGCACAGGCTGACGCTCTAACCACTGAGCAAAGCCGGTTAGGGTGGCCCTCGTCATTTTAAAGCTCCATGAGGTCTGACCGAGGCAGGCAGTGTATGGCTCATTTCTTTTTCTGCTGTGAGTTACATGTCTGCACAGCTCATTAAATACACTTTGCCCTAAAAGCTCATTGAATACACTTGGCCCTGGCCGGTGTGGCTCAGTTGAGCATCATCCGTGCACCGAAAGGTTGCCGGTTCGATTCTGGTCGGGGCCTGTTTCTGCTGTGAGTTACATGTCTGCACAGCTCATTGAGTACACTTGGCCCTGGCCTGTGTGGCTCAGTTGAGCATCATCCCGTGCACGGAAAGGTTGCCAGTTCGATTCTAGGCAGGGCCTGTGCCTGGGTTGCCGGCTCCATCTCCGGTGGGGAGCATGCAGGGGGTAACTTGCAGGCTCCATCCCCGGTGGGGAGCATGCAGGGAGTAATCGATGTTCCTCTCCCACATCAATGTTTCTCTCTCTCCCCCTCTCCCTTCCTCTTTTTCAAAAAATCAATAAAAATAGCCCTGGCCGGTTTGGCTCAATGGATAGCGCATCGGCCCATGGACCGAAGGGTCCCGGGTTCGATTCCGGTCAAGGGCCTGTGCCTCGGTTATAGGCTCCGTCCCAGCCCTGGTCGGGAGACAACCAATCGATGTGTCTCTCACATCGATGTCTCTCTCTTCTCTCTCTTTCTAGCCTTGCCCCCTTCCTTCTACTCTTTCGTACCATCGTCTAAGTGTGCCTGGTTCCCATGAGTCTTTGCAGCCCCCCGACTTCTGTCTGTGGGTAAATGTTGTGAGTGTGGCTGTGGTTTCTCCTGAGCAGTTGTTACTATGAAGCAGGAAAATAATCGTGTCCTGGTTTGATATAGCAACTTTGTTGGAGGATTCCTTAAACAGTGGGCACTACTGAGAAAGAGACAGGCGTTGTGTGAGAATCCTCGTTTTAATTCCAGAAATACTAATAAGGTAGCATTTGGAATAAAGGTCTGTGATCGCCTATTTTTACCTGGAAAAGTTTAGATATCTTATGTAAGTTAAAAATTATGGGAAATTCTCTAATTTTAACAAAGATATAATTATATCCAAATTCAAGTTAAATTTTAAAGATTTTTATCATTTAAAAAAGCCCTGGTTTGATATAGCAACTTTGTTGGAGGATTCGTTAAACAGCGGGCACGACTGATACATGAGAAAGAGACAGGGGTTGTGTGAGAATCCTCGTTTTAAATTCCAGAAATACTAATAAGGTGACATTCGGAATAAAGATCTTGTGATCGCCTTTTACCTGGAAAAGGTAAGATAGTTTATGTAAGTTGAAAATTATGGGAAATTCTGAAATTTTAACAAAGATATAATTATATCTAAACTCAATTTAAATTTTAAAGATTTTTATCATTTAAAAAGCTAAGGAGGTAAAACTTGAAATTGCAATATGCGTCTCATGTCTGAGTCTCTCCAAAGACAAGTCTATTTTAAGGAGTTGTTTTTTTGTATTTTTGTTGTTTTTTTAATGTGTCCATTTATGGATATTATTACTATGGAAAACAGTTGGGGAAGGGGAACTGACTTCTGCAGATTTTTATTTTTGAAGATTTCTTTAATATGTTTTTACTGATTTTTAGAGAGAGGAGTGGAGAGGGAGAGAGAGATAGAAACATCAAGGATGAGAGAGAATCATGGATCAGCTGCCTCCTGCACGCCCCCCACTGCGGATGGAGCCCGCAACCCGGGCATGTGCCCTGACCAGGATTCGAACCGTGACCTCCTGGTTCATAGGTCGACGCTCAACCCCTGAGCCACGCCGGCCGGGCATGTCTCTGTGCTTTAGTTGAGTGTGGCTGTAAAAGAGAGTTACAGCCCTCATTCCTGCCCTTGGCATCCCTGCTCCCACCCTCGGGGCAGGTGCCATGTTGTAAACGATGGTTTGGATCCATAGAAGCTGCCGTTCGGGGCAACTAACGGGCAGATTTGTTAAAATGCGAATTTACAAACCAGTTCCCAGCGACCCCAAATGTGGCCAATTTTTCCTGTTGTTCATTTTCACCCCTTGCTGGTGACTCCCTTGCGACTTTCCTTCTTCCTCCTCCTCATCCTCCTCCCCCGCCCTCTTTTTTTTCCTCCTCCTCCTCCTCCTCCTCCTCCTCCTCAGACCTGCACACACTCTCGAGGACACAGTGTCACTGTAGGGCCTGTTCTCTTGTCTCCGTTCTCCTATCTTTCACGCGCTCACTCGTGGGTTTTTCTTGAGAGAGAGGATCCCTTCCTCCCCTCTTGCTGGGAACAAAAAGGGAGACACATTGAGACAAGATACGTTCCCATGGCAACAAGAGATTGGCAGTAAAAAATCTGGAAAAGTTTTAGTTAGCCTCGGCTAAAACACGAGGAATCGGGCTGCTTTGGGCGAGTTTGGAGACGAAGAGTTCTTGCAGTTAGATTAAAAGCAGCTTTAGATGAAAAGAGAGAGTGGGAGCAGAGCATCCCCCGCCCCCATGAGGAGCCCCTCCTTTTCCCAGCACCTCCTCAGCCCGATCCTGAATTTCCCAGG
>NW_006286244.1:1435924-1436215 GCF_000327345.1 Myotis davidii | reverse complement strand
AGTGGAGTCGGGGTGATCTGTGGGGTTCCACCACTGACATTGGCTGTGATACCATCACCACCGGGGGACTACAGAGACGGACGCGAGCACCGCCTGGTCCTCGAGGGATGCCTGTGGCTTCTTAGCTGCTCGTGGGGCGGGTCCTTCCTATCATTGATTTTCCACGAGGGAGGCGCCCCGGCTGGATGGGATGCGCCCCCAGATCCCTGACCGTCCCGTGTCCCGGTCCCCCCCGCCCCCAGGTCATGAAACGGGTGCGCACCGAGCAGATTCAGATGGCCGTGTCCTGCT
>NW_006286244.1:1433164-1435723 GCF_000327345.1 Myotis davidii | reverse complement strand
AGTGGAGTCGGGGTGATCTGTGGGGTTCCACCATTGACGGTGGCTGTGATACCATCGCCACCGGGGACTACAGAGACGGACGCGAGCACCTCCTGGTCCTCGAGGGATGCGTGTGGCTTCTTAGCTGCTCGCGGGGCGGGTCCTTCCTATCGTTGATTTTCCGTGAGGGAGGCACCCCGGCTGGATGGGATGCGCCCCCAGATCCCTGACCGTCCCGTGTTCCGGTCCCCCCCGCCCCCAGGTCATGAAACGGGTGCGCACCGAGCAGATTCAGATGGCCGTGTCCTGCTACCTCAAACGCCGGCAGTACGTGGACACCGACGGTCCCCTGAAGCAAGGCCTGCGCCTGTCCCAGACCCCCGAGGAGATGGCAGCCAACCTCACAGGTGGGTGCGGGCCGCTGCGGGCGGGCGAGCTGGAGAGGGGGACGCATGGCAAGGTCCCTTCCGCTCTGAAGCCGATGAACATAGATGTTTTTTTAAATACCACCATTGCCCGGCCAGCGTGGCTCAGGGGTTTGAGCATCGACCTATGAACGAGAAGGTCACATAGTTCGATTCCCAGTCAGGGCACATGCCCGGGTTGCGGGCTCCATCCCCAGTAGGAGGCAGCCGATCCATGATTCTCTCTCCTCATTGATGTTTCTATCTCTCCCCTCCCCTTCCTCTCTGAAGTCAATAAAAATATATTTTTTAAAAATATCACCGTTGATAGCCTTGAAACAAGGAGAGAATGCTGGTTTTAAAAGGAAAGGACATTCTCAGGACACACATGAAAATTATACATTTAAATACGTAGTAAAAATGTGAAGTTGAGGACACCCCCAGAAAACAGAGCAGAAAGACCAGTGGGATATGGGGGGTGAGGGGGAGATGAAAGATCAGTTCAGGAATCTGCCCTTGAAGCAGTAGGAGAGCCAGAGAGAAACCAGGGGAATCAGCAAAATGATTCCAGCCCGGCCGACGGGCCTTAGCGATTGAGGATTGGCCCATGAACCAGGAGGTCGCGGTTCGATTCCCAGTCAGGGCACAGGCCCGGGCTGTGGGCTCGATGATCCCCAGTCAGAGTTGTGCAGGAGGCAGCCCATCAGCGATTCTCTCTCATCGTTGATGTTTCTATTTCTCTCCCTCTCCCTCCCCCCTCTCTGAAATCAATAGAGATTATGTTTTTAAAAGAAGAAGAATAATTCTTTTTCCGTCCCCATGTGTGTGTCTTCTCTGCCTTAGTGCAAACAGAGTCTGGCTGTGCCAACATCGTGTCCGCCGCCCCGTGCCAGGCGGAGCCCCAGCAGTATGAGGTGCAGTTCGGGCGGCTGCGGAACTTCCTCACCGGTGAGTACCCGGCACCCCGAGCCTTGTCCGATGAAGAACGAGTCGTGGGGATTTTGCCCGGAGCCTGTTACGTTCCAGGCACGGTGCTGGGTTAGAGAATCAACGGTCATTTACCGCCCTGACCGGTGTGGCTCAGTGGATAGAGCGTCAGCCTGCGGACTCAAGGGTCCCAGGTTCGATTCCGGTCACGGGCATGTACCTGGGTTGCGGGCACATCCCCAGTAGGGAGTGTGCAGAAGGCAGCTGATCGATGTTTCTCTCTCATCGATGTTTCTAACTCTCTATCCCTCTCCCTTCCTCTCTGTAATAAATTAATAAAACATATTTAAATTTTAAAAAAAATATTAAAAAGATAAAAGATAGTTTATCACTTGCCTCAATCGTACGGTTTTTGGAATTTCTGAGAGAGTTGAAGGACAAGATTAAAGTTTGCAAGGGCGAGGGCTCTGGGTGTATTTTTATGGTATTGTTTATATATTTTTTTAAATTTTTTTTTATTGATTTCAGAAAGGAAGGAAGAGGGGAGAGATAGAAACATCCATGATGAGAGAGAACCATGGATCGGCTGCCTATTGCACGCCCCACACTGGGGATCGAGCCCGCCACCCGGGCCTGTGCCCTTGACCGGAAATCGAACCGTGACCTCCTGGTTCACAGGTCGACGCTCAACTACTGAGCCACACCAGCCGGGCTTTGTTGGGCTCATATTTCGGTCACCAGCCTCAGAAACCAGGGTCCTGACACCGTGTGGTGTAGTGAGGCGGTGGGAGGGTGGGGGATCCCCAGGAGGGCCCCCCCCCACGCTCTGAGATGATGCTGACTGTCCAGCGCTCCCCTCTTCTCGTAGATTCCGATTCCCAGCACAGCCAGGAAGTGATGCCTCTCCTGTACCCCCTCTTCGTCTACCTCCACCTCCACCTGGTCCAGAACAGCCCCAAGAGCACCGCGGAGAGCTTCTACAGCCGCTTCCACGGCATGTTCCTGCACAACGCCGGCCAGCGGGACGTGGTCGAGCAGCTGCAGGCCACGCAGACCCTGCAGGACATCCTGTCCAACCTCAAGCTCCGCGCCTTCCTGGACAGCAAGTACGTGGTCCGCCTGCAGGAGGACAGCTACCACTACCTGATCCGCTACCTCCAGAGCGACAACAACGCCGCCCTGTGCCGGGTCCTCACCCTGCACATCCACCTGGACGTGCAGCCCGCCAAGAGGACCGACTACCAGCTCT
>NW_006286244.1:1431086-1433118 GCF_000327345.1 Myotis davidii | reverse complement strand
TGCCCGGGGGCCCGATCCTGCAGAACGAGGCCGCCCTGGACGTCCTGCAGGAGAGCATCCGGCGGGTCAAGGAGGGCCCGCCCTCCCTCACCACCATCTGCGTCTACGCCTTCTACCACACGGAGCAGCTGCTGAACGCCGCCGAGATCTCCCCCGACGGCAAGCTGCTGGCCGCCGGCTTCGACAACTCCTGCATCAAACTCTGGAGCCTCCGGTCCAAGAAGTTGAAAGCGGAGCCCCACCAGGTGGACGTGTCCCGCATCCGCCTGGCCTGTGACATCCTGGAAGAGGAGGTAGGGAGGGTCCTGCTCCCTTCCCCCAACCTGCCTCACTCATCTGCTTAGAACAGTGGTCGGCAAACGGCGGTTCGCGAGCCACATGCGGCTCTTTGGCCCCTTGAGTGTGGCTCTTCCTAAGAAGTGAATAACAATGTACCTACCCATATAGTTTCAGTTCAAAAAATTTGGCTCTCAAAAGAAATTTCAATCATCGTCCTGTTGGTATTTGGCTCTGTTGACGAATGAGTTTGCCGACCACTGGGCTAGAATATTCTTTCCAGACGTGACTGATCTCACAGAGCAGGGACTTTTTGACTTACAACCCTCGTCCGATAGCAAACTCATGCCGTGTAACCTGCAGCCTTTGAGTCCTACCCAGACCTAACCTTGGAAGAGATGAAAATTATTATTATTATTTTTTTAATATAGATTTTTATTGATTGCAGAGAGGAAGGGAGAGGGGGGGAGAGAGAGAAACATCCATGATGAGAGGGAATCATGCATCGGCTGTCTCCTGCACGCCCCCCACTGGGGATCGAGCCCACAACCCGGGCATGCGCCCTGGTCGGGAATGGAACCGTGACCTCCTGGTTCACAGGTGCAACGCTCAACCACTGAGCCACACCGGCCGGGCACTCCCATAGTTAAGTTCTTATATAAACTTCCTGGAGTAGAGCAATGAGTCATTCTTGAAATGTTGAAGTGTCGTTGTAACCTCTTTGGAATGGAAAGCACTAATATTCGTGGTCACAGTAGAACCGTAAGCTCCCACATGCTAACATGTTTTTAGTCCCCGGTGCCTGTCACAGCCATTTTGGACACGGGTGGACACGCGTGTGTATTTTCCCTTCACTTTCCCTCGATCCTGTATACATTGGAGCCTTTGCTTTATTTCAGTTTAATGGTTTTTTCAAGGAGAAGTTAAAAGGAGGCCCTTTTCCTAGGCGAGAACCTAAAACTCACACATATATTTATTTATACACCCACCACGGCAATGGGTGATAGAACCTTCATCTCGCTGCCCTTCATTCTGGTAGGGTTTCATGAATACCCACCGTGATGGATGAATCCCGGGGTTGAGGCGGCTGTAGCTTTAAGGAGCCTGCCTGTGAGCGAGTGAAAGTTTTGGACACAGACTGTGTCCTGATGGGGGAGAGGCTGGGGGTGGGAGGGGAGCTTCCCCCCGGGGACCAGGGGCAGCTGTCTTCCCGGCTGTCCCCCACACAGGAAGTCTGTCCGAGAACCACAGGGGTCACTCGGCTGTAGAGTCTCCAGGCCTTGCTCCTTCGGGGAAATGTTTGCGACCTCTACAGTTGCTCCTTCGGGGAAATGTTTGTGACCCTCCGGAAAGTCACGGTTCTAAAACCGCATCTCTCTTCCCTCGTGGACACCAGCAGAGCGAGCCTGGTCACAGGGTGTGCGTGCCACTTACTGGTGATGGCGCCTTTCTGGCTTACTGTTCCGATGGGCCCGGGGTTAGTTGTGGCTACACTGCTACAGTGGTTCTGTATTCATCATGCACTGAGCCTGGCCGGCGTGGCTCAGTGGTTGAGCGTCAAGCTGTGAACCAGGAGGTCACGGTTCGGTTCCTGGTCAAGGGCACAGGCCCGGTTGCGGGCTTCATCCCCAGTGCGGGGTGTGCAGGAGGCAGCCCAGAAACTGACTTTCTGCTTGTTGGATGTTTCTATCTCTCTCTCTCTCCCCCTCCCTTCCTCTCTGAAATCAATAAAAATCTTTAAGAAAAAAAAACACAC
>NW_006286244.1:1427401-1429533 GCF_000327345.1 Myotis davidii | reverse complement strand
GCAACAGCTTCTGCAGCGCGGCCGCCGACGGCTCCTCGGGCGAGCTGGTGGGCGTGTACACGGGCCAGGTGAGCAACGTCCTGAGCGTGCAGTTCATGGCCTGCAACCTCCTCCTGGTGACGGGGATCACGCAGGAACATCAGGAACATTGATTTGGATTTTTTGATTTTTTTTTAACACCCTCGTGGTGACGGACCAGACGGCAGCCGTGGAGCGAGGGCTCCGGGCTGCATCTGACGATCGAATCACTGACTGACTGTGAAAGACTCCCCGCCTCTCCCCGTGTCCCGCGCGGGAATCCTGGGCGCGGGCACCGCCCTCGCCCCGGCTCTGAGACTGTGCTGCTTCCACACAAAGCTGAGAGGAGGGGCCGGTTCCCAGGGGCTTCCGATGGAGGGTCTGGGGCCGTCAGCCCTCGGCAAAAGGTTGAGAATCACCACACCACAAGCACAGAGCGTCCCTGTAGACCAGTGATGGTGACCCTATGACACACAAACTCATTTTTGGTTGATTTTCCTTTGTTAAATGGCATTTAAATAGATAAAATAAATATCAAAAATAGAAGTCTTTGTTTTGCTATGGTTGCAAAGATCAAAAAATTTCTATCTGTGACACAGCACCAGAGTGAAGTTAGGGTTTTTCAAAACGCTGACACGCCGAGCTCCAAAGGTTCGCCATCACTGGGCTAGGCCCTCGCAGCCCTGGCTTTGTCCGGAAGGTCGTCCGGACGGTCGTTCCGCTGTTCGGCCATCCGGTTCCAATTAGCATATTACGCTTTTATTATCATATATGTTTTAAGTCATGAAACTGAGACCAGGTCTGCGCAGGCGTGGGCGCTAGGACGTGTCGGGATTGGTCTCAGTGGGCTAGACACGGAGCCGCGTGGCTCCTAGAGCAGCCAGACCTGACCCGCCCCTGGAGTGAAAGCACCGAGGGCTGAACATACACTCAGAAGTAAATCTTTCCGGACAGTAGCTCTCAGAATCCACAAGGAAAGTCACCATAGGCTGCCCTTTCAGTCGGCTTTGGAAACCCCTTAGCCTCAACCCAAGAGTGAGACCCACAGACATCGCTCCATAAACAGACTCACCTTGCTGTAGCTTTTTTATTTTTTTTTAATATATTTTATTGATTTTTTACAGAGAGGAAGGGAGGGGGATAGAGACTTAGAAACATCGATGAGAGAGAAACATCGGTCCGCTGCCTCCTGCACACCTCCTACTGGAGATGTGCCCGCAACCCAGGTACATGCCCTTGACCGGAATCGAACCTGGGACCCTTCAGTCCGCAGACCGACGCGCTATCCACTGAGCCAAACCGGTTAGGGCTGCTGTAGCTTTTGCTGAGCTAAATCCTTGGCTGCAAAACGCATGGAAGGAAAGAGGGGTGTGAGCTGTTGGGGACTTTTTACTCAGTCACGCGGTTATGGGCCCATCTCCTGGGGTCGCCCTTAAGAGCGAGACCCCTGCCATGTCCCGGGCAGGTGCTATTTCCCAAGCAGCGCCCCCCTCTTTCACCCGACCTTCCCCGATATCGTGTTTCCCACACGGACCACTAAACATCTCTTCTTGTGTCCCCTTTGCGGCCCCGCCCGGCGTGCCCAGGAGGAGGAGGAGGAGGCCGAGATGAAGACGCTGCGGGGCCACTGCGGGCCCGTGTACAGCACGCGCTTCCTCGCCGACAGCTCGGGGCTGCTGTCCTGCTCCGAGGACATGTCCATCCGCTACTGGGACCTGGGCACCTTCACCAACACGGTGCTGTACCAGGGCCACGCCTACCCCGTGTGGGACCTGGACATCAGCCCCTACAGCCTGTACTTCGCCAGCGGGTCCCACGACCGCACCGCGCGGCTGTGGTCCTTCGATCGGACGTACCCGGTGCGGATCTACGCGGGCCACCTGGCGGACGTGGACTGCGTCCGCTTCCACCCCAACTCCAACTACCTGGCCACGGGCTCCACCGACAAGACGGTGCGGCTCTGGAGCGCCCAGCAGGGCAACTCGGTGAGGCTGTTCACGGGCCACCGCGGCCCCGTGCTGTCCCTGGCCTTCTCCCCCAACGGGAAGTACCTGGCGTCGGCGGGCGAGGACCAGCGGCTGAAGCTCTGGGGCCTGGCCTCCGGGAGCCTCTAC
>NW_006286244.1:1425954-1426939 GCF_000327345.1 Myotis davidii | reverse complement strand
GCGGGGGCGGGGAGGGGGTACGGACAGGTGGTGGTGGTGGTGATGAGCGGATGCGAGATCAAGAATGGGGATGCTCTGGAGGTGGGGGGGCACGTTCTTCCAAAGAGGCCCCCGTGTCCTCGCGAGAGCACCTCCTGTCTGTCTCATTCTCCCCCTATTCCCCCCTTTGTGGAACCACGATGCTGCTGCTGACCGGCCGGGGGGCCCACTTTGGTCCCAGGAGGGTCGCAGGTCACAGCCCACAGCCGCTGGCTGGCGGGAATGCAGGGGTGGGGGCGAGGAGCAGCCAGGATTTTTATTGATATTATAATTATAGTAATTATGATGATGATGATGATGATGATGGAGAAGGGGGCACCCAGCACTGGCAGAGGCGTCTCTCTGCTCTCCACCTTCAGGTCTGGCTCCCGGCACTGGCTCTGATGCTTGGCATTTTGAGGTTCAGGGAATCCTGGAGCACAGTGTCTTTTGGGAAAGGGAGGATTTCTGGGCGACGGGTGGGTCACCCCCTTCCCCCTTTCCCCCCCCCATGTGTCCCTAGAAGTGGGTGCATCCAGTGGAGGAAGCCTGGGGCTCAGGCAGTGATGGTGGGAAAGCGAGATCTCCTGGCTCACTTCTGTGAACAAGCCCCCCGGCCCCCCAAAATGTCAGAAAGAAATGAAAATCATGTGAGGTGATCAGTCCGGAGGCAGAATGAGAAAGCGTTGGCTTCCCCCACCAGCGTACGGTCAGAGGGGTGGCTTTTCCGGCCTTGGGCTCCTTGAGGTCACCGCTCCCGCCTCCTGCATCGCAACAGCATCTTGATGCACGCCTTGTGAGACACACTGTAAGCACCATGCACGCATCCGAAAACCCCGACGCCAGGTCTGATTTGTGGGAAAAGGATTCAATCTTTCTGGGTTGTTTTTTTTCCCTGAAAAGAGTTATTTTGTATTTTATTTTCTATTAAAAATGTATTTAGTTTCCCAAAAACAAAGTGTTGGCA
>NW_006286244.1:1422636-1425826 GCF_000327345.1 Myotis davidii | reverse complement strand
TGGCTCACCGATCGCATGTCATACCGTGCGGACATCCCAGACTGCCATGCTGACCGGAGACAACGTCTGCGTTGCCACCCAGAGTTATTTGGTGAGATTCGACTTCCAGTTCTCCTCCTCTGAAGACCCCGTTGTGAAATCGCTAGGGGGTGTTATTTAATGAACTCGAACTACTTATTGAACCATTTCCAGGTAAAGGACTCGTTCAGAGATGTCAGTGACGCCAGAATTTCTACAGTGTGCTTCCCACGCGTCATTTTCTGGCAAGGACACGAGGATTCCCAGGAGGGTGTTTAGGGAGACTCTAGAATTCTGTGCCAAAAAACTTTTTTTTACTTGAGCCTAAGGTGCTAATCGGACATGTTTCTTATAGATAAAAATATATATTTGAGACATTGCAAGAAGGATCCTTTGGCAACGTAAGACAGTTATCACCTTCCACGGGGCCTGCAGGGAAAAGCCTAGAATATGCAGGCGTGCGCTCATCTGGACAGGGTGAACCCCTCCGCTGGATTGGACGGCGTATTGCTAGAAATAATGAAATTCTCCGATTGGACCGAATCATACTCGGAAGTGGAAATATCACTGATCTGGAAGCTTTTGTGTTTGTTTGTTTTTTAATGCAGAACTTCTTTGATTAAACGCAGAAATGTAGAGGTTGGTCAGTCTTCACCTTGCCGATCATGTATATATACTTTTGTGATTTCAATGGAAGCTTAATGATTTGCATGTTTGACCTATTTTTTCTTTTCCTTTGGTGTGCTCATTTTAATGTGGGGTCATCCAACCTTCTAGAACGCCCCTCACAACTTTCCCCCAAATCTTGGAACTATTATGAGGTGGGTGGGTGGGTGTGTCTGTGTGTCCACAAGGGTGTACAGAGGACGCGGGCGCCCCCTTTAGGTGGCTCTCTGCTGTCTTTTCTCTTCAGAGCAGTCCTATGGTGTGGACAGGACGGGTGATGCTACCATTTTGTATTGAAAATAACCTAAAGCCTAAAAAAAAGCTATATAATTTATTTTTTTGGAATAAAGAAACTTTAGAATATTCAGTTATTTTGAACCACAATGATGAATCTGTGATGTGTATATGGTGTGGGCAGGGTACAGATGAAATAATCTTACACTGACAGTCTCAGTAAATCTGATTGTAAATTTTAATTTTAGCCGTAGACTGGCCGAAAGAAAGAAAGAATTACGATAAAGGAAAGTCCTGCACAGAGAAAACGGGAAACAGTGAAAAGTTTTTCAGTTCAAGGTCTAGCTTCTAAGGAGACGATGACTAGCTTTTCATTGGTTTCATGCGTGTATTAAAAAATGTCTTGGTTGTATTAAAAAAAAAAAAAAGGTATTTTTTTGAGTACGTAGGCTTCTCATTTTGCTGTCGCCCAGACTGGTATTTAAGTAAATGGATTAAAACCTTAGTCTGTCCTTCAACCTGGCTTTCAGTTGCTTGTTTGGGAAATGTGTCCGTTCATTCTATGGCCAGGCTGCAGGCCGGTGAGGCTTTTGTTTGCTCCCGGGGCTCCTGTCCTCGCAAGCTCCCTTGTCGCCCATGCAGAGGACAAGAACCCACAGGTGGAACTGTCCTGGAGGTAATCCCAGCTGCTCTCGAGTTCCCATCAAAGGAAGTCCCTTTTGAACTTGATACCGGCTGGCCACTAACCCCATGAAGCGTCTATTCACTGGGGGCCAGATTTTGCTGCGTGGGGCAACCACACCTCCACCAAGGGCCCTCACTGTCCTTCCCGGGGGCAGGATCTGAGGTTCTGCTGGTTGTCTCAGAATGAACACCCCACCTTCCCTTGCTTTGCTGTCGTATTCTTTATTTATTTTTTTACTATTAATCCATTCATATCTCAGTGCTTCGCTTCTTCCTTCCCCAAACACACCGTAGAGCAGTGATGGCGAACCTATGACATGCATGTCAGAGGTGACACGCGAACTCATTTTTTTGGGTTGATTTTTCTTTGTTACAAATAGCATTTAAATATATAAAATATCAAAAATGTCTTTGTTTTACTATGGTTGCAAATATCAAAAAATTTCTATGTGACACGGCACCAGAGTTAAGTTAGGCTTTTTCAAAATGCTGACACGCTAAGCTCAAAAGGTTCGCCATCACTGCCATAGTGCATTTCCTGCCCTTCTCGGTGGCCAAGCAATATTTTTTAATATGTTTTTATTTTGAGGTTCTGCTGGTTGTCTCAGAATGAACACCCCACCTTCCCTTGCTTTGCTGTCGTATTCTTTATTTATTTTTTTACTATTAATCCATTCATATCTCAGTGCTTCGCTTCTTCCTTCCCCAAACACACCGTAGAGCAGTGATGGCGAACCTATGACATGCATGTCAGAGGTGACACGCGAACTCATTTTTGTGGGTTGATTTTTCTTTGTTACAAATAGCATTTAAAAATATAAAATATCAAAAATGTCTTAGTTTTACTATGGTTGCAAATATCAAAAAATTTCTATGTGACACGGCACCAGAGTTAAGTTAGGCTTTTTCAAAATGCTGACAACGCTAAGCTCAAAAGGTTCGCCATCACTGCCTTAGTGCATTTCTTGCCCTTCTCAGTGGCCAAGCAATATTTTTTAATGTGTTTTTATTGACTTCAGAGAGGAAGGGAGAGGCAGAGAGAGAAACATCCATGGTGAGAGAGAATCATTGATGGGCTGCTTCCTGCACGCCTCAAACTGGGGATCGACCCCCAACCCGGCATGTGCCCCCACCGGGAATGGAACCGTGACCTCCAAGTTCACAGGGCGACGCTCCACCCACTGAGCCACACCGGCCGGGCCATTTTATCCTGATTTCTAAAAAGGTAGTGAGACCTTACCCTTATTTCCAAGTGGGAATAGTACCGCTATCCGCAGGCCTCAACCACGACCCTGAAAATAAGAACCATCTGGCCCCGCGGCCATCCCTCAGCTGACAGATGTCCCCACCACGGGGTCTCCGTGTGTCCTCGGGGCTTTCCAAGACCCTCTCCTCCAGCTTTCCTGGCGCGTGAGTGAAAACGCATGGCGCCCGGCTTGGTCTCCGTTCTGAGCGGCCAGAGGGCCTGGACCACGTGTGCGTTTGCACGTTATAAACTGATTTCTGCGCCTTCGCCAAGTGCATCCAAATGCCACTCTCCGCCAACCACCTCCTCCATCCACACCGCCTTCCGGAACCGAGCCGCCCC
>NW_006286244.1:1414286-1421674 GCF_000327345.1 Myotis davidii | reverse complement strand
ATCGGGACCCCCGGCCGCTTGCAGCGCGGCGAGGAGGGCAGGGTGACCTCTTCCAGGGGGTTTTGGACCCAGAAGCGCCGGACCGGGCGCTCCGCCCACAGTGGCTGTCGGGTTGGCTGGGCACCTGCTGGGCACCTGATTCGCTTTCCGTCTGTTTGGTTCGCTGGACCTACGTTCTCCGAGGCGCGCGCGTGGTGTCTCCCTAGAAAGTCGGGCCGGCTGCTCCTTGGCGCTGCCAGCATTCGCAGAATCAGCCGGGTTTTTATTCTCTCTCCCCCCACCCCCATCTCTTATTTTTAGAAATTAGAACTCGAGCCCAAAGCATGTCTGTTTGTATTATGCACTTACACTGATTTTTTTTAAAACACGATTTGCTCTATTTAGGCAGGGTTACTAAGCAGTCACTTTTGCCACGTGAAGCGGAACCATCTAAACCTTTTTCCCCATCTGTCCCCCTGCCTTTGCCCCTGGGGTGATGGATAGGAAGTAGCTTTGCTATTTTCAGAGCAGTGGACCCTGGCCCGGGTTACTGATGTATAAAGTCTAGGAGTTTTGCCCTGGCCGGTGTGGCTCAGCGGAAGGAGCGTGGGCCTGGGGACGGAAGGGTCCCGGGTTCGATTCTGGTCTATGGCAGGTTCCTGGGTTGCAGGCTCAGTCCCCAGCTCTGGTTGTGCCTTGTGCAAAGGCAGCCAATTGGTGTCTCTCTCTCTCTCTCTCTCTCTCTCTCTCTCTCTCTGTGAAAATTAATGGGACAATAGCCTCAGGTGAGGATTAACAACAAAATCAAAGATAAATCAATAAACTCCAGAAGTTTTGAGAAACGATAGATCACAACCCAACTAAACCAAAAGTAATTTTTATAAAGAGAATGAACGTTTTTAGAAAACAAAATCCAGGTAAACAGGTGGATTTTATAGCTCCTCGTTTTTTAGCCATTAGAGAAAGCTTTAAATGCACGTTTTTTAGGTTTCTCTAAATCTTCTTTTCTCTCCCGCCCCCCCTTTTTTTAAAATTGATTTCAGAGAGCAAGGGAGAGGGAGAGAGAGATAGCAACATTAATGATGAGAGAATCATTGACGGGCTGCCTCCTGCACGCCCCACACTGGGATTTGAGCCCGCAAACCAGACACCAGGAATCGGACCGTGACCTCCTGATTCACAGGCTGATGCTCAACCACTGAGCCACGCTGGTTGGGCAAAATCTTCATTTCTTTCGTTGTGGGTCCCCTTGGTGAGCAGACGGAAACGTGGTTTCTGTTCCTGCTGGGGCTTCCCATGAGTGAAATGATCACATGATCACGTGACTAGAGATACAAGTGCATCTGTGATGAGGGCTTGGAAACAGGCTGTGAGGCTCTCGGGGAAACACTTGAAACCGGTGAGCACCCCACATTCTCTGCTGCATAACCATTGCCTTAGAAGGGTTCTCCAAACAGTGGCTGTTGACTTGGGGGCGGGAGGTGGAGGGGTTGGTGCTGGGCAGTCCCGTAGGAGCTGTCAAATCTTAGGGGCATTCTTGGTATCACCCAGGTGCAAAGAGGACTAGTTCATCACTTGGTCGTACGTAGATTTTGATGGAAATAAAGATCCTTGTGTCTGGCCAGTGTGCCTCAGTGGTTGAGCATTGAGCTAGGAACAGGAGGTCACGGTTCGATTCCCAGTCAGGGCACGTGCCCAGGTTGTGGGCTCGATCCCCAGTGTGGGTTGTGCAGGAGGCAGCCAATCCATGACTCTCTCTCATCACTGATGTTTCTCTCTCTCCCTTCCTCTGTGAAATCAATAAAAATATTTTGAAAAGGGAAAATTTTGAAACGAGGAGCTCCCGTGGACTGAGCTGCTTGGGCGAGCGGCTGTCCCCCTCCTCTGTCCCCCTCCAGTTCGCAGCTTGGGGCCCAGAGCAGGGCGCAGAGCGTCTTAGGTGAAGGTGTAAGTGGCGGTGGGACCAGGCCCAGGTTGAGGCTGAAATATAGAGACCCTGAGCCCTACACGGAGTGGCCCCCTTTCTCCATGAACTTGGAGCAAGTGTACGGGGACCCAGTGTTATTTTGTTTCTGAGGTATTCAGTGTCAGGAAGGTTTTCTGGTGCCCACACGTGCTCAGCCCACTGGGTAGCCCAGCCCTGCCCCTCTCTCATGCCCATCATCCCTGTACCCTCTTACCGTGTCCCCATGTGTCCTGCTGGTATGTTAAGACAGCCCTAACCACGGCAGGAGCTGTGCCACCTTTTATTTAAAGAAGGGAGCTATGTGGGTACGCCACATGGAATGACTGTGAACATAGAATTTGAGGAAATAAATCGGGTTACACACTAATTTTAAAAAATATTTTTAAACAGGTAATGAATACATATGGTATCTGATGAGGGAATCTGATGAAAACCCCTCATTAGGACATCTGGCTTCCTCGGAACTCATTCGATAGGATATATTAAAGCCAGTCTGGGCGTCGGCATTCATCGGGTTCAGAGGAAGTGAGGGGTCACCATCAGTTTGTAACTTATCTTCATAAGGGCAGTCCCAGAGGTTGCCACATGGCTGTCAAGTGCTGGAGATAAAGAGCACTTGTGTGTGTGTGTGTGTGTGTGTGTGTGTACGCGCCTGCCTGTTTCTTAATCGAGAGACCAAAGAAAGCTGAGTTGAAGAGAAGGAATTCCACTGTTAATGTGTTAATTTTTAGAAAAACGAATATAAAAAAAAAACCACCTTTTTCAAAAATTCAGCTACCCACTCGAATAACAGTATTTTCAACCTTTTGCAGCAGTTTCGGGAAATGCCCCCTGAACTGCCTGAGCAGAGCACTTAGATCTTAAGGCATTTGTACCAGGACCTTAAAAACAGGACCTGCTGTCTGACATGTTGCAGATGTGCGTGGAGACGTGTTCGCATGACTTCCATGCCCAGCCCCCGGCCCTGGGCGTCGGGACGTGCAGCTATCTCTCTCCAGCTGTGGCCCACACAGTGGCTCTCCAGGCTTTTCCCACTGATAACCTTTCATCTTATCACCGTGGCCTTCACTGCAGGGCTCACCGGGAGCCCTCATGGGCTGACGGGATAGGAGTCATCGGTCAGAGCCCTCGGCTGCACCTGGACGATAGGAGAGCCTGCGAGGCCTCTTGCCGTCCCAGTGAGCCAGGCAGTGAATGGGGGCCTAGAGTTGGGCCTTCCATGAGCCGAGGGCCCCTGGGGCTGCTGGGAGATTATAACGGGGCTGCCAGCCGGGAGGCCCTTGGTGTGATGGGCCGCTGTGTGCAGAGGCGGCTCTTCCCACACTTCCCAGGCCGGCTCCTAGCCTCACTGTGGAAGGTACATCCCCCCACCCGCCACCCCCTACATGTGCATTTGGGGCCTCTGGTGGGGGGCGGGGCGGGCGGTAGGCCTGGGAGGGTGCCTCTCAAATTCTCGATAAGGTCTTGTGTGTGTGGCTATAGATTAGGACCATTCTTGGAACCCGATGCCGCCAGGAGCTCTTGCTGAATCTGTAGTTAGATTTTATGAAGACAGACCAAGAAGTGACCAAAATAAACAGAGGCTGGGCCTATGGGTGCCGTGAGCGAGGAGAGGGCGGGCAGTGCTCAGAGCGGCCGTTCCCCGGGGCCCAGGCCGGGCAGAGGTGCTGGCCAGGACACTGAGGCTGCGCCCTGGCACGGGGTCCCCTCCAGGAAGCCAGGCGTGTCTGTCCGCCGGGGAAATGCCGTATTTCAAAGAGAACATGAACATTCGGTGCATGGCTTTAAGGGTAGAATACACACCAGATTTGGAAAGGACTTAGTATGAAGAAAAGTAAAATCTCGTTACTTTTTATCTTGATTCCATATTGATTCCTATTTTTGGATAATTTGGGCCAAATAAAATGTATTGCTAACATTAATTATACCCTTTTTTTAAAAAAAAAAATCTTTATTGTTGAAAGTATTCCAGATGCCTCCTTTCCCCACCATGGGCCCTGCCATAAAGGGAGCATACTCTTTTCAACATGAGGGGAACATGTTAAATGACACGGGTGGGCCCCCCGGACACGCCTGCAGGTCAGTGAGCGCTGGAGTCCAAGGCAGGCCTCCCTGCTGTCACTATGCGCAGGCGCACGCCCCCTGGCACATGCTCACGGTCGGGTCTTGCATCAGACTTGCCAGGCCTCAGTCTTCGTTCTGCCGAGTCCTCTCTGAACCTGACCGGTTTCCTACACCCCCTGCTTCCTGCTCGTCTCCCAGCCCCGCGTGTCTTCACTTCCTTCCCCGCCCAGCCGCATGCTTTATCCCCAAAAACTGATATTGAGAAAGGACAGGCCCCGTGTGTGGTGAATGCCCGTTACTGCCCTCCCACGCGGATGGCGAGTGCTGTTGACATTCTAGACGTCATCCAGGGCTTTACCTGCAGAATTTGGTCTAGAAACTAAGATACGGTTAGATACCAAGGAGGAGCGATGAGTAGTGAATGTAGGAGAAAATACCATCTGAGACGAATGCCCAGATCAAGAGACAGGAAGGAGGGGCCGGGGCAGGGGGGACGTGGTCAGGTCAGGGTGATGCGGACAGTTTTTATCAGGTGCAGGGCATGGTCAGTCCCTCCCTGCGGTCGCCCTACTTGTTCTGCCCTGGGACCCATGCGTTCTTCGTGTAGTCGGGTCAGGGAGCGGAAGGGACGACCTGTCCCAGCACCAGCCCCTCGCCCAAGGCCCCCGCGAGCTGAGAGCGGCCTCCCTGCGGTCGCCCTACTTGTTCTGCCCTGAGACCCACGCGTTCTTCGTGTAGTCGGGTCAGGGAGTGGAAGGGACGACGGTCCCAGCGCCGGCCCCTCGCCCAAGGCCCCCGCGAGCTGAGAGCAGCCCGTGTCTTCCAGCTGCCGTCGGGTTCCTAGCCGTGTCCAGTGTCATCACCATGTCAGCGCCCTTCTTCCTGGGGAGGATCATCGACGTCATTTACACCAACCCCACCGGGGACTACAGCAGCAGCCTGACCCGCCTCTGCCTGGCGCTCAGCGGCGTGTTCCTGTGCGGAGCTGCGGCCAACGCCATCCGTGTCTACCTCATGCAAACCTCAGGTCAGCGCCCTCTCCCCGGGGGCACGGCGGGGAGCCCCGTGGGTGTCGTGTGCTGATATTAAAAACCTTAATTCCATCAGGTGGCATCTTGGCGTAAGGAGGAGATTTTTTTTTAACATGTTTGTATTGATTTTAGAGCGAAAGGAAGGGAGAGGGAGAGACAGAGAGCGAAACTTCAATGTGAGAGAGGAACATTGATCAGCTGCCTCCTGCACACCCCCTACTGGGGATGTGCCTGCAACCAAGGTACATGCCCTTGACCGCAATCGAACTCGGGACCTTTCAGTCTGCAGGCCGACGCTCTATCCACTGAGCCAAACCGGCCAGGGCAATACAAATATGTTTTTTTAAAAAACAAACATTCAGTAGGGACACTGCCCGACGCTGGAGCCATGGATTGTGGTAGCTCAGTGCCCTCTCCTCAGCCCTCCTTTTACGTGACTTGGATTGAGCTGGGAGGGAGCAGCCGTCTGTTTTACGGGAGGTTTGAGAGCACGGCTGTCACGCGGGAGGCTGGAGCCGGGTGATGCCTGGACAGTGTGTCTGTGTCAGGCCAGGTGGCTCACGGGCCCGTGCCCACCACAGTCACAACAGCCCCCCAGACGCCCGGATCCACGTCGGTTGCTGGCCATTGAGTTAATAAAATAAATACTCGGTAGATAATTAACCAGTTGTTGCCGTTTGGAAGTTCAGTACAGAAAAGGTTGCCGAGGAAGGACACCATTAGCTCTCGAGCAGTCACGGTAGTAAAACGTCTCTGTAAATAAGTGGTAAGCATCTCAGCCACGTTATGTTTGCAGGATCCCTGTAGCCTCTCCTCCGCCTCCTGGCTGCAGGGACCAAGGGAGAATAATGCTCATTTCTGGCAGTTTCCTGCCCAGCTGCCAGGGTCCCGGGGAGTGTCCCAGGGACCCATAGGGCAGCAGCCGCGCCTCCGAGGCCGCAGGCGGAGAGGGATGACCTCGGCCCCTCACTGACCCGCCCCTTTCGCAGGGCAGCGCATCGTGAACCGGCTGCGAGCTTCCTTGTTCTCCTCCGTCCTGAGGCAGGAAGTGGCTTTCTTTGACAAGACCCGCACGGGCGAGCTGATCAACCGCCTCTCCTCGGACACGGCGCTCCTGGGCCGCTCGGTGACCGAAAACCTCTCGGACGGGCTCCGGGCCGGGGCCCAGGCCTCTGTCGGGATCGGCATGATGGTACGTCGGCCCCGCTGGTGTCAGCACCTTCTGGTCAGGGCTGGGCCTGCGCCAGGCCTCTCCTGTCCGGGCGGAGCTCGGGGTGAGCTGCTCTCTCCCCTCTGTAGCCACTGGCCAGAGCGCCGCCCACAGGCTGTGGGGACAGACGCTGCTGCTTCCCGCATGGCCTCACACCGCATGTCCCAGGACGCAGTCCTATTGGAGGCAGGCCTGCGCTTTAGGAAAGGTGGCCTTGTGGCCTGGGCTTTCTGAGGATGCTCGAAGGCAGCAGGGGCAAGACCTTCTGTTGCTGAGCAGTGGGAAGACAGGACGTCACACCCGCCACCACAGGCAGTGTCACCCCTGCCCGGGGGACCCCCTCCTCTCCTCCTCGCCTGGGAGGGAAGATCGATCCCCCTCCTTCCAGGGGCCTCTCGCCACTCCGACGCCTTTGTGTTGTCCTAAGTCCGTGGTCGGCAAACTGTGGCTTGCGAGCCACATGCGGCTCTTTAGCCCCTTGAGTGTGGCTCTTCCACAAAATACCACGTGCGGGCGCACGTACACTTTTTCTCAGCATTTTAGAAGAGCCTTGTTCTGATTATGCTATTTTCTGAGCAAATGAGATTTAGCAGATCTTAATTATTTGTTGAAGGGGTGCTAGTACCGTTTAAGATACGGTCCCCAAATTGCAGGGTTGACAGGAAACTCCACCAGGCCACTTCTGGAAGTCGGCTGTTTCTTCTCTGAGCAGGTCCCGCTGTCAGGAATCGCTCCTCATGCTGAGTTCAGGTCCACGTGCTTCCGTCCCTGAGCCAGGGAAACACTGTAACTCTCCTGCCCTTGTCGGTTATGTCTCCTGCCGAGTCCCTTCCGTCCTTGAAGGGGTGCTAGTACCGTTTAAGATACGGTCCCCAAATTGCAGGGTTGACAGGAAACCCCACCAGGCCACTTCTGGAAGTCGGCTGTTTCTTCTCTGAGCAGGTCCAGCTGTCAGGAGTCGCTCCTCATGCTGAGTTCAGATCCACGTGCACTGAGCCAGGGAAACGCTGTAACTCTCCTGCCCTTGTCAGTTATGTCTCCCGCCGAGTCCCTTCCGTCCGCCCGTCGCAGGACGCGGGTGTGTTCGGTCTCTTTGCCATCTTGGTCATTTCAGGGGCACCCGTGGCTCAGGTTGCTG
>NW_006286244.1:1410354-1414197 GCF_000327345.1 Myotis davidii | reverse complement strand
GCAGCGTGAGCAGGCGGTCCTCTCCCTCACCCCGCCTGCTCCCCTTCTCTGTCGATGAACCCCGTGATCCAGAGCGCCCTGTCTGCAGCAGCTCTTGGTCACGTGACTCCTGTGTGGCTTGCTCAGTATTCGTGGGTTTTATGAAAAGTTCCACCAGTACAGCCTGTCTCTTCATTGAAACACACACACACACCTACAATAGGTCGTGAGAATTTGCTGCTACTCCGTGTAACAAATACCTTCTGGCTTTGTCTCTGACAGTTCTTTGTCTCGCCTCATCTGGCCACTTTCGTTTTGAGTGTGGTGCCTCCAATATCCATCCTTGCGGTGATTTATGGACGATACCTACGGAAACTGACCAAACTCACTCAGGACTCCCTGGCACAAGCCACGCAGGTAGGTACAGGCCTCCCTTGGCACGGTCCCCCTGAGTGAGCTCAGAGCCACCCGTGGGCGGACCCTAGGAAATGTGCTCAGACTTGGCAAAAACTGCTTACTTTTCCTTAACTTTAGAACTAAAATACTCTGCCCTCTAGACTAGATCACTACTCACCTGTCAGAATAGATCCAGCTTAACTGAACATTACCTGGACTTCTTCCTTCTTCCCATCACTGTTTCTTGTAGGACAAAAAAGCTAACCATATTTTCCAAACACTTTCTGGGTGCCACTCTGTTCTCCGTTAATTAATAAAGGTAGCTTTGCAATGCTGTCCAGTATTGTCTTCTTAAAAAATTAAAAATAATTCTTTCCTTTTCATATTACAAAAACCATCCATGTTTCTGTTTGAAAATATAAAGGGGAAATATAATATGCATCAGCCTGCCTCTCAATTAACATTATTAATATCTTAGAGCCTGTCCTTTTTGTAAGTCTTTTTCTCTGCATGAAGACATATTTCTGTATCTGGCTGTATACCCTCCGGTTTATCTTTCCATCTACCTCTATATAAGCTGTGCATCTGCACAGATCGATGTTTCCAAAAATAAGATTGTTCGGGACTCTCTCCTTTGCAGCCTGTTTTTGGCTTAGTCACGTATCCCTGCAACTTCCACTGCTCGTGTCTTAAAAATGAGAGCTGGTTTTCAGTGCCTCCAGAACTCTTGGCATGTGACCTCCCCCCCCCCGCCCCCCCAAATGTCTTTGTTCTCCCAGCTAGCCGAGGAACGCATCGGAAACATCAGAACTGTTCGAGCTTTCGGGAAAGAAGTGACTGAAATCGAGAAATACACCAGCAAAGTGGACTTCGTGATGCAGTTAGCCAGGAAGGAGGCGATCGCTCGGGCAGGCTTCTTCGGAGCAGTAAGTGCATCGCTGCGGAAAGGGAAGAAGGCGGATGTTGTCACTGGGAGAGAGTGCTATTCTGTGACTCTGGCCATAGAGAGAAAGTGAGTCTATTCTACCTCGGGACTAGGAATTGTCTTCCTTAGAGTGCTTTTGTGAGAGAGGAGGAAAGCAATAAACGTAAGGAAGGAAAGGGCAGTGGGCAGGGGAGACCAGACACCGTGGGATCCGGCACTGGTTCTCAGCGTCACGTGGGTGCTGCTCAGACGGGCAGGCTGTCCACCCCTTCCAGACCTGTTGAACCGGAAACGCCGCGGGGGGGCCAGCAGTCTGTTTGAACAGGTTCCCCGCACCTTTTAATGTTTCCAAAAGCATAACCTCAGTGCACTTCGAGAAGGAAGTGCCCCAGATTGATTGTAATGAACTAGACAGGACCCTGACCTAGAAGCTCACCATGAAGGCAGATTCGTAACATGTCCAGTCTGGACAGAACTTCACAGGTGACACACAATGGCCGGATTCAGCAGGTAAGGAACAGGCCGCGAGGAGGCAGCGCTCACCCAAGATCCCGGACTCCAGTCTCCTGGCCCGTCCGTGCCCAGGCCGTCACGTTAGCCTGTGTAAACACATGTCAGTTATGTGATCACTGCCTCCAGTTAGGGAAGGAATCCTTCATGTTATTTTTTCTCTTTTGCAAACCGAGCAGATAGAGTAGAATAGGAACCTGGGGGTGACTCAGCTGCTAGGTTTCCGTGTAGATGAGATTATTCCTTTGGGTATCGCAGTGTTTTTAGAGTACGTCTTCATTTGAGAGTCAGAGGACAACATAATTGTTTGGAGAAGCCTTGCTGTGGTAGTTAAATGAGGAAGGGGTTACAGGCCGTGGTCTTGCTGACTGCTGTGTGGGTCTCTGCCTCCCACCTGACGTCTGCGTTTCCTTCACTCGACAGACCGGGCTCTCTGGGAACCTGATCGTGCTCTCCGTGCTGTACAAAGGCGGGCTGCTGATGGGCAGCGCCCACATGACCGTGGGCGAGCTCTCTTCCTTCCTCATGTACGCTTTCTGGGTTGGATTGAGCATCGGAGGTATATGATCTAACCAGGCGTGGGGAGTTACATGTGGAAAATCGGGTTCTAGTTTCTGAAAGTAAAACTTCACTCTCCAATTCGTCCATCTCTCAGCAAGTAGCTGCACCTGAAAAAGCTCTGTCCTAGAATCTTATCCCCACTCGACCATATTTCATCTTCTGAGGAACCCCAAACTGCTTCCCATAGTGGCTGCCCCCCTTCACAACCCCACCGCCAGCGCACACAAGTCCCCACCTCTTCACATCCTCTCCAGTACTCACTACTGGTTGGCTTTGGACAATAGCCATCCTGACAGGTGTGACGGGATATCACTGTGGTTTTGACTTGCATTTCCCTGATAACGAGGGATGCTGAGAATCTTCTCATGTCTGTTGGCCATCTGTGCGCTTTCTCTGGAGAAATGTTTATTCAAGTCAGAAAGCCCAGAAATAAACCCACAATCAGATGGTCAGCTAATCTACAGTAAGAGAGACAGGATTATACAAGAGGGGAATGAGTCTCATCAGTAAATGGTGTTGGGAAAACTGGATAGATATATGCAGGAAAAAATAGGAAACTGGATCACTCTCTTACATGATATACAAAAATAAGCCCAAAATATATGAAAGACTTAAATACCGGTACACAGAAGACCTAAAACCAGGAAACTCCTAGAAGAAAACATAGGTGGTAAACTCCCTTCGACATCAGTCTTAGCAATATTTTTTTGGATATGTCTCCCTGAGCAAAGGAAACAAAAGAAAAAAGAAACAAATGGGACCACCTCAAATTAAAAATGTTCCGCACAGCGAGGGAAACCACCAATAAGATGAAAAACAACCTACTGGGTGGGACAGCATTCAATTTAAGAAGAGATTGCTGGGGTATTTAACATTGCCAGGTTCCTGTTCAGTCTGTAGCCTAGTGAAAGTTGAATTTTGAATGCCGAAAAGGGAGGTTTGGTTTTTATAGGTATGAATATCGGGGCACGTTATTTCCCTTCAAGTACAGGCTAAGCATTATGTTTTATTTCTATTGCTATGTTTCTGGCTCAGCAGAATTTCCTCTGTAGCACTGTGCTCTGAACTCAGTGGTGGATTAGTGCAGCCGTATGTATTTGTAAATTCCCTGACCAACCACTAAGTCCTTATTAGAAATCAGGGAAGTCAGAGGAGATGCTGAGGAGGAGGGTACGAGACGGAGGGGATTCTGCCCGTGGGGTCCCAGGCAGCTGCCTCGGGTCCTTCTTTGAAAGCAGCAGGTTTTACGTTAAAAGCACCTGTCACTGCCCAGCGGGATGGGAGCAGCGGACGGCTGTGGCCGGCACAGGGACGGATGTAGTGTCTCCCCTCAGGTCTGAGCTCGTTCTACTCGGAGCTGATGAAAGGACTGGGCGCCGGGGGCCGCCTCTGGGAGCTGCTGGAGAGGAAGCCGGGGCTGCCTTTCGACGGTGGGTCTGCAGCGCCTTTGCTCTTTCTCCTGGGGGTCACAG
>NW_006286244.1:1403990-1409981 GCF_000327345.1 Myotis davidii | reverse complement strand
TCTATTGCTATGTTTCTGGCTCAGAAGAATTTCCTCGGTAGCACTGTGCTCTGAACTCAGTGGTTGATTAGTGCGGCCGTATGTATTTGTAAATTCCCTGACCAACCACTAAGCACTAAGTCCTTATTAGAAATCAGGGAAGTCAGAGGGGATGCTGAGGAGGAGGGTACGAGACGGAGGGGATTCTGCCCGTGGGGTCCCAGGCAGCTGCCTCGGGTCCTTCTTTGAAAGCAGCAGGTTTTACGTTAAAAGCGCCTGTCACTGCCCAGCGGGATGGGAGCAGCGGACGGCTGTGGCCGGCACAGGGACGGATGTAGCGTCTCCCCTCAGGTCTGAGCTCGTTCTACTCGGAGCTGATGAAGGGCCTGGGCGCCGGGGGCCGCCTCTGGGAGCTGCTGGAGAGGAAGCCGGGGCTGCCTTTCGACGGTGGGTCTGTGAAGCGCAGGGTGTGCTGCCCACCGCCCACCTCCCCGCAGGGGCCCTGTTGCCACAGACAGCAGGTGGCAGCCCCGCGTGCCAGGGGCCAGGGCCCTGCCCGTCCCCCATCTGTTCTCCTTGGTGGTTGTGATGCGTGTAGCGGGGCAGGAGGAAAGGAAGAGGCATCATACGTGTAAAAAGCCTCCGCGTGTATTGGTTTCAGGGGATGGCGTGAGGAATGCTGGTCCTGAGGGTCTTGGCCAGCTGCTTCCCTGGAGGCCAGTCCTCAGGACTCAGAAGAAGTGGCCGTGAGCTGTGACCATCCCCAAGCCCTTCGCGGGCCTTGCTGGCGCATGCCCAGTATTGCCCAGTGCCCTCCAGGACCGGGGTGGGGGAAGTAGCCCAGGGGGCACCAGGCAGCATGGACGCTGCCCCCTCTGCTCCGTGGCTGGGGTGTGTCGTCATACTCTCAGAACACGGAGTGAGATCAGATCAGACGAACCCGGGAGCAAGGGAGCGACAGAGGCTGGCTCAGGGCGGCAGGAGCCACCTCCAGGCCGTGGTCGCTCGGGCAGGTGGTTGGCTGTGAGCGCAGTGACCTGCAGGGGAGCTGGGACGGTACCTTCCACCTCTCGGGGCACAGGGCCTGTGCATCGCCTTGGCTGGGGGGCGTGCGGAGCAGCTAAGCGTAGACAGAGGCCTCTTCCTGACTTGCCCGGGGAGCACCCCCAGGGCTACTGGGGGCGGCGTGTTAGCCAGGTGGGAGCTGTGTTCACCTGGGACTCCCTCCGCACAGTGATGACGCTCCGTCCTCCGTTTCAGAGGGGCTGACCTTGAACGAGAAGAGCTTCCAGGGTGCGCTGGAGTTCAAGAACGTGCACTTCGCCTACCCGGCTCGCCCCGAGGTGCCCATCTTCCAGGACTTCAGCCTCTCCATCCCCTCGGGGTCCGTCACGGCGCTGGTGGGCCCCAGTGGGTCCGGCAAATCCACGGTGGTTTCCCTCCTGCTGAGGCTGTACGACCCCCTTTCAGGTGAGCGGGTGGGTCCTCACCTCGGAGGGCAGGGCCGTTCTCGCCCGTCTCACGCCTGTGCCCTGCACGAGGGCTCCATGTGCAAAGAGCTGGGGGGAGAATTTATTTCGACTTCAGAATGCTCGAGAGACTTTACAAACGCCCAACGGCGTCCGGTTTAATTTAAGATCGTCCCAAGGTGGCGTCCATCTGTCTCTCCTTTTGTGAGACTTTTAACCTTTCAAAAACGGCGCCTGGAGCCTCCCCACCAGACCTGGTGTTGACACGCGTGGGTGGCCCTGACCAGCGGCTCTCCTCCCTCCGCAGGGACCATCAGTCTGGACGGTCGTGACATCCGCCAACTGAACCCCGTCTGGCTGAGATCCAAGATCGGGACAGTGAGTCAGGTAGGAGGAAGCGGGTGTTTTTATTGAGGTTTCTTTTAAAGCTGCATTTGTCACTCGCTTTTTGCTTGGTCTTGAGTCTCCGTGAGGATGGCGGTTTTCCAGATGCACTGAGCTGGTCCCACGTGGCAGGTTGCGTCAGCTTGTAAACAGTGCTGCTTCTCAGGACCTCACGCACTTTAACCCACTGAAGCACTGACTTTTCAAATTTCTTTTTTATTTATTTTTAAAATATATTTTCATTGATTTCAGAGAGGAAGGGAAAGGGAGAGAGAGAGAGAAACATCCATAATGAGAGGGAATCATTGATCAGCTGCCTCCTGCACACCCCACACTGGGAACTGAGCCTGCAACCCGGGCACGTGCCCTCGACTGGAATAGAACCCGGAACCCTTCAGTCCGCAGGACGATGCTCTATCCACTGAGCCGAACCAGCTAGAGCTGGTTTGTGTATATTTCAAGAAGCAATGTCCTCGGTGGAAGGCAGGCGCCGGAAAATGCAGATGGGCTTGTGGTCTCCCAGGGCCTCCCGACTCCCACGAAGAAGGAGCTTGCATTTATGAAGTGCCTACTGTGTGCCGAGCGCCGTGCAGGCGTCTGCCATGGGTCTCGCTTCCTGCAGTGGGTGGGAGCTACAGATGATGAGATCAGTCCTGCTGGGCGATTCATGAGGAATGAGGAGGTGGGGGCAGGAAAGCAGCCTGTGCTCTTTGGGGGCCGTTTAATGGTCTCTCAGATGTCAGTGCTGCGCTGAGTGAGCCCACGGTGTTCGCTAGGCGTGTGGAGTCTGTTTTGAACTTGGAGGTCAACATGTTTTATCTCCAATTTGCAGGAACCAATTTTGTTCTCTTGCTCAATTGCTGAGAACATTGCTTACGGGGCAGAGGACCCTTCTGTGGTGACGGCCGCGCAGGTGGAGGAGGTGGCGGAAGTCGCCAACGCAACTGCTTTCATCCGCAGCTTCCCGCAGGGGTTCGGCACGATGGTCGGAGAAAAGGGAGTTCTTCTCTCAGGTGCCTGTTGTTCTGTTTTTAAATGTATTTCTGTTGATGTCCGAGAGGAAGGGGGAGGGACAGAGAGAGAAACATCAATGCGGAGAGAGAGTCACTGATCACTGCCTCCTGCACACCCCACCCTCGGGATCGAGCCCGCAACCTGGGCATGTGCCCTGGACCAGAATCGAACCTGGGACCCCTCAGTCCACAGGCTAACGCTCTATCCACTGAGCCAAACAGGCCAGGGCTAAAAATGGGGGATTCGAATCGTTTATTCTGTTACCTCCAGTTTCATATGTGCACACAAACCACACAATTTAAGAGAGAGTGGAAGGGAGAGGGAGAGAAAGAGAGAAACACTGATGTGAGAGAGACACATCGATTGGTTGCCTCTCACACGCCCTCAACCAGGGCCAGAAGCCTGCAACCGAGGGACGTGCCCTTGACCGGAATCAAACCCGGGACCCTTCAGTCTGCAGGCCGACGCTCTATCCACTGAGCCACACCGGCTAGGGCTGTGCCAGGCATTGTCTAAACGCATTACACGTATTATCTCATTTAATCTTAAAAAACCCTATGAAGCAGATCCTATCACTGTTCCCTTTTCACTGGGGCACAAGAGAAGCTGTCCAAGCTGGGAAGTGGCAGAGCTGGGTCTGCACCTGCAGGGCAAGGGCCACAGGGAAACCAGGAGCCCAGGGAGCCCCAGGTTCCTGAGCAGAACATGCAGAGAAGACGGGAGCAGAGAGCATCTACCTCAGAACGTCACCCTGACCCTTCCTTCCTCATGTTATGCTCCTCTTTCCCCGGCCCAGAGAGGAAACGGGGGGAAAATCAATGGAAAAAATACCCTCGTGTGAGGATTAAAAAAGAAAAAATGCCTGGGGCATTGGAGCACCTCAGTGAATGTTAGCTAGCACAATATTTGTTACTGTGAATCCTGAGGTTAATGAGGAGGAGTATATTTTAAAACAGGTTTCTGTCCTGCCGTCTGTCTTAGCGAGGGCTGCCTGGGAGGAGCTACCTTCCAGTTGCCACATGGCTTCTTAGAAAAGCCTGTTACCAGGAATTGGTGTTCAGGCTGTGCATTAAAACACCCTTGTCGTTGCCAGGTGGGCAGAAGCAGCGGATCGCCATCGCCCGGGCGCTGCTGAAGGTGAGCCTGCGGCCCCGCGGGGCGGTTGTTTTGTTTTTCATACAGACCTTGTAGCTTGTAATTTACTGTTTTCCTTCTCCCTGTTCTTCCCTTTTTCCTTGGAGGGGAGGGGAGATACATGATTGACAGTGCTGGTGAGAGATGAGTGAGGCATTCCCTGTCCAGACTTAACAAGTATTTGGGGGATATGAGGAGGCCAGTCCTGTGCTGGGATTGACAGGGAGAAGCATACAGTGTAACGAATGAGACAGTGATCCTATCAGAATCTCAAACAGGACCAGTCTGCTTGCTGGTAGAATCCGCAATCAGCTGCCAAGCTGCGTAATGCGGACTGGAAATACTTGTCCAGACTTCCGAGAGGAAAGGGAACGCGCTTTAGCTGGCAGTCAGACGGGATGTTTTAGGAAGGGATAGTCTTTCCTCTGTTATTTAACGACTCCTCTGATGGATAAGTGATTTAAAAGCCTGCTTTATTGAAGCATAACTTACACACCAGGAACTTCCATTTTCAATGTACTTCCAGTGACTTACAGTAAATTTACAGTTACTCAGCCATCACACAATCAAAACAAATATTTCTTTTTTTTTAAAATATATTTTATTGATTTTTTACAGAGAGGAAGGGAGGGGGATAGAGACTTAGAAACATCGATGAGAGAGAAACATCGATCAGCTGCCTCCTGCACACACCCTACTGGGGATGTGCCCGCAACCCAGGTACATGCCCTTGACCGGAATCGAGCCTGGGACCTTTCAGTCCGCAGGCCGACGCTCTATCCACTGAGCCAAACCGGTTTCGGCCAAATATTTCTTTTTTATGTTAGAGCATTTCTGTCCCCCTCAGATAAACCCTTGTACCATGTGTCGCCTTTCCCGTTCCCAGCCTCTGCCTCAGGCGCAGCTCATCTGCCCGCTGTCTAGACCGGCCTCTCTGGTCATCCCAGCTCGATGGAATCGGACAAGAGATGGTCGTTAGCCTCTCTCACTAGCGTCACATCTTCGTGTTTCCTCGTGTTGTCGCCTCTGTCAGAGCTCTCTTCCTCTCTGTGGCTGAGTGGTACCCTCCGTGGGGCTGGCCCACGGGCTGTGTATCCGTTCACCACTGAGACATCGGGGCTGGTTCCGGTTTGGGGCCCTTGTGAACAGTGCTGCTGAGAGCGATGGGGCAGAGGTTTGCATGGACACGTGTTCCTTTCTTCTGATCAACCCTGGGCCCAGCTGGATGGAGTGTGTTAGTGCGTCAGCTCCCCTTACGTTTTCGTCTTCCGTGCTGCCCCCAGCGGAGCAGCAGGCAGGGCCTGGAGGGCCTGGCCTCGTGGGACTCACTTCAGAGCCGCCTGGTGCTGCGGTTGATTGGCAGCAGGAAAAGGTGCCCTGAGAGCAGCGCCCAGTCCCGGGGCCACTGTGATACGGTCTCAAGTCGCCTCCAACCCCCCTTCTGTGCTCATCACAGTCACCTGCGAGCTGTGGTTCTCTTTCTCTGCAGCAGTTCTGTTGTGATATAATTCACACACTCTACAGCTCCCCCATGAGAAGTGATAATCCAGTGGGTTTTAGTGTATTTAGTATTGTGTACCCATCCCAGAGCAATGTTAGGACCTTGTCATCACCCCGGAAAGAGATGCCGTCCGCTGTCACAGTCACCCACACCCCCTGCCTTGTGGCCCAGGGACCCCAGCCCCCAGGACCACGGACCTGCTCTGTCGCTAGGGATGCGCCTACTCTGGGCTCTCCCTGTAGAACCACACGACATGTAGCGTTTCGCGTCTGACTTACTCACCGAGCAGAAGGTTTTCAACGTCCGTCATTTTGTATCACGTACAGCACTTCATTTATGTGCATTCCTGGGAGTTGGTGTTTTTCTAATAACAGTGTTTTCTTTTTCATGTTTTTCCTTCTTTAGAATCCCAGAATTCTCCTCCTGGATGAAGCCACCAGGTGAGGATATCTCAGCACTACATGTGATTATATAAAGCGAAGGCTTCCTTTTCCAAAGTCTCACCTTCCT
>NW_006286244.1:1403393-1403854 GCF_000327345.1 Myotis davidii | reverse complement strand
GACCGAGTCTGTCTGAGTGAGTGACCATCGGGAGGCAGGGGCAGGCTGAGCCTGGAGGGAGGGTTGTAGCTCCGGTGAGACACGTGTGTGATGAGTCCCCGATCACTCCCATCAGCTTCTACTTATGTGACAAGTTTTGCGGAAATGTAGAGGCCCGCTTCCTGGTTAATAGCACCGTTATCCTATCAAACATGGAAAGTAGACCCAAGAAGTTACCATCTAGAATTCAGTGGTTCTCAACCTTCCTCATGCCGCGACCCTTTCATACAGTTCCTCATGTTGCGGTGACCCCCAATTTCATTGTTACAAATTGAACATCATTAAAGCATAGTGATGAATCACAAAAACAATATGTAATTATAGATGTGTTCTCCGATGGTCTTGGGCGACCCCTGTGAAAGGGTCGTTCGACTCCCAAAGGGGTCGCGACCCACAGGTTGAGAACCACTGGTCTAGAGCCC
>NW_006286244.1:1401724-1403035 GCF_000327345.1 Myotis davidii | reverse complement strand
CACAAATCATGCTTGTCACAGAGTTGGCGCTTAATTGTCTCTACATATGTTGTATATTTTGATTGGATTGTTTATCTTCCTTTTGTTAAGTTGTATGAGTGCCCTATAAATTTTGGAGATTAAAACCTTATCAGATGTATCATTGACAAATATGTTCTCCCATGCAGTGGAATCTTATTGTTTTGTTGATAGTTTCTTTTGCTGTGCAGAAGCTTTTTATTTTGATGTAGTCTCATTTGTATTTTTTTCTCCTTAGTTGCCATTGTCCTAGGACCTTGGTCGGCAAACTGCGGCTTGCGAGCCACATGTGGGCCCTTAAGTGTGGCCACGAAGTTTCACTCACACTGTATGTGCATGCCCACACGTGGTATTTTGTGGAAGAGCCACACTCAAGGGGCCGCAGTTTGCCAACCACTGTCATAGAAGATGAAAACCTAGCCATTTATTTTATCCTCATGCTCATAAAGTGAGCCTGCGTGTCATACATACAGAGGTAGTGCCTGTCTCCTGGTGAGAAGGGAATGTTCACATTCTCCATCCCCTGCGTCTTCAGAGGCGTGACAGTACAGGAGGCTGTGTCCCGCTGGGACGAGGCTGTGTGTGGGTGTGGGTGGTCTTTAACATTTTGGGCACATGAGAGCCTGATGAGTTTGAAAAGGGGAAGAGGCAGCCCCATCTTTGCCCAGGAAAACTTCTATTTTCGCTACTCACATATTTCTCTCTGTGAGCCCTCTGGAAAGTGAGGCGTGAGCTGCCAGGCATCATCAAGAAAGATGTAAAAATGAATTTTACATGATGTTGTCTAAGGCTTGTTCCGAAAATTGTATTTTAAACATGTATAAGCCCTAACCCAAATTTGACGGCCTTTTCTCAGTCACTTAAATACATTTGCAGTGTCATTTAATGAGGCTAAAATCTGAATAATGTTACTGTAATTTTCAACCTTAAAACATTTGAAGAAAGTTTAGACGTTCTTGCTATTCTACAGAATATCAAGAAACCTTAAGAACTTGTCAGTCTTCTGAAAAGAGGACATTAATAACTCCCTTTCTTGTACTTATAACTATAGTTTCATTCACCTGAACACCTCAGAATTCCTAAAGCAGTGCTGACAACCCCCAGATTTGCCAAATTTCATATCAGTGCCGATCACTTGCTCTTGCCTCCAGAAAAAGTGCTTTTTTTCTGCATTGGTGACGCCAGACCCAAGAAGTAACTATGTTGAGATAAGTAAAATGGAAGTTTCCTCCTGTACTAAGTAATTGTTCGTTCCCTGGTTAGACTGGAAGAAGAATCCACTATTTCATGATA
>NW_006286244.1:1399866-1401456 GCF_000327345.1 Myotis davidii | reverse complement strand
CTTGGCCAGTGATGGAACCTGCAACCCCTCTGGTGTGTGGACCGACACTCTAACCACTGAGCTCACTGGCCAGAGCTTGATGTTATTATTTTCAAAGAACCAGCTCTTGGTTGCATTCATTTTTCGATTGTATATTTTCTCTATTTTGTTTAATTCTGCTCTGATTTTTATTATTTCCTTCCTTCTACCCGACCTTGTTCTTTTTCTAGTTACTCAGGGTGAAATGTTAGGTTGTTTAGTTGAGATTTCTCTTGTTCTTGAGGTAAGTCTGTAATGCTGTAAACTTCCTTCTTAGTACCGCTTTTGCTGCCTCTCTCAGATCTTGATGTCGTGTTGTCGTTCTCATTTACCCCTGTTACCTTTCGATCTTCTATTTCTTCTTTGACCCAGTCTTTGTTTAGGACCATGTTGTTTAATCTCCACATATTTGTGGTACGTTTCCGCTTTCTTTTTGTAGTTGATTTTTCTATTTCAAAGCATTGTGGTTGGAAAATATCCTTGGTATGATCTCAATCTTCTTAGGTATCTGAGCCTACTTTTGTGTGTGTGGAGAATGTTCCATGGGCACTAGAGAAGAATGCATATCTTCCCTACTGTTCTGGGATGAAACACTTGGTAAATATCGATTATGTCCCTTTGGTCTAATGCATCATTTAAGGCTGATATTTCCTTATTGATTTTCTATTTGGATGATCTGTCCATCACTGTCAATGGGGTATTCAGGTTCCCTACTATAAGTTTATTTTTGTCAGTTTCTCAGAACCTTTAGTTCTTTTAGTGATTGCTTTATGTATTTTGGTGCTCTCTGGTGGGGTGCATATATATTAATAAGTGTTATGTCTTCATGATGTCCCCTTTATCATTATGAAATACCCATCTGTGTCTCTTATTACCTTTTATATCTTGAAATCTATTTGTCTGATATAAATACAGTTATACCTGTTTTTCTCTGAATGCCATTTTCCACCCCTTTGAGTCTGTCTTTGCAGCTAAGATGTGTCTCCTGAAGGCAGTGTGTCGTTGTGTTTTGTTTGCTGATCCACCCCATTACTCCCCTGTGCCTTTTAATTGATGAGTTCAATCCATTTATATATGTTTATATATTTTTTAATTGATTTTAGATAGGGAGGAAGGAGATAGAAACATCAATGATGAGAATCACGGATCGGATGGGTCCTGCACGCCCCCTACTGGGGATCAAGCCTGCAACCCAGGCAGGTGCCCTTGACTGGAATGGAACCCGGGACCCTTCAGTCTGCAGGTCCATGCTCTGTCCACTGAGCCACATCAGCCAGGCAAGCCCATGTATATTTAGAGTGAATATTGATATATGAAGATTTCCTATAGCCTATAGATTTACCTTTTTTATTTTATTGTTGTCACCCTTACAGATGTTCCCATTTCCCCACCCCCACCCCTTCCTTTTGACGTCAGCACACCGTTGTGTGTGTCTATAGGTCATGCATACATGTCCTTTGGCTAATCCTTTCACCTTTCCAGTCCCGCTCCCCGCTGCGCTTAACGTCATCATCTCGCGCACTCCCCCAGCGCCCGGCCCGCGCGGCGCGGCGCTTTGACGTCATCATCCCG
>NW_006286244.1:1393906-1399637 GCF_000327345.1 Myotis davidii | reverse complement strand
GCTGTCATGGACGGGCCTCCGCTGTCGCGCTCTCCGTGGGGTTAGCTCCGTGCGGAGGGAGGGAGGGTGCGTTCGCACCGCCGGTGACCGCCCTCCCTCCCAGCCCTGGGACCTGGTGGGAGCTCTGGCTTCGGGGAAGAGACGGGGACGGTGGCACCTGCGCTGAGCCGTCGCCTCTCCCTCCCCCTCCGGCCCGGAGGCGTCAGTACGAAACGGGGATCCGGATGGAAAATGCTGGTGGGATCGAGGCCCCCAGTCATTGTGTGGCACCTGACACGCTCACTGCCCATCGGGATTGTAAAGGGCTCTTAGCGACACACGTTCCCCTGCAGCTAAATTAATAGGCAGGGAGGTGAGAACAGCTTTGCCACCAGGTGAAGGCTTGGCGCCCCCGTCCGCACCACGCCCCCTTTCGGGATTAATCTAGGGCTTTAGGAGGAGGCCCTTGACTGGAATGGAATTTGCTGATCCTTTTTTATTTTTTTTAAATATATTTCATTGATTTTTTACAGAGAGGAAGGGAGAGAGATAGAGAGCTAGAAACATCGATGAGAGAGAAACATCGATCAGCTGCCTCCTGCACACCTCCCACTGGGGATGTGCCCGCAACCCAGGTACATGCCCTTGACCGGAATCGAACCTGGGACCCTTCAGTCCGCAGGCCGACGCTCTATCCACTGAGCCAAACCGGTTTCGGCTGATCCTTTTTTAAAAAATGTATTTTTATTGACTTCAGAGAGGAAGGGAGAGAAGCATCCATGATGAGAGAGACTCATGGATCGGCTGCCTCCTGGACGCACCTGCACTGGGGATGGAGCCCGCACCAGGGCCTGTGCCCTTGACCGGGAACCGAACCCGGGATCCTTCAGCCTGCAGGCCGACGCTCTGTCCACTGAGCCAAACCGGCCAGGACAGTTGGATGGTCCTTTAAAGAAACATCTTTGTTGTACTACCCTGTTGGTCAACAGAGCTCTGGGCCACTCTGTATTTGAGTCTCCTTGCTTAATCTTCCTATGATAAGAGAGAGAATAACTTTTAAACTGGCTATTCTCCATTATTTTTCTGAATGTTAAAACGAAGGTGAGAAGAAAATAACATTTCTCTGGCTGTATCGGCTATATGGATTGGCAGGTAGCTGCAGCTACGTGTGACCCATTTAATTTCTTTTTGGTTAATCCTCCGTGGATATTTTTCCCATTGCTTTTTCAGGGAGAGTATTCAATGCTGAGGAGGCAGAGTTATAAAGAGTTTAGGTGAATGGCACGTGCATCCAGTAACTAGAGTATAAAAGTGTAAGGCCCAGGGCTCCTAAATCCCGTCAGTCTTTAATGAAAAATACATTTAGTGACATGAATACATGAGCCAGAGTTGCTTTTCACTGTCCCACTTCATATTTCCTATTCATCAAAGCTCTCCTCTTTACTGGGGAAATAGACACGTAAACATCAGGGTGATGGGCAGCGTACGTTATGGTGAAGGAATGCGGCCTCTCTCCTGTAGGGGAACACCCACGCGCATGTTCCCGCATCACTCCATAACCGAGACCATGAACTACGACGTGAAGGCGTTCGGATCGTCCCTCCCCGTGAAAGTCATGGAAGTCCTGGCGTTGGCTGAAGGTGGGTGTCAGCTTCCGTTTGCCGCTCATGGCCGTTCACCGGAAGCCTCGCTCTAGCCTGGAGCTTGAAATGGGTGCTTTCTCTGCCGGCCCTCCCCCTAAAGGGGCGGACAGGGGCGACCTGTTTGCTTTTTCACTGTAACTGAGAAGTATAATAAATTTTTAGAAGCAGAACTTCATTCCAGCAGTCAAATCTTTAATGGTTGTAAGTACGGCAAATGCAAAACTCAGTCCAATTTCAAAAGTTAGTTGAGGCCCGGCCGGTGTGGCCCACTGATTGAGCACCGACCTGTGAACCAGGAGGTCATGGTTCAGTTCCCAGTTGTGGGTTCGATCCCCAGTGTGGGGCGTGCAGGAGGCAGCTGATCAATGCTTCTCTTTCATCATTGGTATTTCTATCTCTCTCTCCCACTCCTTTCCTCTCTGAAATCAGTCAATACAGATATATGTGTGTGGGTGTGTGTGTGTGTGTAATTTTTTTTTTAAGAATTTAATTCTAGATCTTTGTGATTTTCTGGAATGTTGTTTTTCAAACTATAGGTGGTGACTGAGATCAGTTTAGTGTTTCATAACCAGCATTTTTTAAAAAATAAAGTAGAATCTAGACTATCAGACTGCATCTCATATAATGTTAAGTAAGTTTTGTTTTATTTTATTTACGTTGTTGACGAATGCATCATGATGTAAAGTGTATTCATACTGTGAAGGACAGAAAAGTTTAAAGTAAGTACTCCGTTCTAGAAGACGGAATATTTCTCATCAACTTGAACTTGCACATCTTGACTATAATAGTATTACAGAAAGTAAGATATCTGTTTATTAACAAACAAAAATTAAGAAATGTTAAACCTAGGTCCAACATATACTTTTTGTCTTCAGGTATATTTCTAAAAGTGGTTATCGGAGTAAAATGGATCTCTTGTTTTGGATATTGGTAACTCCTGCATGATATACAAGAGTATTTTTTGTTGTAAATTACTCTCTTTAATGAGCGGTAATTTTTGTGGTGAAGAGTGTGGCAGTGAAGATTTTGGTGTAAGGAAATGTTAACAGTTGCTCTTTTTCAGACACTAAGATGCACTATGTACCTCATTTTCTTTCCCCTCATATTTTTGTTTAGATGATGATCAGCTGACTGTTCGCATAGATGAAGGTGGATGGGCTTGTCTGGTCTGCAGAGACAAGCTCATTATCTGGAAGATTACTCTGTCCCCCATTTCCAAGGTAATGGCTCTTTGGAGAGTTGAAAGGAGATAGAGGAGAGGGAACCAATTGGCCCTTCATTTTTAACCTAAATTCTTCGAATTGTTGGGAGGAGAGTCTGAAGCTATGCAAGCATGAGGGGATTTGCATGTGCGTAGTGATATGAAATACTGAGCGTGTACTTCTCTCTGAACCACAATACTCTTTCCGGTCCGGGAAGAGATTGGTTTGGTTGATATTCAGAGTGCGGTCTAGTTTTGAAGTTTTCCTGATTTTATATCTCTTAAGAAACTTTGTTTTAAAACTACCGGAAGCCTGATCAAAAATTCTGAGAAGAAAGAATATTTGTAGAGTGCTGTTTCCAGCAATGAAATAGGATGTAAAATATGCAGAGAAAGAAAGTGGTGAAGTCAGATGCATATTCAAAAAGGTGGACTTGCTGTGAAAGGTCTTTGGTTGGGCTTTGTCCACAGTTATCTGTTTGCAAAGAACTTCAGCTGCCGCCCAGTGACTTCCAGCAGAGTGCGGACCTGGTGGCTCTCTCTTACTCGGCTACCTCGGGTGAAGCGCATTCTACTCAGGTAGGTGACTTCAATGCTTCTTGAAATCATTTTTTTTCAAATAAGGGGTATGTTAAATTTCATGCAATTGTACAACCAAAGGAAAAAGTCAATTTTACTGTATGATTTTTTTCAATATAAAAAGGAGTTTCTATTTCTGATCTTTCCTAATCAGATAGTAGCTTGCCCTGGTGTTTTAATATCCGTTTCATCAGACTCCCAGTTCTTGCGTCCTCCTTTTCCCGTGGTTGCTGAGTGTGGGGATCTTGTTTTCAGTCTGTTGCTGTCATGGCTGCCACCAGAGAAGGATCCGTTCGCTATTGGCCAAGTCTTGCTCGGGAGGATGCCTACACAGAGACTTGCGTAGATTCGGGAGGTGATAGGACTTACAATTTCCTAACAGCGGTGCAGGTATCGTATACGATGGATATCCTTCTATCTGTATTGGAAAGCTGTCACGTGGCTTAGAAGGGAGATTGGGATGACTAAATATTCTGGGTTTTAAGTGGGCCATGCAGGGAACGATAAAAGAGAGACGAGAAGGAAGGAAGGGTCTGTGATCTGAACAGTTAGAGAAAGAAAGGACTTCTCATGGGCCTCTGAAACGTCAATACTGGAGGGTAGCTAGTGGTCATTTCTTTCAGGATCATTTCACACGAGTGACGTGAAAACTCTGACACTATGCAGAATGGTTTGCTACTGTACGCTCTGCAGGTTTACCAAAGAAATAAAATCTGACGCTCGATTTGTTTAACCTGCAATGTGGCGAACCTGTAATTTAAAGATCAGAAAAAATAGGCAATTTAAGAAACAAAACTGCAACAACAGTTTTTCCACGTAGAATTAATAGTCTTAAGTGAATAGATTCATATGTGAGTTATTTTACTAGCAGCGTTCCTTTTTATCCTCGGAGATTTCTTGTGAAGGGATAGGTGATTTTTCCTTCTATTGAAGCATTTTGTGTTAATTTTCTTTATCTCGGTGTCAGGCGCTTCCCTGAACTAACTGCACAGTATTTGTTCCCAGGGAGGAAGTTTTATTCTGGCCGCGTCAGGGAGCCAGCTGATCCGCCTGATGCCTGAGAACTTGGGGAGGATCCATCAGCGGGCCCTGCCCCAGGGCCAAGGCGTGCTCTCCGGGCTGGGGCGGAAGGTTTCTTCTCTCCTGGGCATTTTGTCGCCTAGCAGTGATCTCATAGTAAGCTGATCAATAACTTTGTTTTCATAAGCTTGTTTTTTAAATATATTTTTATAGATTTCGGGGAGGAAGGGACAGGGAGAGAGAAATAGAAACATCAGTGATGAGAGAATCATTGATTGGCTGCCTCCTGCATGTCACACACAGAGACCAAGCCCACAACAACCCAGGCGTGTGCCCTGACCGGGAATCGAACCATGGTCTGGTTCATGGGTCGACACTCAACCACTGAGCCACGCCAGCCAAGGATAAACTTCGTGGGTTTTTTTGTCCTTAACTCCTTATTGCGAGTTACGGGAACAACCATGAGCTCCCAGATTCATAAGAATTATTGCACCGAGTGGAGACTGCCCTCAGCCGCCTGGTCAACCTGCATCTGCAGGCCACCTCCACCTCGATGCTGTGGCTCTGGAGGGCGTGGGCCCCTCCTTCCGCGAGCTGGCTAAGGAGAAGCCTGAGGGTGCCCAGCGGCTCTTAAAGACGCACACCCAGCATGGTGGCTGGTTCTCCTCCAGGACGCGCCAGAGCCTTGCCCACAGGGAGGGGGTGAGATTCAGGACGCCGTGGGAGCTGCCATGGCCTTGGAGAGGAGCCAGACCAGGCCCTGGGTCCTACCCCACGGACCGCTCTGACTTCCCAGAGGAGAGGAAACTCCTCAGGAAGATGGGTGACACCTGCCTCCCCCCGCTGGCTGCCGGCTGCCGGCTCCCGGGCTGGGGGGTACCTCTTCAGAAGTCTCCCCCTCAAGCACAACTGGGAGCCCGTGGAGCCCAGAGGCCTTTGAGGGGCCCCTCTGCATCCCCTGGGGGCTGGAGGGCGTGGGCCCCTCCTTCCGCGACCTGGCTAAGGAGAAGCCTGAGGGTGCCCAGCGGCTCTTAAAGACGCACACCCAGCATGGTGGCTGGTTCTCCTCCAGGACGCGCCAGAGCCTTGCCCACAGGGAGGGGGTGAGATTCAGGACGCCGTGGGAGCCGCCATGGCCTTGAAGAGGAGCCAGACCAGGCCCTGTTGGATCTGCAGGCCCTGGGTCCTACCCCACGGACCGCTCTGACTTCCCAGAGGAGAGGAAACTCCTCAGGAAGATGGGTGACACCTGCCTCCCCCCGCTGGCTGCCGGCTCCCGGGCTGGGCGGGTACCTCTTCAGAAGTCTCC
>NW_006286244.1:1392937-1393774 GCF_000327345.1 Myotis davidii | reverse complement strand
AAGCACAACTGGGAGCCCGTGGAGCCCAGAGGCCTTTGAGGGGCCCCTCTGCATCCCCTGGGGTCTGGCTTGTGCCTGAGCCTCTCTCTCCCTGAAACCACTAGGCATCCTTTTAACCACCCTGCAGCCCTCTCCCAGGCATTGGACCAAATGGAAACAAGCTTTTTGCAGCAAAAACGAACAAAAAAACACGTATACCCAACTCTAAAACACATGTATCCTTCATAAGCAAGCAGATGCTTAAAGGCAAAATAACACATGTGTAACCATCTACACACGTCCCTCCCGATTCAGTTTTGTCGGGGTACCTCTTCAGAAGTCTCCCCCTCAAGCACAACTGGGAGCCCGTGGAGCCCAGAGGCCTTTGAGGGGCCCCTCTGCATCCCCTGGGGTCTGGCTTGTGTCTGAGCCTCTCTCTCCCTGAAACCACTAGGCACCCTTTTAACCACCCTGCAGCCCTCTCCCATGCTTGGACCAATTAGGAACAAGCTTTTTGCAGCAAAAACGAACAAAAAAGCACATATACCCAACTCAAAAACACATGTATCCTTCATAAGCAAGCAGTGCTTAAAGGCAAAATAACATACGTGTAACCATCTACACACATCCCTCCCGATTCAGTTTTGTGTAACAGCTCTGTGGTCCAAAGCCATTGATTAGAGCTCCCTCGCTGACTGGGTTTGCAGACTTACATTCCAGACTCTGCTGTGCGTCCCTGGTTTCTCATTGGGCCTCATCTCTTGCCTCTTTTCTGGTTATAACCTACGTCCCCACGCTCAGGACTGCTGGTACTCTGAGGACCCGTCCGTTTCCCCGCCACCCCCCGCCCCGCGTGGG
>NW_006286244.1:1379544-1392773 GCF_000327345.1 Myotis davidii | reverse complement strand
TCAAACGACCCTTTCACAGGGGTCGCCTAAGACCATCCTGCATATCAGATATTTACATGACAATTCATAACAGTAACAACATTGCAGTGATGAAGTAGCAACGAAAATAATTTTATGGTTGGGTCACCACATGAGGAGCTGTATTTAAAGGGCCAGAAGGTTGAGAACCACTGTTCTAGAAATACTGTAACTCCCTGATTGACTTAATAATGTTTAAAACGCTGCATCACTCAGTCACTGAGCCGCTGTGGCCGAGGCACGTGAGCCGGTGCTGGGGATGCAGAAGTGACCGATGATTCCCGTATGCACGGAGCTTACCTTGTTGATGTCTTCACCTAGGGATCCGAAAGCAACTACGAAGCTATTAAAGAGGGGGTCAACGTTCGGTATTTGGATTTGAAGCAAAACTGGTAAGCAGTTACTCTGTCATAAAGAATCTAGATAGTTGTCTGGGGAGGAAGTTGATGTGTGTGATAAAATAATGGCAGTCTTGCTAGGTCTCTAATGCTAATCTTGCCTGCTGACTGAGGGGTCCTGGGTTCGATTCCAGTCAGGGCACATGCCTGGGTTGCGGGCTCGATCCCCGGTGGGGGGCGTGCAGGAGGCAGCCGATCAATGATTCTCTCTCATCATTGACGTTTCTATCTCTCCCCTCCTTTCCTCTCTGAAATCAATCAATATATATATATATATTTTAATTGTGATTATTTTTCTATCATCTTTACCACCTAAAATAGTCCCATGTTTTTTTTAAACATGAAGATTTTTAAAATGAAGATGTCAAGTGAACGTTTACACACAGGTTTCCGTGTGAGCCACCGGCGTGTGCTCCTGGGTGCATATCTGGGAGTGGGCTTGCGAGGCCACATGGGAAGTGCATGTTTAACCACGTGAGGAGCTGCCAGGCTGTTTGCCAAAGAGTCTGTCGCTTTCCCTTTTGCCCTGACAGTGACGGGCTCCTGGTGCTGGCAGCCGCGTGGCACCCCGCAGACAGCCCCTGTCTCGTCTATTACTCCCTCGTGACAGTGGAGGACAATGGCTACCAGATGTCAGATGCAGTCACAGTAGAGGTCACTCAGTATAACCCGCCTTTTCAGGTAAGATCTTATCTAAGTTAAATCCCAGAGTGACGACCGCATGCTGAGTTTTCTTTCCCCTAACCATTTAGGGGTCAAATTCTTGAGAGATTCATCTGCAGGGCTTGGGTATATTTTATTTATTTGGGGGGGATGTATTTTAAAATAGCTCCGTTTTAGATACTGCATTTTACTTGCCATCTCAGACTTGTTCCTGCGCTCAGCCTCAGCTAAAGAGAAATGGAGTCGAAGCAGCTGACAGCAAGCATTTTGCTGCTGCTCACCTAGCTCTGTGAAGAGACCCTCATGTCTGTATTGTTGAGTAGAAAGAAAATATTGATGGTGAACCACCAAGTGAACAATAAGGAAGAAACTGGGTGGACATTGGGTTTGGTTTTGAGCCCTGTACATTACAGAAAAACTCCCTTCCGCTCCAAGTAGGATTATATTTGTAGGCATTATGCACTTAAAGCTCACGTCAATTATTAAAAGGGTGAAGAGATCTCCAATGTTAAGCTTCTTAATAGCAATTGGACATATTATTTAATAACTATGGTGTTCATGAGGGAAAGCCTTAACAACTGTAAGTTCATTTCATTTAACCTCGTATAGTACTAATTCTGCTAAATCCTTTTTCTTAATATGACTTGTTAAACTGAATACTGTAAGGAAATCTAATTTGTTCTTTTATTTCAATAAGCCATAATATGTTGTACCAAAGTGGGAATTGTGAAATCACACAGACAAGCTTTCGTGTGTCAGTTCTCAGGAAATGGAATTTTGAATTTAATTTTCAGTCTGAAGAGTCGGCCATGTGTCGGTTGATGGTCCCTGACTTCTCCAACCAGACCACCTACCTGTACAGTGAGAACGCCGTCTTTGTGTGCTCCACCGGCACCGGCAAGTTCTCTCCTCCCCAGGAGAAGATCGTCTTCAATACCCAAGGTACAGAGCAATTAGGAAGCGAGATCAGGGAACCCGTTAGTCATTCCTGTATCTTTATTCTTCTTCCATAAGTGTTTCTTCAAGCTCGGTACCTCCAGGGTTGCTGAGACCTTCAGTACCACACACCTATGGTAGCTGAAGTCACAGCCCTACTGAAAAACCGAACGGGGGTAGAAATCCCAGGCTGTCGTGTTTATGGACAAAATAATAGGAATGTTTTCTCCAGAAGAGGCCAAGAAGGAAAGAACTGAAGCTCAGAGGCAATTGCTTATCCCTAGTTAGTGAGAGCGACTCATTCTGAGTTGTTCTTTAAGTAAGTGTATCCAGACCCCTGGATGAGAAGACTCATGGCGGAGGAGGGGAGGGGGAGGGGGGAATTAGCCATCTGGGGGTGAAAGAAAGCCAAGCAGATGGTTAAATCAGGATATTTATCTAAAGGGGTTGGGCAGAGGGCGGAATCCCAGTGAGGCAACGGATGAAACCTCGATGTTCTGGCCCCAGCACGAGACTTGACTGGGTGGGTAAGATGGCATTAAGGAAGGCCCTGAGCAAGCTTAGACCTCCCCCAACTCGCTTCCTCAGTGAGTCACGGAGGAAGAGAACAAAAGGGCTCATCAGATACAAAAGCTGATACTTTTAATTTTGCAGGACGAGTCATTTGATTGTTTTGCTCCCTCGACCTGCTGTTGTCTTGGGAGGCCAGTGTCGATTGTCCCGGAGCTGCGGGCACAGGCTGCTACTTCAGGCAGCCACAGGTTCTTGACCTTGGACCCGGGCTAAAGAACTGCGTTCACAGCAGGAGGGATATTGTAAAGGCCGAGGACAAGCCCTCGTGCGTCAGCTGATTTTCTGCCGCGGGGGAGATGTTAGGAAGCGTCTGTTCGTGTGACTGATGGTGTGTTTGCTGTCTTCCAGGGGACAGTATTTTAGGAGCCGGTTCCTGTGGTGGTGTCCCGATCCTTTTTTCTAGAAACAGTGGCTTGGTGTCTGTTACTTCCAGGGAAAACGTGTCCGTATTAGCAGAGGACCTTGAAGAATCGTTAGCATCTTCAGTCGCTGGGCCCAGCAATGAGGTATGAGGTTCTATATTGCTTTTACATTTTGATCTGGCTGTTTCTTTTATCTCTCTCGTCCCCTTGGTCCTCTTTGCCAGAGCAGCCACTTTTAAGTACTTTTTGCTCTTTCTTCTGGTATTTTTTTCTATGTCTCTAAGTAATAACCATGTATTGCTCTCTCCTAATTCACCAATTTTAGACATCTGTTGACTTCCTATTATAGAAGACTAGAGGCCCGAAGCACGAAATTCGTGCAAGGGGCTCGGCCATCGCAGCCACGGCTTCATCCAGAAAGTCTTCTGGAAGGTTGTTTAGCTGTCTGATCTAATTAGCATATTATGCTTTTATTATTATAGAAATCATTGGTATAGAGCAGTGGTAGGCAAACTGCAGCTCGGCAAACTGCAGCTCGCGAGCCACATGCAGCTCTTTGGCCCCTTGAGTGTGGCTCTTCCACAAAATACCGACTTCTGCGCATGGGCCACGAAGTTTCAATCGCACTGTACGTGCGCACCCGCACGTGGTATTTTGTGGAAGAGCCACACTCAAGGGGCCAAAAAGCCGCATGTGGCTCGCGAGCTTCGGTTTGCCAACCACTGGTATAGAGAGTATGGTGTACCTGTGTTATTGCTGTCATGGGTGGGCCCAGTTTTTAGTCCAGTAACTAGGAATATTCTGCCGGGTCGGCGCGGCTCGGTGGTTGAGCGTTGACCTATGAACCAGGAGGTGACGGTTCGATTCCCGGTCTGGGCACATGCCCAGGTTGCAGGCTCGATTTCCCAGGGTGGGGCGTGCAGGAGGCACCCCATCAGCTATTTTCTCTCATCATTAATGTTTCTATCTCTCTCTTCCTCTCGGATGTCAATAAAAATATTTTTCTTAAAAAAAGAATATTCTGATACCTTCACTTCTAAACCATCGTTTGTTATTTTACAGAGTATGGCTTTTGAGACCTCTGCAAAGAACGAGACCATAGCCCAGGAGGATAAAACCAGGTTGCTAAAAGCCGCTTTCCTGCAGTACTGCAGGTATAACCGGCTTTTAAATTATGGCTTATTTTAAGTCTGAGGACACAGTTACTGACGTGCTCCGTATTTGATGACCAAGCGGGTTGGGAGAATGAGCCGTTAAGGAGAAAATGCTTTTTGAACTTGACACTTTCACAACTGTTATTCTGAACTTGGTCATCACAGGAGGGTCCTAGCTACGCGGGGTGAGGGGGGTAGGTGGGGGGAGATGATGTAGCACCCTCTCCACTTCCTGAAAAGCAGGTTTGCCCTGCCCCTCCGATGGTGTTGGTCCCCTCTGCTCTTCCCCAGTCGTCGTGTATGCGTAGCTTTCTGTTTAATCGGCTGATTCCTCATGACAAGTCGTGGGCTGTTCTTTAACGTCCTGTCACTCTCTCTCCAGTGCCTGGCGTATTCTCAGCATTCAGCGTATACTTGCTGAATTCCTGAATGCATTTAACTGCACGTCATTCTAAGTCATTGCCTTTGGGCTAGAATATGGGACTTTAACGTCACAATGAACTTTCTCGCGGTGGGCATTGAGCATGCTCTGCCTCCTCTCATGCTTTGGCTTCGCGATGCCATTTCAGAAAAGATTTGGGTCACGCTCAGGTGATGGTCGATGAGCTGTTTGCCTCCCACGCGGATCTGGACTCCGACAGCGAACTGGACAGAGCTGTGGCCCAGATCAGCATGGACCTGGTGGACGACTACCCCGCCTCGGACCCGCGCTGGGCCGAGTCCGTCCCTGAGGGTGAGCACTTCCTGGGTGAGCGTGTGGGATGGTCTGTTCTGGGAAGAACATCCTGGCTCTGTTGTTTAAGTGTCTCTCAAAGCGTATAGTTTAAGTTAATGAAACAGTTTCATATTAACTCATATTTTTTATAAGGTGGTGACTTTCCTTGTAGTCGATTGTGAGAAGGGCTCCAAACAGATCTACGTGATAGAATAGAAACTGAGGGGACGATGGGGCAGATCTGTTTGTTTAGCCGAAGACTGTTGATGAGCCCTACTTATCTGTTCGACATTTTATTTCCGAAAGGAAACTGGTGTCATAGGCAGCAGATGGCACTTACTAGCATCCAGAGTAAGTGATAATTTGGGCGTAATCGCTGTGCTTGGCTGTAGAAGCTGTACATTTCCCTAAGCGCTGCAGTGAGCAAATCCCGGCATGTGGAGTGTGCACACCACGTGTCTGCCTGCCGCGGGGCTGTCCCTCTGACACCTCCACCACAGCCCTGGGCACTTAGGGCTCCCAGGACCTGGGGACTGTCTCAGACACCCCTTTCTCTCCTAAGTTCCTACTTAGCAAGCTTGCCAGGCCTCCAGAGACTTAGGAAGAAAACTTAAGTGTTCACCTTCTTTCCTTCGCTGTTTCTTCTGAGCTGGCCAGCTTAGACTGTTACAAAGCAAATGGTTAAACTAGTACTAACATCTTCTATGTTTTAAATACATGCCGAGGCCGGTTTGGCTCAGTGGATAGAGCGTCGGCCTGCGGACTGAGGGGTTCCAGGTTCGATTCCAGTCAAGGGCATGTACCTGGGTTGCGGGCACATCCCCAGTGGAAGATGTGCAGGAGGCAGCTGATCGATGTTTCTCTCTCATCGATGTTTCTGACTCTCTGTCTCTCTCCCTTCCTCTCTGAAAAATCAATAAAATACATTAAAAAATAAATAAATAAATACAGTATGAGTGGTAGCAAACTCCAAAATTGCTCCCTAAGTTTTCCAAACTCTTGGCTAATCTTATATAATAAAAAGCAAATATGCAAATTGGCCCCTTGACCTGGAGTTCAACCAGGGGGTGTGGCTGGCCGGCCAACTGCCCGAGGTCCCTCTCCTCACCCCACCCTGCCTCCAACACACACACCCCCAAATGGGGGCGGGGCCGGTTGGGTGGACCCCACCCATATACAAATTCATGTACCGGGCCTCTAGTGTTATAAATAATTGCATTGAAAAGTTGGTCTTTTCCTTTTGTATGAATTCTTCTTAACTTTTTATTCTCATCTCAGTAATTACGATAAAGCCAGTATGTTCTGTGTTTTAAGTTTTGTTGCTGTGTTTCAACAGAAGCTCCTGGGTTTAGCAACACATCACTGATCATCCTGCACCAGCTGGAGGACAAGATAAAGGCCCACGCTTTCCTCATGGACTTCATTCACCAGGTGAGCGTCCGCCACTGGGAGCAGGGCCCGGACACTGCTCTGCGTCCCGTAGTCGACTCCCCCAGGGCAGCGGGGAAGGTGTTCCTTTGGTTTTTGCATTTTCTCTTCCTTTTTTCCAACTTAAAAGTAATTAAGTCCAGGGCTGTGTGGAGACCTATTACTCCAAGTATAAAAGTTGCATTGAAGATAAGATTAACGCACAGAAATCGTGTGTTCCCGCAGAAGTGTTGTTCTAGCTTTTCCTAGGATAGCCTGCCTTTCACTCAGGTTCCCCTGTGCTTTCACGTCAGGCTCACATCTCCCTGAGTTGATGTATTATTAGAAAGACTGTGGAGACGAATAAGGCGATAAAAATAAGATGTTTAGCGGAGGCTTTTTAATTTCGAAGTGCCCTGAGAATCAGATTATCATTTACAGTGCTTCTTAAAGGGACAGTGCCATTTATGTGGAGCCTAAAGTAAAATTAGAAAACCTTTTTGCTGTTAGAATTGTTACACAAAACCACCCAGTTTTGCCATCATCGTGGCTCCCACGCCTATGTCCCAATGAGTGACGCTAGTCTCATTTTTGCTTGTTCTTTCCCAAATCAGGAAGCCTTCGTGTTAAAAAGATTCTAGTCCCTGGTGCCTGCTAGGCCTTCCTGTGGGGGCCAGAACGTTCTCTGCTGTTCAGTGCGGTAGCTCCCTGCTCACAGCATATAAAAATGTATAGAACCAGGTCGTTTATTCATGATGCGGGTTACGCTTAAAATGCGGAAGACGTTTAGTGTTTATGTCTGTCTCTTGGCTTTTGGTAGTTCAGGTTATTGTAATGATTTAGCAAATAGGAAGTTAGAAAAACTCTAGACCCTAGTAACATCCCAGAAATGGGCACCAAGCAAACCAGAGGTTGGAGGTCAAAGGATTAAAGACCCTCCCGCTTGTACCCCCACTGCCCCCCCACACGCACACACACTCACTGGCTTTGGGGTTCTGGAAATCGGTTGTTGAATATGGAAACTGCTAAGTTTATAGCCCACAAAGTGTGGAATCCAGGGGAGTTCATGGATGCAGACAGGAAAGAACGACTTTATCATTTTGATAACCAGAAGCAGTCATTTGAGAAATAAGCTATCTAGAGACAACAGTGGACAGAAACTCAGGAGTAACCCTAAGCTTAGAACTGGAATGTCCGTATTTCTTCCAGGTGCTAGCTGTGCGTGTGTGTGTGCATGGGTGTTGGAAGTAGCCAGGAGAGGCAGCTGGCGGGACTTTGTGGGGAGCGCTAGGGCAGTGGCTCTGCACCCCCCGTGCTTGGGTGGGAATGTGACTGCATTCTTTGTGATCCTGTAAATGCGTTCCAAGAACGTGTGTGTCTCTCTCTCTCTGCAAGGTGGGCCTGTTTGGGCGCCTGCGCACTTCCCCAGTGAGAGGGGCGCCCATGGCGACGCGGCGGCTGCTCTGTGAGCACGCAGAGAAGCTGTCGGCCGCCATCGTCCTCAAGAACCACCACTCGCGGCTGCCTGAGCTCGTGAACACGGCCATCCTGATCGCTTTGCACAAGCGGGACTGTGACATCCCGGCCAGCCTGACCCCCGCAGACGTCTTCTTCAGGGAGGTAAGACGAGCTCTTCCCTTCGTGGCTGCATCGAGCTGGGCCGCTTACACACAGATGATGCCCACGCAGGGGGGGAAGGAAGATTGGGGGACAAAGCTCGTTGAAATTTTAAGTTGGACTTCCTACTTTCCGGGTAAATTATTCAAAAAGTACCACTGATTGATGGCTTCCCGGTGCTCGCTGAACTAAGAAGCCCTCCCGATCCTTGCTGAATGTTTTAATCCACATTTTAAAATATATTTTTATTGATTTCAGAGAGGAGAGGGAGAGAGAGAGAGAAACATCAATGATGACAGAGAATCATTCATTGGCTGCCTCCTGCATGCCCCGCACCGGTTAATCCACTTCAAATGACAAAAAACAAAGTCTGCACATGCTCAGTGCAGATGCAGCCCTGGTAGGCCTAATACACAGTGCAAGTCAGTGACAATGTCACATTTTCCCCCAGATATTTTGAATCCCGCAGATAGCTATGAAGGGCTGCCTATACTTGGTATTTAAGTTTAAAATCTACCTGATAACAGTCCAGAATTCGCTTACCTATAAGACTTCATTATTTGGGCACTCTAATTTTTCAGAGTTAGGGGATTTGAACTTTTCTTCATTTACACATTTATTTTCACCATTACTTGTTCTTTTCTGACTAATGAGCTGAAGGCGTAGCCCGTTGAGTGGATTCTAGGTAGCTGTGATTGTGGCCCAGCACCGTGATTGTGACACGTGGCTGACGTCTCTCCTCCCGCAGGTGTCGCAGGTGGATACGATCTGCGAGTGTTTGCTGGAACACGAGGAGCAAGTCTTAAAGGAGATGTCTTTGGAATCAGTAGAATGGGCTGAGGTGGTGGTCAGTGTGAACAATATTCTCAAGGTATGAAAATATGACAAAGTTTCCAGCAGCTCAAAGCCCAGATGTGGATAGAGGAGAAAGTGGTTTCTCTATTCCTGTTCTGTATCACCAGTCATTTATAAGAGCTTTGCCATTTGTTAATTCCGGAAAGTTAGAAAATTATCAGTCACTTCATCAATCAGTTAACAGCTGTTTTGATATTTGCACGTGCATGTTAAGTTTCTGTAATCCTGTGACAGATTTAGTGGGATAAACCTCTCTTTGGAAAAGGATATATATATATATATATCATTGCAAATGTATTATTCATGTCACTGTCTAAATAAGTCTGTTTTTTAACTACTCAAAAGCTCACTACTTATTGATTAAAACTTCCATTTAATTTTAGCCAATGTACTTGGTTTTTTTACTTTGGTTACCATGGTTTTCAAAAATTGGAGTTAGATTATGGAGTTCAATTTCAAATGCAAAAAGAACCAAAGAGTTATCCTCCAGGCTTGTATTGAGGATTTTTTCATATAAGGAGATTTTGATGTTTCGAATTCCCTTGAGAAATACTGGGACTCGTCGCTTTCTGCATACGGTAGCGCATTTCATTTTTCCCCAGGACATGCTGCAGGCTGCTAGTCACTATCGGCAAAACAGAGACTCCCTGTACAGCAGAGAGCCCCTGGAGAAGGAGCCTGAATACATTCCGTGGACGGGTGAGCTTGGAGCACTGCGCCCAAGGTTACGGGTCTCCTAGCAGCTCCTCAGAATGTGTTCTAATGAGCCCTCACTTTGGAAGCTGAGCAATTCCCCGAGTGCGGGGTTGTAAGTGAGATGCAGAGTAGCATCTACTAGGGTTTAATGCACATAACTCCTCATAGAGGCGGGCCTGGCCCTGGAGGAACTGACCTATTCTGTGTTGACTCAGTAGAAGAAAGTACGTGGAGTTGCATGAAAGGAATTTGGAAGGAGGGAGGGAGGGAGGAAGGGAGGGAGGGAGGGAGGGCTGGCCATGCTGGGGAAGTCTCCGTAGAGAAGATGGGTTTGAGCCGGACAGCGAGAGGGGTGCTGAGCTCCTGTCTGGCTCTTTCCCAGCGGTGGGAAGCGATAGGATGTTCAGGCAGGTGGTCTCTCCCCGAGACACTGTGGAGCCTTCACTTACCATCTTATTGTGTGTGATTTCACAGCAACCAGCGGCCCTGCTGGCGTGCGAACAGCAATAATGCGCCAACATGAGATCGTCCTGAAAAGGGTTTATCCGCAGGCAGACAGCAACCTCCGGAACATTCTCATAGAGCAGGTGGTCGCACTGATCGACTGCTTCCTCGATGGTTATACTTGTCAGCTCAAGTCTCTGGACCGATCCAGGGATCAGGAAAGATTTAACAACCTGGAGACTGAATACGTGCAGAAGAGGTCAGACCTCTTGTCTCCGCTGCGTAAGTGCCTGGTCGTCACCCCGGGCTGTGGGCCTTGGGATCCGCAGAGCAGATGCCGGCGTCCGGTCTATGCCATGTACTCAGTGTAAGAGCACCAGCCCGACCGTGGGAGAGGGGCAGCCTCCTGTGTCCTCACTCAGCCTTGTTTCATGAGGACGGGGAGCTGCTGTTTTCCTCGTGCGTGAAGGAAGGGAATAGCACCACTGAGGAAGCCAGGGACTGAATTGGCATCTTTAACGATTTGATTTTATTTATTTATCTTTTAAGTATATTTTTACTGATTTCAGGGAGGAAGGGAGAGAGAGATAGAAACAGCAGTGTTGAGAGAGAATCATTGATTGGCTGCCTCCTGCGCGCCCCAGGTTGGGGATGGAGCCCGCCACCCGGGCATGTGCCCTGCCAGGAATTGAACCATGACCTCCTGGTTCATAGGTCGATGCTCAACCACTGAGCTGCCCTGGCTGGGCTCTTCAATGATTTTATATGGATTCTGAAGCCAAATGTCGGTTTGGAAAGGTTTCTATCCCATTCATTATCTTTAGGATGTAATACGGATACGGGTAAAAGTGCGAGTAGTATTTTCTTACATCTTCTTACATCTTAAGTTTTCACTAACAAGCTTTGTTTCCATCTGGTCTTACTTCCACAGTCACGCTAGGCCAGCACTCGTGGGCTGCTTCATTAGCAGAGAAATACTGTGACTTTGATATCTTAGTGCAAATGTGTGAGCAGACGGACAACCAGACCAGACTGCAGCGCTACATGACCCAGTTTGCTGACCAGGTAACACGCTGGGACTGGGCAGTAGCTGCTGTGTTAAGGTTTCACCATTTCCTGTCTCACCTGGGCTTTTGGAAGATGACACCATCTTTTCCTGGTTAACTTGGATACTAATTTATGTATTACGTTTCTCTGTAAACGGGTAGACTGTTCTTTACATAGAAGTATTCCTGAAAGATTTCCTTAGGTGCATTAATATTGGTAGAGCTTTAAAACTGAATGGAAAATAGGGGAAGCGTAGGATGATGCTTTGAGAGAGCCCACATTCCCACACACCTCAGGTGTTGTTCACCTTGCTGGAAATCATGCTTCCTGTTTTCAGAAAAAGTTCCCATTGCCCGGCCAGTGTGGCTCAGTGATTGAGGATCAACCTATGGACCAGGAGGTCATGGTTCAATTCCAGGTCAGGGCACCGGCCCAGGTTGTGGGCTCGATTTGCCAGTAGGGGGCGTGCAGGAGGCAGCCGGTAGATGATTCTGTTTGAGGATGATTTTTCTGAGTCTGAATGCCCTCATTTGTCCGATGTGGTGATTCAATGAGGTTCTTTTTGAGGACCTATCATACAGGAAATTAGAGTTAAAATAAGATTTCTATTCGGGAGTCTCAGACCTTGGGGAGAGATTTAATATTTTATTATCAGAAACATATGTTTTAAAACGGTTACTAAACAGTACTGGGTCCATGGCTTTGTTGTTTGTAGAATTTTTCAGACTTTCTCTTCCGCTGGTACCTGGAGAAAGGGAAGAGGGGCAAGCTGCTCTCTCAGCCCGTTGCCCAGCACGGGCAGTTGGCGGACTTCCTGCAAGCGCATGAGCACCTCAGCTGGCTGCATGAGATTAATAGCCAAGAATTAGAAAAGGTGAGAAGGATTCGGTTCTATGGAGCAGATTTAGGGAGCTTTACTTAGTTAGTTTTATTGCAGTCTTTTTGTAATTACAATCCTACTTCCAAATCATTTAAAATGTGTATCTCTCTTTCTCTCACATAATTTGAATGCTTTTGATCTATGATAGTGTTGCCATTACTTCTTAATCTCAATTAAAAATATAGTCCATTGTGATTTGACTACTATTACAGTAAAATAATGCACAAAAATTTGGTTAACATGTAAAATAAAAATGTTCAAATTTTGAGTCAAAACAGTACACAAATTAATTTTTTAAATTCCGGAGAAGATGTTGAAGTGACTATATAATTGTTACAGAGCAAATGCATTTTATGTGTTTCTTTTCCCAATAATTAGTGTGGGTGGTTGATGTTTTATTGTAAAGTTACTTTGCCATATATATGGTCCTCATCAGTTTTCAGGTTTGCTAATATTGACTTGATTTTTCATTGATGTAGCTTGAGGGGGGAAGTTTGAGTTGTACTTAGCGTTTATGTCTATTTAAATTAGTAACCAAGTTTCATATGTTTTTTTGTAGGCTCATGCAACACTTCTGGGTTTGGCAAATATGGAAACTCGTTACTTTGCAAAGAAGAAAACCCTTCTTGGCTTGAGTAAATTGGCTGCATTAGCTTCAGATTTTTCAGAAGATCTACTGCAAGAGAAAATTGAAGGTAAAAGAGAATTTTAACAAGGAGGGAACTATTAGATACGTCTCGACTGGGGCATTTCACAGTACAGTCAGCAGCATGAAAGACAACAACAAAGACAGGACGCTGCCTTACAGGACCCTCAGAGCCATGAGACCAATTGCAGTGTGAGATGCTTTTTATTATTATTGATTTTGATTTTTAGAGAGAGAGGAAGAGTGGTCGCCTTTCCACTTCCTGTTCCCTGGTGACTTCCCCCTGGAATCGGTTGTGGGAGCTGCCTGGGAGCAGGAAGCCAGTGAGCAGAGAGCCACGGGCCAGTCCCTCCTCCCTGCGGCCCGTCTGTTCCTGCAGATGCTGGTGACCCGCAGTTCCTGTGTGTGGCCTCTTCCGTTCCGGACAAATCTGAGCCATCAGATACTTCAGGCTCTTCTCTAAGGAGAGCGGTCCACGGGCCTGGATGGAACAGCCCGTAGCGCCATCCTCTCGCTGTCCCTCTGCAGCGTGCCCCGTTCCTAACCATCGCTAGAACCTACTTTGAACCTAAGGATGTACATTCACTGGCATTTTACAAATACATACCAGGTTACTCAAATGAATGACTGATTGACCATACGCATATTTTAAAAGACAGTTTGCCGTGAGAGAGATGGAGTATAATTTGCTAAATGACACTGTTCTTTACCATAAAAATAACATAACTTACTTGAGAGACAATGCCTTCCCCAAGAACATCTCTAGTGTTATATCTTTACTTAAACTGGTCCTTTATCTTTACCTGCCGTAGCTCTAC
>NW_006286244.1:1370571-1375628 GCF_000327345.1 Myotis davidii | reverse complement strand
GGAGTGAACCCACAACCTAAGTATTTGCCCTGACTGGGGACTGAACCCAAAACCTCTTGGTGGATGGTTCGCTTCAACCAACTGAGCCACCCGGCCAGGGCCAGCGTGAGGTTGACTCCTGAATCAGCTCCCAGATAATGGAAACAGTTACGGCAGACATTTCAGGGACGACGGGAAATTGGAGCATCCTCCCCCCGATTAACGGGTTCTGGTTGCTGTGATAATTCGTGTGACTTGGATCAAACCATGAATACGTTTTAACGTAATCAGGAATCGAGGAGGAGCTGAGTAGGATGAGGTGATCTTTAGAGAGCGTCCTTTTTCTTGTGAAATTCAGATCTGCTTCAGGACGGAGCAGACGTAAGAGCTGCCCCTCCTCACCATCTCGTTCTGATTCTAGAAATGGCCGAGCAGGAGCGCTTCCTGCTGCACCAGGAGACGCTGCCCGAGCCGCTGCTGGCGGAGAAGCAGCTGAGCCTCAGCTCCATGCCCGTGCTGACCGCGCCGCAGCTCATCAGCGTACGTGCTCTCGGACCCTCGCCCCAAACCGCAGCCTCTCTGCGTGTCGCGCAGTTTCTAAGAGTGGTCGCCTTTCCACTTCCTGTTCCCTGGTGACTTCCCCCTGGAATCGGTTGTTGGGAGCTGCCTGGGAGCAGGAAGCCAGTGAGCAGAGAGCCACGGGCCAGTCCCTCCTCCCTGCGGCCCGTCTGTTCCTGCAGATGCTGGTGACCCGCAGTTCCTGTGTGTGGCCTCTTCCGTTCTGGACAAATCTGAGCCATCGGATACTTCCAGGCTCTTCTCTAAGGAGAGCGGTCCACGGGCCTGGATGGAACAGCCCGTAGCGCCATCCTCTCGCTGTCCCTCTGCATCGTGCCCCGTTCTGAGCATCGCTAGAACCTACTTTGAACCTAAGAATGTACATTCCCTGGCATTTTACAAATATACATACCAGGTTACTCCAGTGAATGACTGATTGACCATACGCATATTTTAAAAGACAGTTTGCCGTGAGAGAGATGGAGTATAATTTGCTAAGTGACACTGTTCTTTACCATAAAAATAACATAACTTACTTGAGAGACAATGCCTTCCCCAAGAACATCTCTAGTGTTATATCTTTACTTAAACTGGTCCTTTATCTTTACCTGCCGTAGCTCTACGTCTGCGAGGAGAACGGAAGAGCTAACGAGTATGATTTCAAGAAGGCCCTGGACCTGCTGGAATATATCGACGAGGTGGGTGAGGTCACACGAGATGACCACAGGCAGTGTCGGGGTTATCCCGGGCTTTCTGTAGAACTGAACACATTAAACACGGCCTCTCCAGCCAGCCATGAGGATGTGGGAAAGCGGCTCCGCTCCCCTCGCTCTCGGGCGGGCTATGAGCCGCGCTTCAGAAAGAGGGCGGTGTCCTTTCCTGACGCTTCTCACACTCCCAGATGCCTTTTCTGGGCACAGATAACAAGGCTGCTTCTCTGAGTCTGAAGGAATTTCTCTCTTTGATTTATTAAGCCATGATTAGTCCCCCTGTTTACGCTGCTTTATTAATTCGTTCTGGGTGGCATTCACCCTATTCTCAGCCTTGGACACGAGAGAGGTGATGATGAAAACTCTGGGATGGGTCGTTGGCCCTGCCCTTGAGTAGCTGGTGGACTGAAAGCAGCCCCTGGGAGGAACGTGGAGGGTCTGAGACAGACGCTCCTGCTAACGGAGTGAGTCAGGAAAAGTCAAACCTGATGGTTTCCCTCAAGTGTGGGACATACCACTGAGAGCAACAAATGTGAAAACCAAACAAAACGTCATAAACAGACAACAGTTTGGTGGTTACCAGAGGGGAAGGGGGCAGTGAAGGGTGAAGGGGTCATACATGGTGACGGGAAATGTGACTGAGTGGGGGGCACACGGTGCAGTGCACAGACCACGTATCTTAGAAAGTGCACCTGAAACCTATGTAACCGTATTAACCAAGGTCACCTCAATGCATTTAAAGAGAAAAAAATAAACTTTTGAAAAAGAATAAAAACAGTGTTTTGGTTTTTACATCACCTTGTTTAAAATCTTAACCCTCTCACTGTCTGATAAATTCATATTATCCGAGGAGAATCAGAAACCAAGTCACAGATTATTAATTGGCTTACTCCCCTGTGCAGTGTTAATGTTTTAAAGAAAGGGAAATATTTTTAAATGATGAATTAAAGTAAAGTAATACTTATGCAGAATTAGGAGTTGACACAACTCAAACTTAAGCATGTGTTTTTATAAATCAGGACTTAATGAGGATTTTTTGTTGTTTTGCTATGAAGGAAGAAGAAATAAATATAAACGACCTGAAACTGGAAATCCTTTGCAAAGCTCTTCAGAGAGATAAGTAAGTTCTTGTGGCGTGAATCTGAGATATGCTTTTGGAAAAGTCTCTTTAGAGATATTATATCACATCAAGTACTGTTGTGGCCTAATTGTATATACACTGTTATGAAAATTGTAACGGTTGCATTAGTCATCTTAACTTTTTCATTAAATAATTAAGGTGTAGCTTAAGAATTTGAAACTCTGGTACAATTTTCCTTTAAAATTTAGACTGTCAGTTTACATGCTCCTTATCTTCACAGAAGCATGGCCAGCTCTCCAAACGGCTTGAGGCTATTTTTTTAAATTTTTTTTTTTAATGAGCGGTCATTACAGTTGGAGGCCCGGCGTCCTCTGGGTGATGGAGACCTGGTTGCACGTCCCTCTCGCCCGGCACAGGGCACTTTGACCCCGGGCTGGTGGAGTGGATGGTGGCAGGGACAGACTCGGTAACCGGCTGTGGGATGTATTGCTTCCAGGAAGAGAGTTTTTACAGGAGCAGGACTTGGCGCTGCCCCAGCTCCCCTTCTTCCTGTGGTGGCGAGAGCGGCAGCAGAACTATTTTCACTGAAGCGTTTCTCCCTCTGACCCTCCCAGAGTGAGAGTTGTTGTCCCATTTGGCCTCGGAGGCCGGCCTCTGAAGCCTCTCGCTCTGCCTGCTTCATTCTCCTGCCTGGTCGTCACTGAACGCCTGTCATTTGGCCGCAGTTCCTGGCTTTTTGTTGATCGCGTTGGGTAAATCCATGGATCACTCATTACCCAGCAGTGTTCCTGTGTTGGACTTCCGTGGTGGACAGCCTCCACCAGATAAAGCAGACTCCATACCGGGCACCGGTCCCCTGGTGGCCCTTTTGTGAAACCTGAACGTCCACGTGAACGGTGACCGGCCTGGGCGCCCAGAGCTCATGCTCGGGGGTCCTCTCTGGGTTTGTTACGTTTGCACAGCTTCCCGGGAACGAGGCCTCACGACTTGGTATTGACATCAAACACGTAATGGCTGTATTTGGCCAACGGCTACCTGCGTGTGGTACCTTATACCTAATACAGAGAGCCTCCGTGTCATCAGCATTTAAAGCCCTTTGTTCCAGTCATTTGAAGGAGGATCACAGAACTCCCTGTTCGCTCTGCCCGCGCCCCACACTCAAAACAAACCCCAGGGGCAGACAGACGTCTTTCACGTCACAGACGCCGTGACTTCATTTCTCTTTCGTCCTGATTCTCTTTTCCAGCTGGTCCAGCTCTGATGGTAAAGACGATCCAATTGAAGTATCGAAAGACAGCATATTTGTGAAAATCCTACAGAAACTTCTGAAAGATGGTGAGTGGCTTGTGAATATCGGACATGAAGCATCGCTCCTCAGTTTTAGAAACTTTAGGACAACGGGGGTTTGCCAGGTGTCAGATGCCGGGTGGTTTAAGGTTAAACAGTAGCATATTCAGAACTAAGCGACTTGTTTAAAATGAAGGAAGCATGTGCCCGGTGAGGCCTCCGTCCACGTGGGTCCTGGTTACTGCCCTGCGCAGTCTCCGTGCCGGACGGGGAGCGGGAACAGATTCGGGCTGTGACAATCGATAAGATGGAACAAATCATTTCCTGTAGTTTTTCAGATTGAAAACTGGAAAGTGCTGTGATAGCTTTTACAAGTGTGATACTATATATAGAGAAAACGGTTTTATTGAAAGTGAAATGGTGATGAGTGTATATCAATAATTTGTATTTAGCCTGATAGCATTTATTAATCTAGATTTTTATTGTATAACAAGTATAAAATATTGTGCTAAGCACTTTGAGAACCTTATGGTAATTAACACGTTATAAAATATTAGTTTAAATATTTTTCTCCAGTTTTCTTCATCAAATGAGAACACTTGTACATACTCTCTTGTAACTCCCCAGACCTCACTGTACACAGTCCGTTCAGTTGGCTCCCTGGCTCCCGGCTCCCCCGGGGGCTGGTGAAGAAATGATCCCCCCCCACACCTGATTTTAGATTTAAACTGGGATACATTTGGGGATCCTGTAGCCAGCCCTCAGGAAAGTATTTCTACCACGTTATTTCCAAGTCGGAGGATATTTAATCCTTTCCGGGTGATGGTTACTTTAGAGAAACACACCTTCCACCTGGGAGGAAGGGCTTATGCTGTGGAGGAAAGGAAAGACGTCAGGTCTCACTGAAACCTAGACAGGCGGCTCTTTGCCCACTCGGGGAAAGCTCTGTGGTTAGACCTGCAGGCGTGTGACAGATGGAGCAGCTTAAGGCCGGCCTTTCCCAGCAGCCCCCGCGGCAGCACCACTGCAATAGAAGCGCATGTGTTGGCATCACCCATCACCTGAGTCATGGAGAGTTCCAGGACAATACAAACGGACTCTGTTTGTGTCGCAGGCATTCAGCTCAGCGAGTACCTGCCCGACGTGGATGACCTGCTTCAGGCCGAGCAGCTCGGGGGCCTGAAGGCCAGTCCCTACTTCGCCTTCGTTTTGAAAGCAAATTACGAATATTACGTCCAGGGACAGGGGTGACTTCCGGAAACGCCGTCATCGCCGGGACTCGGCGACAGCTTCGTGGGAAAACGATTGGCCTTAACCACCGGGCTTTCCGTGCCGTCTCACCTGTTCCGATGCACATGTTAGACTTTACCTGGCAGCTCCAGCAGCGCAGCTGTGCCCACCGTCCTGGTTTGAGTGACATGGTGTTCCCTCGCCACCTTTTT
>NW_006286244.1:1369751-1370404 GCF_000327345.1 Myotis davidii | reverse complement strand
TGAAGTTGCTGTGGCTCGGGTGCTGGGCACGAAGGCACTCGGGCCGGTGTCTGTCCTGTTCGGCTGTTGGGATGTTAGTAAGATAAGGGCCACGTGTCGCTGACTCGTCCCCGGCCCCGAAGCCGGCGGCTGCCCTGGCAGTCCCTGAAGTGGCTGTGGCTCGGGTGCTGGGCATGAAGGCACTCGGGCCGGTGTCTGTCCTGTTAGGCTGTTGGGACGTTAATAAGATAAGGGCCACGTGTCGCTGACTCGGCAATAAAGTGTTAGATGAAATGACAGCAGAGTGGGCCTCTTTCGTGTGAGCGTGGTACCGATGGGCTCGTTGGGAAAGCTCTAACCTGCATACATAAGCGTGTTCAGGAGAGTGTTTTAGGGCGTAAAACATACGTGTGACTCGGGGTTTCCCACGAGGCTGACATTGGGGGGCTGGCCAGGGCTTCAGTCACCTGACCCAGCGGGGGAGGGGCTAACAGAGACCCGGAGCAGCAGTGAGTGACCCAGAGACAGGGAAAGTAAACCAGGAGGGGGCGTGTCCGTCTGAAATGTGTTCGTTGTCCGGGTGCTCGCTGCCCGTTCCGTCTCCTCCCTCCGTCCGGAGCGCTGAGCCCCTGCCCTGGTCCCGCTGCCTGTGCTCCTGGCCATCCAGGCCCCCG
>NW_006286244.1:1368539-1369659 GCF_000327345.1 Myotis davidii | reverse complement strand
GGTCCCAGGTTCGGTTCCGGTCAAGGGCATGTACCTTGGGTGCGGGCACATCCCCAGTAGGGAGTGTGCAGGAGGCAGCTGATGGATGTTTCTAACTCTCTATCCCTCTTCCTTCCTCTCTGTAAAAAAATAAAATATATTTTTAAAAAATAAATAAACAAGCTTTCCTATTTAAAAAGAGAGAGAGAAATAGGACCCAAATAACATGTTTTTTTTAAAGGCGAAATATGAAACCATAGTAGCTTTGAACTGACGACCTTTGCACTAACCGCACTCCTTCTCGAGTTGACTTGGGTCATTTTTAGGAAATGCCACCCTCAGGGTGTTTTATATCCCGGAGGGCCCACACCTGTCCCAGCTGCCAGCTCCACTCCCCAATGGGAATGGCGACTATTTCGGGAACATGTAGGCACTTGAGAAAAATGAACCATTCCGTTCTGGCCTGCGCCCCATCACTGATGTATCCCCCAAAAGCACGCCACTGAGTTCATCCCCGAAGATTGCTTCTCCTTGTGCACCCACAGCGGGGTTAGGACTGTCCTTGTCCTGCGGGGGTGGAGGGGTGAGGGGGGAGAGAGAATGTGAGGCAGGCTGCGCCCTCCTGACCTCCCGTGACCCCCACTCCACCTTCCCACAGGCAGATCCAAACCCCAGGAAGTTTGGAAGCATCTCCCCGAGGCGGTATAAATAGAAGCGCTCCAGCCTCTGCTGATGGTGACTCCAAGGTGGACTGGCCTTGGCCAGCCTGTTCTCTAAATATAAAGACGCGTGTGCCGCCTGCGGGGAAGGAAGAGCTGCCGCCTGTCCCACACTCGGCGCCATGTCCTTGTCCTTGTCCTCTATCCACAGGGCGGCAGGGCTTCGGCCTGTCAGAGCGCCCACCGCCCCTGCGTCCCAGGAGGAGGCTCCATGAGCCCCCCAAAAATGGGGGGTAGGCGCTCAGCTGGGCCCACAAGGAAGAGACCCTCCCATATGAGTCACTTTTCCAGGCACCTCTGAGCGCGCTGCGGGTGGCCCTGCCCACAGCTGTGGGTGCCCGGCTTGGTGCCCCGACCTGCTGGCTGGACCCCTCCCCAGAAGCCCACGCCTCCACCCCACCCCGTCCCACCCTCCTCGACCT
>NW_006286244.1:1368049-1368436 GCF_000327345.1 Myotis davidii | reverse complement strand
CTGTCTGCCCAGGGCAGCTGCCGGCGGCCCTCTCAGCGGTGGGGGTGGGGGTGGGGGCCGGCTTAGACCTCTTAGATCTGCCCCCTGAATTGGGGTCCTCAGGGGTGGAGATGCAGCATGAAGATCCCCGGGGAGGGGTCGCCTTCCTTCCCTGCCTGGGACTGGGATGCACCCGGTGTGACTCCTCCCATCTTCTCAGCACCCCCAGCCCCGACCCCCTGGGACACGGCTCCCTCCTCCCTGTAGACCCCGGGGAGGTTTGGGGGCTGAGGAAGGAACGCAAAGGGGAGAAATGGAGTCGCCGTCCAGACCGCCCAGCGCTCAGCCCAGTGTGCGCAGAGTGGACGGGGCAGGAGGCCTTGGGCAGGACAGGTGCAGCCACAGGCG
>NW_006286244.1:1367150-1367827 GCF_000327345.1 Myotis davidii | reverse complement strand
AGGGCGGCACGGGGGAGGGAGGGGAGCGCCCACGGGCTATATAAGCCCTGAGCGGGGGCACCCTCGGCCACCGCAGCGGACAGCGCCCAGAGAAGCCTCGCTTCCCTCCGTGGCAACCAGGGCCCCAGCCGGAGAGCGACAGGTGTAGCCACCGCCCAGGTAGGGCAGGAGCAGGAAGGGGACCGAGGGACAGGCCCCACCCACTCATGGATCAGCCCCACGCCGCACGCCCTGCGCCTGGACCCCGGAGCCACGCGCTCCTGGTCTTAGAGAGGAGACGAGACAATCAATCGGCCTTTGCATGATGTCTCCAAAGTCTGCAGATCCATCCCCCTGCCGGCCGCTCCTCCCGGCTTAGCGTGCGCCCGGGCGCATGAAAGGTTTTGTCTCAACGTCCCCAAAGCAAATTCCTCCCAACCGAGCGCCAGAGCCTGGGGGCAGCCTGGCCTGGACTCCCGGGCTCGGCTCCCAGCAGGCGAAGGGCGCTCCGTGCTGAGTCTGGAACGTGCGGAGCCGTTCCTCCCGGGACCGGGCATCGCGGCCCTTCCCACCAGCTCCCTCCGCCCTCACCCGCGCCCGGCGAGTGGGTATCGGGCCTCATCCTCCCGGGGTGCGGCCCCGGCCTGGAGCGGGTGGGCGCTGGCGCCCGGCTCCGGCCCGCAGCCAAGGCACAGGGT
>NW_006286244.1:1366262-1366684 GCF_000327345.1 Myotis davidii | reverse complement strand
GTCTCCGCTCCGCAGGGCGTCATGGTGGGCATGGGGCAGAAGGACTCCTACGTGGGCGACGAGGCGCAGAGCAAGAGGGGTATCCTGACCCTCAAGTACCCCATCGAGCACGGCATCATCACCAACTGGGACGACATGGAGAAGATCTGGCATCACACCTTCTACAACGAGCTGCGCGTGGCCCCCGAGGAGCACCCCACGCTGCTCACCGAGGCGCCCCTGAACCCCAAGGCCAACCGGGAGAAGATGACCCAGATCATGTTTGAGACCTTCAACGTGCCGGCCATGTATGTGGCCATCCAGATGGAGCTATACCTGTATGCCTCTGGTTGAACCACTGGCATTGTTATGGGCTCTGGTGAGGGGTCACTCACACTGTGCAAATCTATGAAGGGAAGCCCTTCCCATGTTTCCATGAATCT
>NW_006286244.1:1363995-1365268 GCF_000327345.1 Myotis davidii | reverse complement strand
AAAGAATTTAGAGTAAGGATGGTAAAGATGCTCAAGAGCATGAGATAAGATATAGTAACTATGAAAGCAAATAAAGAACAACATAGCACAAATAAAGAAGACATTGGAAGACACAGCTGATTAGGGGAAGCTGAGGATTGAATCAGTGAATTAGAAGATGAGGTTGAAAAATCACTTAATCAGAGAACCAAAAAGAAAAAAACAATTGAAAAACAGGAGGACAATTTAAGAGAGCTGTGGGACAAGATGAAATGTAACAATATTCGAATAGCAGGTATGCCAGAATAGGCAAAAAGGGAGAAGGGATAGAAAACTTCCCTAACCTGGTAAAGAAAAAGTCACACAAGTTCAGGAGGCACAGAGAACCCCAAGCAATGAGCCCGGGAGCCGCGCGCAGGGCTTGGGGCTCCACCCCCCGCAGGCGTCTCCGTGTTCCGCAGACCCCAAGGGTGGTGTTTTGCGTTTAACGAACCCGTTTTCGCCTGTGGGTGCAGATGATCCCTTTCCTTCTCCATTGAAAGCCTCTGGCTTCGTGCCCGTGATGGTGGCGCAAAGAAGCGCTCTTCGGTGCCGGGCTGGGATAGAGGGGCGCCCAGATTGGGGGTAGGGGAGCCTGGGGACGGTGGCAGGGAAGGCCACGAGAGCGCTTCAGAAAGGATGGCGCGTGTGCTGGGAGTGTCTGGAGCAAGGCAGTGTCTGGAGGAAGAAGAGTTGCTCGGCCCGCGTGGCTCAGTGGTTGGGCATCAACCTATGAACCAGGAGGTCAGGGCACGTGCCCGGGTTGTGGGCTCGATCCACAGTAGGGGGAGTGCAGGAGGCAGCCGATCCATGATTCTCTCTCTTCATTGATGTTTCTCTCTCTCTCCCTCTCCCTTCCTCTCTGACATCAATAACAATATATTTAAAATAAACTAAAATAGCTGCAGTCTTTTCCCTGGGTCTGTAAAGTCCCCGGGCTGCCAAGGCACCAGCTGGGAAGCAGAGGGGCCTTTGGGCAGGTGCTGGGAGGCAGGGGCGGGGCCCTGGCCGCAGAGAACAAGCCAGGGGCGCCTGGGGGCCGGTCAGAGCGAGGGCAGGTGGGGGAACCCTGAAGGGTCGGCAGGGTTAACAGGTGGAGGAGGAGCAGCTCCTGCGAGGATAGTGGGGGCCCAAGCCCTGAGGGAGGGGGTGCGCGGAGGAAGTGGGGGCGGGCGGAGGATGCAGAGAGAGGCCCTGAGCAGACAACACTTCATGGCTGAGCATCGATTGTCTCTTTCTCTTTTGTTTTTTGTTT
>NW_006286244.1:1341035-1345299 GCF_000327345.1 Myotis davidii | reverse complement strand
GGTGTGGGCGCGATCCCCAGTAGGGGGCGTGCAGGAGGCAGCCGATCCATGATTCTCTCTCTTCATTGATGTTTCTCTCTCTCTCCCTCTCCCTTCCTCTCTGACATCAATAACAATATATTTAAAATAAACTAAAATAGCTGCAGTCTTTTCCCTGGGTCTGTAAAGTCCCCGGGCTGCCAAGGCACCAGCTGGGAAGCAGAGGGGCCTGGAGCTGTGCAGCCGATGCCAATGTGGCACATGTCACCAGGGTCAGCTGAGCCAGGGAAAATGAAAACATGAAGGGCAAAAGGACAAGCTAAGGAGGTTAGAGTGATAAGTCCCCATGGCTTCGGTGGGCGGGATGACAGGTGATTCTTTTAAATATATATATATATTTTTTTTTATTGAACCCGGGCATGTGCCCTTGACGGGAATTGAACCCGGGACCCTTCAGTCTGCAGGCTGACGCTCTATCCACTGAGCCAAACCGGCCGGGGCTTTTTGCCTTTTTATATCTTAATATTTCTTGCAACCTCCCCCCACCAAGAAATAGGTTGTGTTTTAATATTAAAAATATTAAAGTCAACAATAAAAATAAAGAAGCAGAAATCAAAGTTTATGTCCGCTATCCCCGCAGCCGTGATTGGTATTTCAGTGACCGGTTTGGGCTGGCCATTCATTGGTGACCCTGCGGTGACCCGAGGCCCGGCCCCCGAGGCAGGTGGACAGGCCTTGGGGTCTGGGCAGTGGGCCAGAGGTCAGCTGGCTGCATCACACGTGATCACACGTGATCACACGTGTTCCCAAGGTGGCACTGGCTGAAAGGAGCTAAACTTTCTTTATTCTTTCAAATACATTTTTATTGATTTCAGAGAGGAAGGGGGAGAGGGAGATAGAAGCATCAAGGAGAGAGGGACATCCTCAATGGGCGAGAGGGAGATAGAAGCATCAAGGAGAGAGGGACAACCTCAATGGGCTGCCTCCTGCACATGCCCTTCCTGGGGATGGAGCCTGCAACCTGGGCCTGTGCCCTGACGGGGAACTGAACTGTGACCTCCTGGTTCACAGGTTGATGCTTAGCCACTGAGCCGCACCGGCCGGGCTGGTCTTGGTTCTTCTTGAGTTCATTTTCACTCCACGATGGCCCTGCTAATTGGCACAGCTGCCAGTCATCAACTAACTGGCTTCCTTGGCAAACGCTCACTGCGCACGCTCTGGGCCGGCCTGTGCTGGCAGGTGAAATGGGGAGCCAGGGACTGCGGGGTCCCCCCCACCGCAGGCTGACTACGCCGTGAGGCAGACAGTTAATCAAGTGACAGCACCTCGCAGTGTGAGTCTGTGCATTGGGCAGGTGCTGGGAGGCAGGGGCGGGGCCCTAGCAGCAGAGAACAAGCCAGGGGCGCCTGGGGGCCAGTCTGAGCAGGGCAGGTGGGGGGGGGCAAGCCCAAGCCCTGAGGGAGGGGGTGCGGCGGAGGAAGTGGGGGCGGGTGGAAGATGCAGAGAGAGGCACCGAATAGACCCTTCATGGCTGAGCATCAATATTCTCTTTTGCTTGTTTTGTTTTCTTTCTTTCTTCTTCTTTGTTGTTGTTATTGACTCTGTTACAGATGTCTCCTATTCCCTCTCCTTTGCCCCCCTCCCCCCTGCCCCGCGCATCCAACATCATACTCAGTGGACATAAACTAAAACCATTTCACCTAAGAACCGGAATGAGACAGAGATGCCCACTTTCACGACTCCTGTTTGACATAGTGCTGGAAGTGCTAGCCATAGGAATTACACAAGAAGAAGAAACAAAAGGTATCCAAATTGGACAAGAAGACATAAAACTGTCATTATTCGCAGATGATATGATACAGTACATACAAAACCCCGAAGACTCCATCAAAAATTTATTAGACTTAATAAATCCCTTTGAGGTCTTTCCGTCTGTTTCCTTTATCTTTATTCCAAGAGCAATGGAGAGAGGGAGAGAGAGAGTCATTGTGTGGGCAGGGGGAGAACTCTGAGGCAGCTCTGCGTTCTCTAACTCACATCAGATACTCACTGAGCTGTGGGGCAGCCGGAGCTTGTGAGCAGGTGGGTGTGGGAGCTGCCGGGGGATGGAGCAGCCTGGCCCTGAGATGGGGTACACAGCCTGGGCCATAGATGGGGTGCAGCCTGGGCCATAGATGGGGTACACCCAGGCCCTGAGGTGGGCTGCAGCCTGGTACCTCCTCTCAGTGGGTTCCAGGCTGGGGCGGGCAGGAGGCTCCTGGGAGCTGGAATGTTCGCTGTAGGAAGCCCACGGGCAGGGGCAGGAGGGCTGGTGCTGTTTGCATTCCCTCCCACCCCAGGCCCCGCCGCGGGGGCTCTTAAATGGTCAGGGAGCTCGGAGGAGCCCCCTCACACAGCCCCTCTGCTCCGCACTGGGAAGGGGGGAGGGGGGAGGAGGGGGCAGAGGAAGCGTGTCTAGGAGGGAAAAGGCAGTGGGAGACGGGAGGAGAGAGAGGGGAGGGGGTAGAAGCAGGAGGGGGAGGGGAGGCCCCAGCTGTCTGCCAGCCCTGCTGCCTGCCACTGCCTGCCACCCGGTGAGCCCGGTGCCAGCTCCCCCGCCCGCCTCTATTTTTATCCCAGCGCCTGCTCAGATCTGCCTGGCATGGTAAGCGCCCCTGTGGCAGAGAATCCGATGGCAGAGCGGGCGGGCCAGAGGGCATCATGCAGAGGCCTAACTAGGAATGATGAAGCCAGGAGCGCCGTCTTTTTAATAACCAGGCGGCTAAGCTGCCGTGGGGGTGTGCATAGCTGCCAGCCCCGCAGTAAGGACTGGGGAGCAAGTGGGAGTCACCAGATCAGCAGCCTGGGCTGGGCACCCCATGGGGGGCCGGGGGGCGGGGTGGCAGCCGCAGGAGGGGCTCAGGGAAGCTGTGCTAATGGGCACTTATGTGTGACCCCAGGGCAGAGAGCGGGAGGCTTAGTGGAGTGAACAATAGATGATCAGAAATAAATGGAAGCCCGGCCGGTGTTGCTCAGTGGTTGGGTGCCGTCGACCTATGAACCAGGAGGTCACAGTTCATTCCTGGTCAGGGCCCAGGCCCAGGTTGCAGGCTCCATCCCCAGTGTGGGGCATGCAGGAGGCAGCCGATCCATGATTCTTTCTCATCATCGATGTGTCTCTCTCTCTCTCCCTCTCCCTTCTTTTCTGAAATCAATAAAAATATTTTTTTAAAAAAAGAAAGACATGTAAGGGCCGGGCCACCACCCCAGGAGCGGTGTTCCCTCGGACACGTCATTTGTGTCTTTGCGCCTCAGTTTCCCCTCTGTGAGGGTGGAGGTGCCCGGCCCTGCAGCGTTGGGGGATTGGGACCACTGTCTCCATGAATGCTGTGGGGGGAAGACTGCACCCGCAATCCCTCCCTCACCCCACTCTGCAGTTAGGGCTGCTCTCTCCTTGGTCTGTGATAGGGAACACCGTGCACAGCCTTTCCGGGGTCACGAGGTCACGGGCAGGGCCAGGAGGGGTGCTGCCAGGTGCCTTTGCACCCCCTGGGGCTCAGCACCACCTGGAGGGGGCTGAAGGCTTGGATAATGTCCATGGTGATGGTCCCCTTTGTGTGTGTGTGTGTGTGTGTGTGTGTGTGTGTTTTAAGTATTTTTATTATTATTATTGATTTCAGAGAGGAAGGGAAAGGGAGAGAGAGGTCGATCGGCTGCCTCCTGCACGCCCCACACCAGGGACTGAGCCCGCACAACCTGGGCCTGTGCCCTTGACCGGGAATCGAGTGCACGTGCCCTGCCCAGGGCCCAGGCTGGGGAGGAGCCTGCAACAGAGGTACATGCTCTTGACTGGAATCGAACCCGGGACCCTTCAGTCTGCAGGCCGACGCTCTGTCCACGGAGCCGACCCAGCCAGGGCCAACCTGGCGTCAGGAGCATCCAGGTAGGAGCCTGGGCTCTGGCTCCGGAGAGAACTTGTTTGCATCACATTAAAGGCGGATGCAGAGGGTGTCTATCCAGGTGCCTTAGAGGGACTGGGCGAGGAACTGGTAGGGATCTGGGCTGCTCTCTGAGGGGTGCACAGCCAGAGCCATTGTGTCCCCTGGGTCCCTATAGGATGGCACCCTCCCCCACCCCCCTGTGCTGCTCTCTCCCCACTCCCCGGCCGGCTGGACAGGAGAATGAGCAGCTCTGGTCTTTCCTGGGAAGAATCCCCATGTGCAGAGCAAGATCGGGGTGACCCAGGCCCGGGGGGTGGGGGGTGGGAGGGGGAGGGCTGCCTGTGCCCCGAGGTGGGGGGCTGGCG
>NW_006286244.1:1338784-1341014 GCF_000327345.1 Myotis davidii | reverse complement strand
TGAGCTGTGGGGCCTGGCACAGCCCGAGTGCCCGAGCTGCACCCACAGAAGCAGGCGCCGGCCCCGGCCCTGGCGCAGGTTCAGCTTTCCTGGGGACTCCCAGGACGGACAGCTGTCCACTCCCTCACGCGCTCCGCCTGACCCTAGAAGGAAGCAGAGGGACACTGACAAGTGGCCTGATGTCCCCCCGTTCTGCTTGGACAAGAGAGCCCAGCTCTAGACTCCAACTTAAAGCGGGGAGCTGCTGGGGCCGGGGGCGCCGGGGGGCCTGCGGGAGGGAGGACAGGGCCCGCAGACTCAGTGCGCATGCCACGCTGCCCCCTCTGAGCACAGTGCCAGGAGCCCAAGGCCGCACTCCCCGAGACATCGCCTCTCAGCCCCTCAGGCGCCCGCTCCGACACATGGGGGCTCGCCCCTCACTGTGCGCCTCCATTTACCCCATGAGGTGTCCTGAGCTGTTGGTCTTTCCTGAGCAGAGCCTGGGTGTGCCCGTCCGTCCTTGGCCCCAGGAGCAATGTGCCAGCCCCAGGGGCAAGGGCAGCCTGACCCTGAACTGCTGGGACACGCTCTCAGGCCCCAACTGCCTGCGGTGGGTCCCTGAGAGCTGTGGCCAAGCCCCCCCGACCATGTGGCTCCTGAGCCACCTCCTTCCTTCCCTGGGGGCTCGGTGACGGGCTGCTGGCCGAGCAGCCAGTGTCACGACCTGGGCTGAGGGGCTGGCCCCGGGGTGGGCTGGGAGCTGTCAGCTCTTGAGGGAAGCCAGGAGGATTCCCATTTTACAGATTTGGAAAACGAGGCTGAGAGTTGAGGAGAGAATCCCAAGCTAAAGTTGCATCATGAAGCCCATGGTGCCCGGCCGGCCTGGCTCAGTGGTTGAGCGTTGACCTATGAACCAGGAGGTCACGGTTCGATTCCCGGTCAGGGCCCATGCCCAGGTTGTGGGCTGCATCCCCAGTGGGGGGCGTGCAGGAGGCAGCCGGTCCATGATTCTCTCTCATCATGGATGTTTCTATCTCTCCTTCCCTCTCTCTTCCTCTCTCAAATCAATAAAGATATAGTTTTAAAAAAAACATTAAAAAAACATGAACCCCTGTCTCCGCCTGTTACTCTCTCCGGAGTCGTGGATGCCCAGAAGGAATGTGGGGTGCTGGGGCACAAGATGGAGGGAGGTATTTTCCTCCTACAGCCCCCCCAAGTCAGAGTCAGCGTGGACGACAGAGCCCCCCCACTTTCCTTAACCAGGTTTCTGATTTCTCTCTCTTCCAGCGGCCTCCGCCTTCTCCGGGCTGGTTGTCCATTTCCTGGGCTCATCCTCATGTAACCAAGCGCTCGGGAGGGGCCGCCCCGCGCTGGCCCGGGAGCCGGAGCCAGGGAAGATGTGGGGCCAGGGCCAGGGCAGCCGTTCTGGGCTGGGCTCGCAGCGACAGCTGGGCCACATGCCTGCCATTCCCCCCAGCACGCTCATCCTCTCGTTATAGGGCGCCTGGCACGCCTGGCGGGGGGCTCTGGCCTGGGGGGCCCTGGCCTGGGGGGGACGCCCTGTGCGAGCCTCGGGGGGGTGGGGGTGGGGGGTCCGTCCAGGTCCAATCTGTGCAGGGAACTTGTCCCTGAACCTGAACTTGGAGGGGGGGGGCATCGGAAAGCAGGCCCACGGCTCCTCCAGGCACAAGGACAAAGGCGCCTCTGGTGCGTTTGGTGCCTTTTCTTGCTGCCCCTTCACTGCCCCTGAGCTCCCACCTGGGCCCCTCGTGCACCCCCGCCCAGTGGCTCCTTTCTTCTCTATAAATGAACCTCATTCAGCCCGGCCAGTGTGGCTCAGGGGTTGAGCGTCGACCTAGGAACCAGGAGGTCACGGTTCGATTCCCGCTCAGGGCACAGGCCCGGGTTGCGGGCTCCATCCTCAGTGTGGGGCGTGCAGGAGGCAGCGGACCCATGATTCTCTCTCACCATGGATGTTTCTCTCTTTCTCTCTCTTCCGCTCTGAAATCAATACAAATAGATTTTAAACAAATTACCCCAGCGCCTGGCTGACAGGGGTTGCCTTGCTCTCTCTCCCTGGGAACATATGGGCGTGTTTACCGAGGCAGTTACTGGACCAGGAGAGCTAATTTGGGAAACTGGAACCACGCTCCCTGGAGGCCTGCCTGGGGCCAGGTGGGCTCTGTGCAGCTGAGCCGGTGGGAGGCCTGCACCCGGCCCAATGGCGGTTGACAGTGACTGGGGGGGGGGA
>NW_006286244.1:1338024-1338729 GCF_000327345.1 Myotis davidii | reverse complement strand
ATCTGGGGCAGCTGGAGAGGGGAGCCCCCTGCTCTCTGCGGGCAGGCAGGGAGCGAGCCTGCCCCCTGCCTCCGGGAGGACTCAGGGCCAAGGCCAGGCCTGCTGAGCAGTGAGAGATGAGCCCCCTGCTCTCTGCGGGCAGCCAGGGAGCAAGCCTGCCCCCTGCCCCCCGGAGGACTCAGGGTCAAGGCCAGGCCTGCTGAGCCGGTCTGGTGTGATTTTATTATTCTTACTTATTTTCGCTACTTCCGACCGACCCTGGTAAGAAAGGGCAGAGCCCCAGCAGGCTTGTCTCAGTGGATAGAGCATCGGCCTGTGGACTGAAGGGCCCTGGGTTCGATTCCGGCCAAGGGCACCCCCCCCCGCAAAAAAAAGAACTGGGCCGGTGTGGTTCAGTGGTTGAGGCAGGAAGTCAGGGTTCGATTCCTGGTCAGGGCACAGGCCCGGGTTGCGGGCTCGATCCCCAGTAGGGGGCGTGCAGGAGGCAGCCGACCCATGATTCTCTCTCATCATAGATGTTTCTATCCCTCCCTCTCCCGTCCTCTCTGAAATCAATAAAAATAATATTTAAAATGTTTGGGGTGTAGACAGGAGTGAACATGGGTTAAAGCCGGAGTAACAGGTGGAGAGGAAGGGAGAGCCGCGGTGGACGTGGGTGTTTCTGGGAAACGCGTCCAGCGCAGGTGCGCGGTGCGGCCAGCTGGC
>NW_006286244.1:1335719-1336293 GCF_000327345.1 Myotis davidii | reverse complement strand
GCTCGCGGCGCGAGGGGAAGGGGAAGGGAGGGACCGAGGGAAACACCGATGGGGGGGTCTCCTGCATGGCCCCCGACCAGGGCCCTGGCCGGGGAGGAGCCTACACCCGAGGTACCTGTTCTGGATCAGATTCGAACCCGGGACCCTTCTGGTCCACAGGCCGACGGTCTACCCACTGAGCCACACCGGCCGGGGCTGCTTTATCCCCTTAACGAACGGGGCGTCCGACCCCCTAGACAATATAAGGCAGATGTCAACCCGCCTCCGTCCCCCTCCCTTCCCCCACTAATTTCCCTAATCAGGGGGCTCCAGCCAGCAGCGAGGGCCAGGGGGGGCCTTAGGGAGCCCGCGAACCCCCACCCGTGTATTCCTAAGCCCCCCATTTTTTTAAAAACGAGAAGAGCCCAGCTTTGGTCGGAGGCTCAAAGGCGACTCCAGGAGGCTGAGACCCACCGTGAATGGAGCTGCTGTGTTGGGGAGTGAACCCCAGGACCTGGGCCCCGGAGGAGTTTGCATTTGTTTACGCGGAGTGTGACGTCACGCGGGGGGCGGGGCGAGGGCCTGGCGGGCGCGG
>NW_006286244.1:1332160-1335647 GCF_000327345.1 Myotis davidii | reverse complement strand
CCTGGTGGGGGTGGGGGGGGGTCGGGAGTGGGGAGAGCTGCGCCTCTGCTGTCTCAGCCCTGGTCCTTCCCCTTCTTTCCTGCCCAGAGGGCTGCAGAGCTGGGGGAGGCGGGGCCCTGGCCGGGGAGGAGCCTACACCCGAGGTACCTGTTCTGGATCAGATTCGAACCCGGGACCCTTCTGGTCCACAGGCCGACGGTCTACCCACTGAGCCACACCGGCCGGGGCTGCTTTATCCCCTTAACGAACGGGGCGTCCGACCCCCTAGACAATATAAGGCAGATGTCAACCCGCCTCCGTCCCCCTCCCTTCCCCCACTAATTTCCCTAATCAGGGGGCTCCAGCCAGCAGCGAGGGCCAGGGGGGGCCTTAGGGAGCCCGCGAACCCCCACCCGTGTATTCCTAAGCCCCCATTTTTTTAAAAACGAGAAGAGCCCAGCTTTGGTCGGAGGCTCAAAGGCGACTCCAGGAGGCTGAGACCCACCGTGAATGGAGCTGTGTGTTGGGGAGTGAACCCCGGGACCTGGACCCGGAGGAGTTTGCATTTGTTTACGCGGAGTGTGACGTCACGCGGGGGCGGGGCGAGGGCCTGGCGGGCGCGGGGTCCCCTCCGCTTCCCTTGCTTCTTTGGGGGGCGGGGGCCGGGGGATGCTCGCCGGTGGTAAGGGCCAGGTTGAACCCCTGGGATACAGTAGCCAGCGGTGCCTCCTGCCGCCCTCTAAGGTGGTGCCTGGATTTTAGAGAGGCTCGTCTAGCGAGAAAAAGAACTGCAGTTGACAGAGCGCATTACCCTCCCGGCCACTGGTCTCAGAATATGTATTTTTCTCCTTCAAGGTGCAAAACAATCAGGTAGCACCATCATTTTAAAAAATAGGTTTTTATTGATTTCTGAGAGGAAGGGGGAGAGAGAGCGAGAGAGAGAGAGAGCGAGAGAGAGAAACATCAATGATGAGAATCATCTATTGGCTGTCTCCTGCACCCCCCCCTACTGGGCATTGAGCCCAGAACCCGGGCATGTGCCCTGATAGTTAACTGGGGCCTGTGCCCTGACCAGGAATTGAACGGTGACCTCTGGTTCATAGGTCGTTGCTCAACCACTGAGCTATGTCAGTTGGGCAGTGGGTGGCTTTATATACTAGAATGATGAGCACTCTTGGGTTTCTATAAAACATAAACATTTAATTCTTGTTTTTACTGAAGCCATATATACACACACAGAATCATATTTCTACTTGAGGCCTGGTGCACAGAATTCGTGCACCAGTGGGGTCCATCTTGCCAGTTCTGATGGGGGCTGATTGGGGGTGGGGTCAGTGGGGGAAGAGGACGCAGGAGGTTGGCCGCAGTCCCTGCCCCCGATTGGAGTAGGGGGGCCTATGGGGCTGGATCAGCTGGTTGCCCACAGCAGTGTGCGGCTGGTTGTTCTGCAGTTGGGTTGCTGGGCTTTTATATCTATAGATATATAGATACGGCTTATTACAAAGACAGAGCCGCTCCCGCCACACACATACCAACTGCCTATTCCTTCGGGACCACTCCCGACTCCTCTGGGTTTTCCTTTGGTGTTGATTTCTGTGCCTTCAAGTAGGGTTGCTTTCATCGACACGTCCTGAGTTTATTTTGTGTGTGTGTGTGTGTGTGTGTGTGTGTGTCCTGAGTTTTTAAAGTTTTTAACATTATTTATTGGCTCTCTTCTTACCTCTGTCCTAACCCATACACACGGCCCATTCCTACACCCTTTGCAACAGGCATCATGGCATTTGTTCACTTCACGATGAGTATCTACACTTTTGTGCCTGTGCAAGTGTGGCTCAGAGCTGCCCTACATCGCCCTAGTTGCTGTGGCTCAGTGGATAGAGCGTCGGCCTGCGGACCAAAGAGTCCCAGATTCGATTCCAGTCAACGGCATGTACCCCGGTGGCAGGCTCCTCCCCGGCCCGGGCCCTGGTCGGGGCGCGTGCAGGAGGCAACCCATCGATGTGTCTCTCTCACGTCGATGTTTCTCTCAGTCTTTCCCTCTCTCTTTTACTCTCTCTAAAAACCAATGGAAAAATATCCTTGGGTGAGGATTAAAAAAAAAAAGCTGCCCTACATTTTTTGCCATGATCCCTCTTCTTTCTTTCACAATCCAGCCAGCGTGTCAGGTTCACTATCGCCCAGGCCATCTCCAGCGATCCCTCCCAGGGCCTCTGACCCACTTCCATCTGGCCCGGTGGCTGCTCTTGGCGGCGGCGGCCGGGTGGTGCCTGGGGAGGGCCCGTGGCCACCGCCCCGGGACTCCTGGCCTTCTGGCCGATGGGAGCCTCGTCCTGTGGCTTCCCCGGTGTCTTCTTTCCTGGCTGAGCTCCTCCTGGTAGCTCCCTGAGAAAGGCGGTGTGAGAGGTTAGTCTCCCGAGACCGTGCATGTCGAAGGATGGCCCTCTCTGCCCTCACAGTTCAGCGAGGTGGTGGCTGGGAAGGGAATTCTGGGTTGGAAGGAGTTGTCTCAGTATCTGGAGGCATCGCTGGGCGGGGGGTGTAACTTGTGATGTTGCCGGCACAGTTTCGGCTCACTCTGATCCTTGTTCTGTTGTAGACGGCACCTCCCCAGCTTGGGAACCTGTTGGTGGCTTCTCTCTTCTAGTGGAACTAGTGTTTTGTAATTTAGGGGAGGTTTCTTGCGTTCTCTCTCTCTCTCTCTCTCTCTCTCTCTGTCTGTCTCTCTATATCTGAATTACTTAGTTGGATGTTCACTTTGGTAGAGTCAAGGTCATTGTCGATAGGCATGACAGGTGATCTATCAAGGCCCCTGAGTTGGACTGCCCGTGCAGGGGTCACTGTACTTTAGAGGGAACACGGAGCCCGGCCGGTGTGGTTCAGTGGTTGAGCGTCCACCTGTGAACCAGGAGGTCAGGGTTCGATTCCCGGTCAGGGCACGTGCCCGGGTTGTGGGCTCCATCCCCAGTGTGGGGCGTGTGCAGGAGGCAGCCGATCCATGATTCTCTCTCATCATGGATGTTTCTATCTCTCTCTCCCTTCCTCTCTGAAATCAATTAAAAAATATATAAAAAAAGAATCTTGAACCACTAAGTCATCTAAAACTTTGTAGCAAAAGCAACTCTCTTCTTGGTAGAGGACCATAGATTCCTCTTACCATGAAAAGTCATCACTTTAGATGCCCCATAAGATGTTGTCTGCCTTTCTGAGTATCTGTCACTACTTCTGCTAATGGCTTCTAGACAAGTGTTTGCTATGCATCAGCATCACCTGGAATGCTTGTTAAATAACAGATTATTGAGCCACCGCCCCCACACTGCACATATTGTATTTTGAAGTTAAAAAACAAAACGGGAACAAATACAGTATTTGTATTTGCATGTGGCCCGCGGGCCGTAGTTTGAGGACCCCTGCTTCAGACCCACGACTGGGAGGGTGGCCTGGATGCAGTGGAGCCCTTATTTGGAGGGAAGTGTAGGCTGCCAGGGAAGGAAGGCTCACAAAGGGTTTA
>NW_006286244.1:1326766-1332012 GCF_000327345.1 Myotis davidii | reverse complement strand
ACATATTGTGTTTTGAAGTAAAAAAACAAAACGGGAACAAATACAGTATTTGTATTTGCATGTGGCCCGCGGGCCGTAGTTTGAGGACCCCTGCTTCAGACCCAAGACTGGGAGGCGTGGTCTGGATGCAGAGGAGCCTTTATTTGGAGGGAAGTTTAGGCTGCCAGGGAACGGAGGCTCACAAAGGGTTTCCACAAAACAGGACAACACAGCCTTTACCCAAAACAGGGGCTTTATAAACAATGATGATGACAGAACCACGAAAGGCCATGAGGGGAGATGGTTGTGCTTTGGAGTGTTCACCGCGGGGCGGACAGGCCGTCCCACCGGTCCCGGCTCTGCCGACAGCGTGGGGGACATGTGGCCTGTGGTCACGGCGGCATTTCTGATGCAAGTGGAGGGCCAGCCCCTTAACACAGGGCTCCCACGTCTCTAGCTCTTCACCCTGGGGAAGTGGGGCTGTGCACCAGGTGGGTAACCATGGAAACCACAGCCTATTGTGATGGGCCTGTCAGGTTGAGGTCTCTGGCTACCTCTTCCCAGGAGTGTGTCAGAGCCACGCGCAGCCTTGTCCAGAGCGTGGAGCATCGGGAGTGATGGGAGCCGGGAGCTCGAGTTGAGTGACTTAAAAACGAACCCCTGCAGCTGCTGGGTGATCCTCACAAATCCGGGAGCCGGGCATCGAGACCGGGGGTTTGTCTTGGGAGTTTGGAGAAAGCCCTTAGGCCGAAGAGATCCTTTACTTAAAAAAAATTAAATTGATTTCAGAGAGGAAGGGAGAGAGGGTGTGAGAGACAGAGAGAAATATCAATGAAGAGAGAGCATCATGGATTGGCTGCCTCTGGCACGCCCCCTGCTGGGGATGGAGCCCACAACAGGGGCACGTACCCTAACTGGGAATCAAACGGTGACCTCCTGGTTCACAGGTCAACGCTCATCCGCTGAGCCATGCCACCCGGGGAAGAGATGTCTTACTTTTAATATTTAGTCTCAGAATCTGAGTGACAGTAGCTGCTTGGCTCAGCCTTGCTCTGTTTGTTGATTTTAAAATGGGGTCGGCCCTGGTCGGTGTCGCTCAGCTGGTTGGGTGTCATCCCAGGCACCGCAAGGTCGCTGGTTCGATTCCCGGTCAGGGCACGTGCCAGGGTGGCTGGCTCGGTCCCCAGTGGGGGGCGTGCAGGAGGCAGCCAAGGGATGGTTCATTCTCATCAATGTTTCTCTCTTCTCCCTCTCTCTCTCAAAATCAATAAACTATTCTTTAAAAGAAAAAAAAAGTAAATAAGGTAAAAATGGGGCCGCTGGTTTGGAGTAAGAATCTTGAAGTCTGCCAGAGAGAGACAGACAATTACCTACAAGGGATCTCCAATTAGACCCTCAACTGACTTCTCAACAGAAACACATCAGGCCATCCCCCATGATATTTGGGGTTCCCTAAGGATAAGGACACACCTGCCCTATGCTCTAGAACAGTGGTTTTCAACCTTCCTAATGCCCCGACCCTTTCATACAGTGCCTCATGTTGTGGTGACCCCCAATTTCATTGTGACAAATTGAACATCATTAAAGCATAGTGATTAATCACAAAAACAATATGTCATTATAGACGTGTTTTCTGATGGTCCTAGGTGACCCCCAAAGGGGTCGCGACCCCCAGGTTGAGAACCGCTGAGCTGAAGGCTATTCGCAACCCTGATTTTAAAGCGTCTCCCTCTTGGGTTGTCTTCTCGTAGAAAAAGCGTCGCCAGGAAAAGGCGTGAAGGAGAAACCTGAAGAGGAGACCGGAGCGGCAGGCACGTCCAAACCGCGCCAGCACCCCAGCGCCCTGTTCGCCAGAGGAAGCAGGAAAGCGCTCCGGAGTCCGCAGCGATCGTCAAGTAGAACGAGAGAAAACAAGCACCCCTTCGCCCTGTACGGGTGGGGGGAGCGGCGGACGGACACTGGGAGCCAAAGAACACACAACGTCTGTGCTTCCGCGCCCGTGCACGAGGTGCATGTGCATGTGTGCGTGTGTGCGTGCGTGTATGTGTGTGCATGTGCGTGTGTGCGTGCGTGTGCGTGTGCGTGTGCGTGTGCATGTGTGTGGTGAGCGTGCAGCCCACCTCTTAGTTACCCTTGGAGGGAGGGGGAGGGGGAAGGGAAGGCACAGGTGTGCTCTTTGGAGGGACAGTGCGCTGGGTCCTCCATCCTAAGTGTTTTACTCTTTATTTTTCTTTTTTAACTATATTTTTATTGTGTGCGCATGTGTGTATGTGCGTGTGCATGTGTGCGCGTGTGCGCGTGTGTATGGGTGTGCGCGTTTGTGTGTGTGTGTGTGTGTGTGTGTGTGTGTGTGTGTGTGTGGTGAGCTTGCAGCCCGCCTCTGAGGGAGGGGGTGGGGGAAGGGAAGGCACAGGTGAACCATGACCTCCTGGTTCAAAGGTTGACGCTCAACTACTGAGCCACACCGGCCGGGCCATCCTTATAGGCCGGGGGTGCCTACAAGGGTTTACAGCAGGAGCCTGGGAGGGAGTGGGTGGAGTCCAGGGGGTGTGGAGAGGGGCACACAGGGTTGGCCGCGGGCGCCTGGGGAGGTCGCCAGGCCCTTTGGCTGTGCTGCCTGGTGTCCCCTCGGCTCCTCTGTCACTGGTTTGTCGCGTAGGTCGCCCTTTGCTCCTGGGAGTGGATGCGAATGGTGGGTGGTGTTTCCGCTGCTCAGACACCCGTGCCTCTTGCTCCCCCACCTGAGGCCTTGCTCCTGTTCCACGTCCTGAGAGCGTGTCAGAGGGGAGGGCCCGCGTGTGCAGAGCCACAAATCAGTGACCCAGGTTCGCATTATGACTGCAGCCTGAAGCAAGGAATGAATGGAAGGAAGCAGGAGCCCTGGCCGGTGTTGCTCAGTGGATAGAGCGTCGGCCTGTGGACTGAAGGGTCCCGGGTTCGATTCCGGTCAAGGGCACAGGCCCGGGTTGTGGGCTCGATCCCCAGTAGGGGGCGTGCAAGAGGCAGCCGATCCATGATTCTCTCTCATCGTTGATGTTTCTCTCTCTCCCTCTCCCTTCGAAATAAATAAAAAAAAATTAAAAGAAGCAGAAGGACAAAGCGCAGAAGGTTTGAATTATGCCCTAATCACATTTTTACGGAACAGCCTTCTAAACCCTGGCAGATGGCGTGAGCTAGAGGGATATTTGAGACAACGGAGCTGGGGTTTAACAAAGACCGCCCGTCATTGGTGTTTCTCTCTCTCCCTCTCCCTTCAAAATAAATTTAAAAAATATTAAAAAAAGAAGCAGAAGGAGAAAGCGCAGGAGGTTTGAATTATGCCCTAATCACATTTTTACAGAACAGCCTTCTAAACCCTGGCAGATGGCGTGAGCTAGAGGGATATTTGAGACAACGGAGCTGGGGTTTAACAAAGACCGGCCGGTCCCTGGGGTGAGGTTTAACCAGGTTTATCTGTGGCATCAAATGTCCGAGGTGGCAACAGAGCCCATTTCTAGAGACTCATGCCAGTGAGCAGCTCACCATTTACATCTGGAGGTCAGTCCAGTGGACATTTTCAGGTGTGTGGGCACGTCACGGAGGCCAGGGGCCTGACTTCTGTGCTGAGAGTTGGCGGGGAGGGCGTGCCTCTGCCCGCTTCTGGCGACCTCATTGTAAATATTATTTAAAAAAAAATATGTTGTTGATTTTTAGAGAGGAAGGGAGAGGGATAGATAGAAATATCGATGAGAGAGAAACATTGATTGGCTGCCTCCTGCACGCCCCCCAGTGGGGATCGAGCCTACAACCCTGGCATGTGCCCTGACTGGGAACCGAATTGGGGACCTCTTGGTTGGTGGGTTCAATGATGCTCAACCACTGAGCCACACCGGCCGGGCACAAATATTTCCAAAGCCACTTAAGTTATCCTTGCAAATATTAAATATTTAAAATTTAAATAGTAAACATTCAGATATCCTTGCAAATCCGTTCAAAAAGCCGCCAATGTTATTTCTCCTTTTCCTTTATGAACTCTCCTTAGATTCACGAGTCGGCGCTACGGGCCAAGAACAGAAGGCAGGTGGAAAAGAGGCGGCTGGTGGCTCAGAGGCAGCGGGCGCACTCGGTGGACGTGGAGAAGAGCCGGATGGCCAAGCCGGCCGCCTCGGAGAGCCCGTGGGTCACGGAGTACATGCGCTGCTACTCAGCCCGCGCGTGACAGGGGAGGCCGCCGGCACCGCCTCCCTGAGAAGCACCAATAAAAGAGAACAAACTATCCAATCCGCCGACATCAGAAGGACCAGGACGTGGGTGTGAGAAACCAGCCCCTGGTGCCAAGTTCCCTTAGAGGGTTCCCTAAAGATGCTGCCCTTTGGGGGCGCCCCCGGCCCCGGCCTGGGCAGCAGGCGACCGCGAAGCCATCCACGTTTGCTTCTTGACCAAGATAACGCCCTCCGTCTTTGCTCTCCCTGTGCGGGTTTCGTCTCAGAGCATCTTTAATCTTTTCAGACGTCGACACCCAATGCCTTTAAAATGGCTAGAGATGCTTCAGACTTGGTATTTTTTCCTGGTAGATCCTCCCGTCGTTGGCATCGCAGTCACGGTCCTGGCGCGCAGCTGCGTGAGCCAGTGTCACGTCCACGGGCGTCTCGGCAGGAACGTGGATCCGCGTGTCACGCAGTGGGAACCTGCGTCGTGTTTCGGTTCCGCACTGCGGGCGGCTGTGATCGCCACGAGTTTCCTGGGCTCGGGGAGCATCCTCTGTCCTCCTCAAGCCACAGCGTGGGCACCTGTCATTTCGCAGGTCAGATGCGTTCCAGGGTGCGGAGCGGACGCTGGCGTGGCCTGGGAATCAGACTGTCATGTCGTTTTGCTTTTTTATTGTGAGGTTTTCCTAGAGGCGGACCCCTCTCTCCCGTGACCGTGGCCGTGGCATTCAGGACGGCCTGGAATCCCAGGGAGTAAACGGAGCCGGTCTTGCTTGCTCATGGGGGTGAGGGGCCGTGAGTCAGGTGCCCTTCGGGATGCCCCCCTGTCCCCCCCCGAACTAATAGACTAATGATGCCACGGACCTCACCGATGGCGAAGCGTGACCGTGGCACATTCAGGCGCCGGTTGGAATCCATTCCTAGCCAGCAGGCCTCATGCAGAACGGTGTGTGGGTGCCCGTGGGAGGCTGTGCAGGAATGAAGGGCTCCGTCTCTCAGCCCACTTGCTTTTGGGGAAGAAAGAGTGATTTTAAGAAACCCTGGTTCCCACCCGGCGGAGGATCTACGGGAGGGATGGGT
>NW_006286244.1:1311550-1326656 GCF_000327345.1 Myotis davidii | reverse complement strand
CACCATCTTGGTTGGGTTAATTTGCATATAGTCACTCTGATTGGCTGGTGGGCATGGCTTGGGGCATAGCAGAGGGGCAGTCAATTTGCATGTTCCTCTTTTTTTAGATTAGATAGAGATAAAGAGCACAGATGATGGTCCACTGGGGGTAGGAGTCTCCACCCCTTCTGTCACTGTAGAGAGGAGCAGGTAGAGGGCACCCTCATGCTGGGGCCTAGTCATCATGTGGAACTGTCTGTCTCGGCCATGTGGCTCAGTGGGTGAGCGTCGACCTATGAACCAGAAGGTCACGGTTTGATTCCCGGTTGCAGGCTCCATCCCCAGTGTGGGGCGTGCAGGAGGCAGCCGATCCATGGTTCTCTCTCATCATGGATGTCTCTCTCTCTCTCCCTCTCCCTTTCTCTCTGAAATTAATAATTTTTTTTTTAAATAAAAGAGACCCAGTTTCCTCCAGGCTTTCAATAAGCCACACCCCTTCCTTAAGGAAACACTCGTATTGAATGAGCTTACTCCTGACAGCCCAGGGGGCGATCTGGGAAAACCTAGAAGGCGATACTGGCCCTTTCCCGCCGCCTTCTCCTCACCCCAGGATATCTTCCCATTGATTTTTAGAGAGAGTGGAAGGGAGAGGGAAGGACAGAGAGAAACATCGATGTGAGAGAGACATCAATTGGTTGCCTCCTGCACACGCCCTGACCAGGGCCCGGGCCGGGGAGGAGCCTGCAACCGAGGTACGTGCCCTTGACTGGAATTAAACCCCCGTACCCTTCAGTCCACAGGCCGACGCTCTATCCACTGAGACAAACCAGCTAGGCCCCCCCCCCCTTTTTTTTAAATAAAGGACAAATGACCAAGATTTTTAAAGTAATTTTAATGTGCATGAACCATGAGTAGATTCACACAAATGAATTGTGAGACCCCTCCTGTGTCCAAGTCATTAAGGTTTCACGTTAACTTTGGAGCCTATGAAATGTTTTAAGTTGTAACGATTTGATGGTCTAGAAACGAATATGTAATCACGTTCTTTAAGTCTTGGGCGGACTTGCAAGACAAGCAGGTAGTGTAAAATCCCCTTTCATGGTGCAAAGTTTGAAACTGCTCGGGAAGCCAGGGATATTTAAACGATGGGATAAAAACATTGCTACATAGACTTCCAAAATGTTGGCTTTAAGCTCGGAATTAAAACAATTTGCCAAGTTTCTGTGTTACTGTTATGAAGAGAGGTCAAAGGCTTCACATTGGCACTCGCTGGACCTAGGTGAATGAGACGTAAAATGGAATTCATTCTTTTTATTTTTTTAAAAGACCGGAAAGACGACTCTCATTTGGTACCTCTGGGTAGGTGGGTGCCACCCCTCCCCGTAAAATTCCTAAGCACATAGAAACACTTTTAAAAGTTTATAAAGGAATTCTCTTAATGGCTCATCTTATAGTGGGCGCTTATTTATGCCACTTTATATGTAACTAGAAGCCCAGCGCACAAAATAGTGCAGCCCCGCCCACCCGCGCTGGTCTTTGGTCATTACGGCGTTATGGTGTTTCGGCCTCAGGCCTTTTATTAATATAGATAGCTTTGTTACTTTTATGCTGGGAAACTCAGGTAACTTAAGTCCCCCGGGAGAATGGTGGCTGTCTGGGTTATTGGAAACCATAACATCCAAAACAGAATACTGGCCTGGCCAGCGTGGCTCAGTGGTTGAACGTTGACCTGTGAACCAGGAGGTCACTGTTCATTCCTGGTTGCGGGCTCGATCCCCAGTAGGGAGCGTGCAGGAGGCAGCCGATCCATGATTCTCTCTCATCATGGATGTTTCTATCTCTCCCTCTCCCTTCCTCTCTGACATCAATAAAAAATATAATATTAAAACCACAAAACCAGAATACTGCACAATTTGTAGGTTTAAAAAAAAAAAACCTTTAGGGTATTTCTCTCCTTCTTTAAATTGATAATGCTCTCCTGGGGAGAGATTCTATATGTGGAGGGTTACAGTGCCTGATCCTTAAAACATTCCGAAGTATGACCGGTGAAGAGGGAGTGAGGTGATGGCTATGTTAGAAATAAAGACTTTTCTTGTTGACGGCTTTGGTCAAAAAATCGTTTAGTGGATCATTTTACACGTCACTGGACTCGATTTAAAATGGTGCTACGGTGGCTAAAGCCTGGTTCTGCGTTGGTTGGGGACCAAACCGCTAACGCCTGACGCAGAAGAACCCTGGGATGGTGTTGCGATCGTTCGATATTTTAAAAGTGGTCCCGGAAAATGTGAGCCTGACACTTCAGGATGTTAGCACGAGAAGTGTGTGTTTGTGCAATCGGAGGAAGTGGGGGTTCTTGGGGGTCAGGGTGTGTGTGTGCTTCATAGCGAATTCTGTGCCAGGAGCTGCGTGGAGGTTCCCGGCTCAATCTGTCCCCGCCTGCCCGCTAGTATGAGGTGGGAACACCTGGATGAAGGTGTTCATTCAGGCAGGACACCTGAAGGAAGACATTAGAAGCTTCTTTTTGGGTTAAAAATAAGAATAATAATTGGCAAAACTCCCCGTGCGGTAAGTTCAGTGTGAGCACTGCGCGTTCAGTACCATTCCGCAGGAACAGCGCCCGGGCGCTTCCGGTCTCACCGATCAGGCCCTGGGGGCGGCGGCTGCCTTTTCTAAGATCCATGTATTGCTTTTTGCTTCTATTTAGTATCTCAGTGACTTGGAAAAAAATGTGAATAAAGTGAGTGACTGTGACCCGCTGGACCTTCTGCTTTGTGGGGACGGATTCTGGTGAGCACAACACGTGCGGTCACATCCACTCCTAGATAGATGGGTGTGTCATCAGGGAAAAGTTTAGCAAGATGCGTTAGATACTTTCTACGGGTGTTGAGTCGAACTATCCGTGGCTCAGTGGGTTGAGCGTCGATCTATGAACCAGGAGGTCACGGTTCGATTCCCGGACATGTTGCGGGCTCGATCCCTCGTGTGGGGCGTGCAGGAGGCAGCCAGTCCACGATTCTCTCTCATCATGGATGTTTCTCTCTCCCTCTCCCTCTCCCTTCCTCTCTGAAACCAATAAACATATATTTTAAAAAGAATTAATTAATTAAAAAAATCTTCTTTAAAAAATGGCTTGGTATCTCCCAGCCTGAATACAGTGCAGCCGTGGGCACAGAGGTGCCGGGTGGTGGCGACGTCTGGTTGAGGGACAGGAAGGAGCTGTGAACACTCAGCGAGCGGGGGCGGGGGGGGCACCCCTCTCTCTCCTTTTCCTCTAGCTCACCCCGTGGCTGCCAAGGGGAGCCTGCAGGAGCCCGGGTCCGAGGCAGGAACTTCCTTCTTCAGCGAAGAGGGTGAGGCTGAGCCATGTGATTTTTTTTTTCTCTGAAGGGCATGGCTCAGTGACAAAAGTGGGCATTTTGGGGCTGAAGGCCCAGTAACGGGGAGTCTCAAGGAACCAGCAGGTAGTGCAGAGAGGGACGAACTCAGGAATGTAACTTCACCAAGTTTATCTGTGGACCCAGGTTCGCCCCTGCCCCGCTCACCTGCTCACACCTTTCACCCGTGGAGCTGGTCCTGATTCGCATAGCAGACCCAGGAGACCTGAGCTGGCCTCTGGGCCGACCCCCTGGGGGACACCTGGGACTGATCTCCATAGCACTGGGCTGAGGTGGAGTGAACGGGAGACATCCCAGCCCCCCCCAGGACCATCACAAACGGTTGAAAACCAAAGTGCATTGTGAACGCAACTAGAGGAAAAGGAAAGATCACCTACAGCGAAACGACGTTTCAAACGACAGTGAGTTTGTTCATCGCGGGAGGCCAGGAGGACGTGGCACATGCAAAGTGCTGGAAGCAAGTAACTGTCAACTCAGAATTCTATACCCAGTGAAACGTCCCTCAGGAGCCCGACCAGGTACAGGAAACGTGGAGAACTGACGGCCAGATGAGCTGCTTTAAAGGAATAGGTGAGGATGTTCTTTTAAAAAATTTTTATTTTACTGGTTTCAGAGAGGAAGGGAGAGGGAGAGATGGAAACATCAATGATGAGAATCATTGATCGGCTGGGGATCAAGTTGGCAACTCTGGCAGGTAGGTGCCCTGACTGGGAATTGAACCCTGACCTCCTGGTTCATTAGTTAACACTCAACCACTGAGCCATGCTGGCCGGGCAAGGATGCAATTTAGACAAAAGAGAGAATACCAGGAGGAAGTCTGGAACGCTGGGAATGAAGAAAGAGCAACAGACACAGTGTTGGGTGGCTTGCTGTCCATTCCTGCAACAGCCCTTTCCAACACACCTGTGTATGCTAATACGGTGATGCGTGGATACACCTGAGGATGGGGCTGGCTGCCTGGGAGCCGGCCTGTGATTGGAGGATGGGCTCTCATTCCTGCCCTCCCACTTCCGGGGCGGGAACAGAGGCTGGAGGCTGGTGTTGGGCAAGGAGCTGGGTGGGGGACGCAGAGGAGGTTGGGGAGCGGGGCACCCTGGAGAGAGGGGCGCGGAGGCTCTGTGCTCGCCCACACCTTGCCCTGCGCATCTCCTCACCGGACGATTCCTGAGCTCCTGCCTCTTAGAATAAACCATCAATCCGGTAAGTGACCCGTTTTCCTGATTTCCCGGAGGCATGGGCTGCATTAGTTGTCTTTTGAAATCTAGAGAAAACACGGAACAGACATAAACGACGTTCCCACTCTCCCTATGCCCTCCCCCACCCGCCTGGAGATTCCAAACTGGTGATTCTTAAGCCAGACTGGGGCCCGGGGGTGGGAGCAGGCTGCAACTGGCCGGATCTTGAACCTGGCTCGGAAGGTGCTGTGAATATTACCGTATTTCAAGTGCTGAGCTTTTGGGGAGAAGAGTATAAAAACCCTGAAATTTCACTTAAAAGACTGACCCTTTCCCCCTGGCCGGGTGCCTCCGTGGGTGGGGGCGTTGTACCTTAGGCCAGAAGGTTGCGGGTTCAGTCCCAGGTGGGGGCAGGTACGGGAGGCAACTGGTCGATGTTTCTCTCGCATTGCTCTCCCTCTTCTCTCTCGCTTTCCTTTCCTCTCTCTAAAATCAGTAAGAAAATCCTTGAATGAGGAGTAAGTAAATAAAATTGCCGAATTTGCATATATAAGAAAAAGACTCAGGTTTTCTAAGGAATAACGTGTTAACAAGCCTGTTAAGCCAACAGTGAAAGCAGCTGAAGCTCATTGGGTCTTTTCCGCAGGACCTGGGCCCTGGCTAAATAGGCCAGGCTGCTGCTCCCCACGCCTTCCGCCTTCCGAGGGCACCCCTCCCGCCCCACTTTCCTGATGTCCCAGGGGTTCCCGTGCGGCTGCTCCATAACCACGGTGCTCCAAGCCTGTGCGGCTGCTGCTTATAGAATAAACCGCTTCCTTTTAAAAAATATGTTTACTGATTTCAGAGAGGGAGAGAGAGAGAAACATCAATGATGAGAGAGAACCATGGATCAGCTGCCTCCTGCACGCCCCCCAACTGGGGATGGAGCCCACAACCCGGGCCTGTGCCCTGACCGGGGATGGAACTGTGACCTCCTGGTTCATAGGTTGATGCTTAACCACTGAGCCACACGGCTCTTGCTCAGTGGTTCTCAACCTTCTGGCCCTTTAAATACAGTTCCTCATGTTGTGACCCAACCATAAAATTATTTTCATTGCTACTTCATAACTAATGTTACTACTGTGATGAATCGTCATGTAAATATCTGATATGCAGGATGGTCTTAGGCAACCCCCGTGAAAGGGTTGTTCGACCGCCAAAGGGGTCGCGACCCACAGGTTGAGAACCGCTGCGAGCTGCACCCAGGGAGGGGTGTGGGAACACGGATTATGGCCGGTGGTCAGCACAGGGAACACCTGGACACTTGTGGTTGGCCCCTGAGGTGTGTGCCTGTGAGGCGGACTAAGCCCTCAACCTGTGGGGTCGATACTGCCCCCAGGTGGACAGCATGGGAACTGAACCATTGCAGGACACGACCCTGGTGTCGGGAGCCAGGATTGGCTGGCGGTGCCAGGGAGCCCTGCACTGGCCGATCCCCTCGGATCCCCTTGGCTCCCCTCCCTCCCCTGAATGCTTTCCCTGAGAACCATCGGGGGCTGGAATCCAGCAACTTTTATTGGTCAAAGGATGTGGAAGGCGTCTGCAGTACCTATGGTTTCGCTTACAGACTCGCTTATAAACCAGCCTCCCACTTCTCTTTAAACACTCCTGCCGGTGAACGAAGGACGTGGGGCACACTCCCGGGCCGAGCGAGCCGCTGTGCAACAGGCGCAGCCGTCATAGGACGAGGCGACCAGGACGAGGCCACAGGCACTGGCCGGACGGCTTCCAGGGAGGTGGACCCGGGAGCCTCGTCTGAGAACCGGCTTCCTGCTCCATCTTTCCAGAGTAAAATACTCAGGCTTTTTAAACGCAAAAGGGAAAGCTAAGACGGATGGGTACTGATGTTTTATGCCAGGTACCTCCCAGGGCGGTACTGCCGCTCGCTGTTGAACAAAACCAGACCGCAGAGCAGCCGCAGCCGGGGTGACGTGGCCTCGGCTGGAACTAGAGGCCAGTGGAAGACACATCCGAGCGAAGATGCCTTTTCCTTTCCAGCTTCAGCGGGAAAGAAAGGTTCTATTTATGTTTTTCATTGACGTTTTAAAATATTAGAACGAGTCCTTGCAATACCACATACACCGTCAGCCTCATGTGAATTAGCCTGACGTGTGGACTTAATGACTAAGGCGTGAAGTATTCGGCAACACCGTGCGGAGTCTCAGTGGCATCCCTTTACTATCAACGCCACTGAGTGGTTTCCTTAGAAGGAACCCGGGGCAGAAACAGGCTTGGAAAGCGGCAGTGAGGCCCGAGCCCCGATCCCCCGAAGCACAGCAGCCAGGAGCGGTTTCCGGCAGGACCAGGGGCCCCGTGTGGGCGGGTGTGGGGCCCAGGGGCCCGCTGCCCAGCACCCTCGCTGAGCAGCAGCAGCTGCCGCGGCTGGTGAAGCCGGGGCCTGGGTGGGCCACAGCCCAGAACAGCAGGGACTGGGCCTCCCTCCTGCGTGGACCCGGATGGAGATGCTTTAAAACCAACAGAGTGCGGGACAGTCAGGCTTGGAGGAAAACTCCACTTCGGCTTTATTTCGGTACGTGAGTAACTACTGGGCAGCCTTCCCGGCGAGGCCCCGCGACGCCCCGCGGACCGCGGCCAATGGAATGAACGCACTGCCTTGGCCACCGCCGCCGAGCAGGTCACGAACATCACCCACGTGCGACACGGCCAGCGCGAGGGGCAAGGCGCACTCACACCAGCGGGCTTTCGTTCATGTGGTTACAAAAAATAAAATATTGGACCGCCGTTACTGTAACATTCTATTATATCATACATGAGATACCATGCTGCAGGGACACGGGGGCTCGAGTATGTACAGTTCACAGCCAGGATTAACCCCGGGGAAGGGAACATGGGACAGGACAGTTTACATACATGTACACATCATGGCATTGTCCATGGAATTCGGTTTACCACGTGGTTTGCTGTGCACATTTAAAGGCTTACATACACCCAATCACTTTTTTTTTCCGCACAAAGATCTACTTCTGCATAAAGTAGAAAAGGATGGTGGTAAAAAAACTTCTGCAGCTCCAACGATTGTTTCCCAAATACCACTGTTCGAACACCTAAAAAACATGAAGAAATGATTTAGAAATATGCATAACTGTCAATGTACAAACAAGCAGTTTAAAACCCCAAAGGGAGTAGTGAATACTTCCAACTTTTATTTCAATGGCTGCCTATTAGATAATGTTGACTATCTGTAAAAAGTCCACTGTGGTAAATGGGAAAAAAGAGGACACTTTAAAGTTAAAATCTTGCTGGCTAGTGTGGCTCAGTGCTTGAGCATCGACCCATGAACCAGGAGGTCAAGTTCAATTCCCGGTCAGGACACATGCCCGGGTTGTGGGCTCGATCCCCAGTGTGGGGCGTGCAGGAGGCAGCCGGTCAGTGATTCTCTCTCATCATGGATGTTTCTCTCTCTCTCCCCCCGCCCCTTCCTTTCTCTCTGACATCCAAAAAAAGTATATTTTACAAAGTTAAAGTCTCCACTTGCGAATTTGACAAATGAGCCTCCTCTTTTAGCAACAGGCACATTCAGACTTCAATTCACCCCAGAAAGCCGCCTCCCCGACCTGCAACTCCCGCCCCCTCCTTCGCTCCTGAGCGAGCGCCTCAGGGTGGCCCAGACTTGAGAGGGTATGTGGTTCTTTCTGTGCACTGTTGGGTTTCATTTGCTAATATTTTTTTGAGGATTTGTGCATCTGTGTTCGAGATATTGGCCTGTTGTTTTCTTGTAATGTCTTTGGTTTAGGAATGAGGGCAATGCTGGCCGCATAGAACGAGTTAAGGAGCATTTCCTCTGCATCTGCCCTAAGAAAGAGACTGTATAGAAAATCCGTGTAATTTCTCCCTTAAATGTTCGGTAGAATTCACCAGTTACCCCATCTGGGCTGGATGCTTTCTGTTTTGGAAGGTTTTAATCATTGGCTCAATTTTTAATAGATATATTAGTAGGCCTATTCTAATGGTCTGTTTCTTCTTGTGTGAGTTTTGACAAATTGAGTCTTTCAAGGAATTGGTCTATTTCATCTAGGTCTGTGGTCGGCAAACCGCAGCTCGTGAGCCACATGCGGCTCTTTGGCCCCTTCAGTGTGGCTCTTCCACAAAATCCCACGTGCGGGCGCCCACGTACAGTGCGATTGAAACTTCGTGGCCCATGCGCAGCAGTCGGTGTTTTGTGGAAGAGCCACACTGAAGGGGTCAAAGAGCCGCATGTGGCTCGTGAGCCGCGGTTTGCCGAGCCAGTGCGCCAACCACCTTTTAGGTCATCAAATTTGTGGATGTAGAGCTGTTCAGTTTTCCTTTTAACGTCCATAGGACCTGCTTAGTGATGTTCTTTTTTTCACTTTTGATATTTGTAATTTGCAATCTTTTTTTCTTAGCTTGGTTAGAAGCTTACTGATTTTATTAATCTTTTAGCTTTGGTTTTGTTCATTTTTTTTACTGATTTTAGTTTTAATTTCATCAATTTCTGTTCTAATTCTTATTTCTTCTGCCTGCTTTGGATTTCATTTGCTCTTTTTTCCTCCTTTTCTCTGTGTACACATAGGGGACTGTATTTAGGTTTTCTTTTCTAATATATGCATTCAGTCCTATATATTTCCCTCTAAGCACTGCTTTTGCTGCATCCGCCCAATTTTTATGTTATGATTTTCATTTGGGTTAAAAAAAATTTTTGCTTAAAATATTTTTAAAATTCTCGAGATTTCTTTTTTAACACGAGCTATTCAGAAGTATGTTGTTTAATTTCCATGTTTTTGGATTTCCCAGTTATCCTTCTGTTTATTCCCTGTGGTCTGAGAATAGACACTGTATGGTTTGTTTTCTTTTAAATATGTTAATGTGAGTTTTATAGCCCAGAATGTAGTGTATTTTGGTGAATGTCCCATGTGAGCCTGAGAAGAGAGAGTATTCCACTCCTGAGAGCACCTAACACTTAATGATGCGCCCGCATCTCCCTCCCAGATGTAGCTGCAAAGCCTGTAATAGGCCCCGCGTGAGGCGCGTGCGGAAGGCCAGGCAGTGAACGGGGTGGGGGGTGGCAGGGACCCTGGCTGGGGCACCTACCTCTGCCCTGCAGCTGCGTCTAGCAGCCACACTCCTGAGCGCCCGGGCCCTGCGAGCGGCGCGGCGAGCGCAGCTGCCTCAAGGCCGCGTCTCCGTACTGGATGCCTGAGCCCATCCTTTCTGGGTCCAGCTCACCTGAGGAACAAGCGAGTCTTTTAAAAAAGGTTTTTGTTTCTGTGATCCCCAAATACATTCAGGAACAAATATCTATCATGCATATACACCCCGTTTCTCCTAGGAAAATATAGACACATGCAAGTTTACTTGCAAAGGCACAGAGGTCTGAAAGGCACAGAGAACTGGTAACAATGGCTGACTTCAGACGGGACGGGCGGGCAGCAGTGGAGGGGAGGGGGCCTGTCACTATACCCTTTCTTTGTACTTGTTAACTTAGGAATTCATGTGACTATATGATGCACACAGAGGTAAGTTAATGTAAAATTAAACTACAAAGACATCCCTTTCACCCACCAGGCTGGTAAAATGACCCAAGTGTGACCACACCCCCGGCAGGGCTCAGTGGAAGGAGCCTCTCATTCCTGGCCCCTGGTGGGGAGGGAGGGAGGGCAGCTGCTGCAGCCCCGACAGGAGCTGGCGGCCTTTACCTCCATTCCAGAAGCTGGGGGTCCCTGACCAGCAAGTCCCCCCGGGATCTGATCCTACACACATTCACACGCGTGAAATGACTGATAAAAGGTTATTCACGCGTTATCTGTGGCAACGACCCACATGCCCAAGGGGCCCGGCCCAGGGAAGGTTACCTGATTCGATTTTGTTAAGGATTTTCCTTGCGCACTGAACAAAGGCCTCTTCCACATTCTCCCCCGTCAGGGCACTCGTTTCCAGAAACATCAGTTCTAAAAGGGACAGGAGACAAAACGCACAGCCATGTTTAGGAGACGATCAGAACTCCCAATTCCTAAGAGCCTGTTTAGTATTGCCCTCGAGTAGCAGGTGGACTGTCATTTATTACTTAAAACCATGTAGCTCTGTAAACACAAAACCAATGAGTGTCAATATCTATTTTTAAATGTTAGAAGCAGCCTACCCTTTTCTGAGAAGCACTGGCATCTGGTACCAGCACCTCCATGTGAGGGCGAGAAGGAGCGAGCCAACGCGAGGTGAGGGCCCAGGCGGGCTGCGCATACAGACACGTAACAATGAGCTTCACGTCACCCCAGATATAACGTACAAGTGTTTACGTTGGGGGGCTACACTGCAGCTTGTCATTCTGACCATGAGGACGGCTTCCGCGAGTTCCCACTTCTGCACAGAGCAGCCCCAGCCCAGCAGGCAGCGGCCCGAGCTCCTGCAGCACCTCTGGGGCCAGTTCCCCACGTGGGAAAGGAGGTGCCTTTAGAGGACACCTAAACCCCCGAGCCTCCACGTCTGAGCCTCTGTATTCCTAACCAGCTTCTTTATGAGCTCATGGTGGCTGATGTTCGTTCTCTCTCTCTCTCTCTCTCTCTTTCTTTCATCTACCAATCTATCTACCTATCTATCTTTTTAAAATCCTCACATGAGCATGTTTTTTCCATGGCTTTACAGACAGAGTGGGAGGGAGGGAGGGAGGAAGAGAGAGAAACATGGATGTGACCTGATACACCATCTTAGTGTCAAACTACATCAAAAACATGACATCATCTGACAAGAGCCTTTAAGAATTCTGTTATCCATTTTCCTTTAAACCAAGACCGGTAACATGTAAAGATCCTAGCCTGAAAGTCATCCCGGAACATGAACACCTTCGCTTTTACCATGGCAGTAACCGTGTGGGCAGAGGACATACTGTGAAATAGGCTAACTGTCTCAGCCTGCAGTCAACAACAGGAAGGCCTGCTTTTCCTAAATATAGTTCAACCTTAAAACCCCAGGAGCCATTTTGCGCTGAAAGCAATGCTATGACCCCCACACCGGCCATCAGAGCAGCAGCCATAGGTCAAAGGTCACTTGCCATTTTCTTGAGCGAATCTGGAGGCTTCTAGGAAAGTCACTTCCCGGTCCGCGTCCAGGTCCTTCTTGTTCCCGCAGAGGATGATGACGATGTTCTGGCTGGCGAGCATTCTGGCATCTGTTAACCAATTAGTAAGCGCATTGTAGGTTTCTCGGCTGCGTAACATAAGATTGTGAGAATAATACATGTATTTTATACAACCAGCAACTCTTCCCGCTCGTTCACACACTCACACTGCGCCAGCCGTGCCCGGGGCGCGCCAGCACCTCTAGGCAACCCGCCGGCCCGACCCCCGCGCACACCACACCCACTGGGTTCGCTCTGCTGCTTTCTGTTGCCCCGTGAAGGTGCAAAAGGAGAAGTCCCTGCGTCCATCCTTCTTTCTGCAAATACTGACTGAGCTCCTGGGACATGGAGCTCCCTCGCTGCCAGGTCACAGCGGGGCTTTGCTGGTAGGTAGGCCGCTGTGACTCTGTACAAGGGCGCCTCTCCTGGTGCCCCTGATGGCCGCAGCCTTCACGCTTTGGCCGCCAGCTGCACCTGTCGCCACTGGTGAGTGGGGTGGGTCAGGCCGGAGCTGCGCACCTGTCAGAGCGCCTCATTCCCACACCCGGGCAGGCAGGTGCCCTTAGAGCAGCGCCCTCTAGTGGGCGAGCTCCTACCCAGAAAGCCCAGCGGGGAGCGTGGTGCTGGGTCTGAGGCAGCCCGGCCATCAGGGTTTCTGCACCGCGTGGCTCCTGAGCACTTGAAATGGGGCGAGTGAGACCTAGGAGCCGACTTGCGAGTGTCCTTTCATTGCGACATGAGATGACAGGCACACACAGGACAGTGCTGGCTGGGACCCCAATGATGTGCCGGAGCTTTGTATTAACTCACTGAGCTGCCCGGTAACCCCACGGGGACCACACCATCACCATCACCCACGTGACAGACAAGGAAGCGGGAGCACCTCGCCCGAGGACGCCACACGTGACCAGACGGGACCAGCTGCCAGGCGATGGGAGCCACAGCCTGTCACTGTCAAGTGCTGCTAATAGCCCTGGCCGGTCTGGCTCAGTAGATAGAGCGTCGGCCTGCCTACTGAAGGGTCCCAGGTTCAATTCCGGCCAAGAGCTGGGGTTGTGGGCTTGATCCCCAGCAGGGGGCGTGCAGGAGGCAGCGATCAATGATTCTCTCATCATGGATGCTTCTCTCTCCCTTCCTCTCTGAACTCAATAAAAATATGAAAAAAAGTATTGTGAACAGTTTACCCAGGTGAGGCTGCCCTTCGAGAACCTTCAGGGACGTGTCAAAGCATCGTGTGAACAAACAGCGATGCTCCTCTGACCTGACGCACACGCTCCTTTACGGGCGCAGTCCTGGCAGGGCGGCTCCGAGCCTCCGAGGCTCCAAGGGAAAGGGCGAGGGCTCCCCGACTCCCAGCCCCACAGCCGCGGGGCACCCCTGGGCGCAGGTGCGCCTGGACCGGGCGGGGCTGCGTTACCTGGTGATGTCGTAGACGAGCAGGGCCCCGGCAGCGCCTCTGTAGTAGCTCCTGGTCACGGACCTGAAAGAGGCACGCGCTCACTTTGACCACCGAGAGCCGGGCCACTGAGCCCCATGTTCTGCTCAGAGCACCCGCTGGGCCTGGCAAACAGCCAGGTGCCGCTTTAAGACACGATTCAGAATCTGAACATGAGCAGCTGTTCTTGTCTAATCAGGTCACAGGGACGACGGGGGTGGGACACCAGCTGGGACAAGTCATGCTCTAAGAGGAGCACTGCCTCCAGACAGACTTCATGGACCCTTTAGGTAGTGGACGCTGTGCCCGGCCGGCGTGGCCCAGTGGCTGAGCGTCGACCTGTGAACCAGGAGGTCACGGTTCGGTTCCCGGTCAGGGCACATGCCCGGGTTGCGGGCTTCATCCCCAGTGCGGGGTGTGCAGGAGGCAGCCCAGAAACTGACTTTCTGCTTGTTTCTTAAAGCTTCGGAGGGGAAGTCCCTAACGTCTGAGCACAGGGCTGGGGGGCCGCACAGGTTAGGAGAACATAGTCATTGACCATTTCTAATGCAATCTTTCAATAGTTTCATCACGTTAGAGAGAGAGAGAGCGAGAGAGCTACCTGAATCGCTCCTGGCCGGCTGTATCCCATATCTGCAACTTCACGTATTTACCACCAACATTTATTATCTTTGAACCGAATTCCACTCCTATGGTATGATTGGAGTCATCTTTGACTGGAAAAGAAAAAGAACAAGACATTTCATTCTAGAACATTAAGGAAACAGGCTTACAGATGTAAACAAGCGACACAGAGGTCAAGGCTTAACCAATGGAGAATGCCATCACGCAGCCATTCATTTCAACGGTCGGCTGGTAAGCATGAAACACAATGCACAGTCCCTGTTCCCAGAGACAACACAGCGCTTTCTCAACCCCCTACGACAAACCAGACATTCACAGCCTAAGCGCGAGCCGAATGCGGGCCGGGCTCGCACCGGAGCTGCCCTACATCCCCGGGCCGCCTTCAAGGACCCACTGCCCAGGACAGACCTGCGACTCGGCCAATAATGAGGGAGGGGGAGTTTCAGCTAACTGACTGGTAAACATTCTAAAGAAATAAGAGGCAATAAAAAGCCCCCAAAAGAAACTTGATGGAGACCAAAGATTAAGGAGGAAAAAGGTAAGAGTAAAAAAAAACTAATCAAAAAGCAACTCAAACAGAACTCTGTGCAGTGCGGCTGTGAGCTTCCAGAGCGTGTGCCGTGCGGCGGTGCTTTGGGATGGGCTGTAGGCGCAGCCACACCATGGGCCTGGATGGCAGGGAGCAGGCAGACAAGCAGTTTGCTAACCCCACCCGCAACGAGCTGCCTGCAGAACGTGTGGTGCTGAAGGATGGGCTAAACGCGCCCCTGGCTACCAGGCCACCGACCAGCTTCTCTTCACACTGCGAGACAAAGGTCACTGCACAGAAGCCCGGGGCCCAGGTGACAGCTGAACTTGGGCTCCTGCAGGCGGAGGTCAAGGTCACCACGGACTCCCGTCCGGCCTCCCGCCCAGGCGGGGCAGAGCCAGCGTGGACCTCCGCTAGAAGCAAGCTACCAGCACACCTCGGAGTCAGAGCCTTTAAGGGGTGATGACGGAAGGCCAGGGGCGTCCTGCTTCACCGTGGCCACGGGAGGAAGGCGGTGGAAGCTGACAGCCATCGTCAGGAGGTAAGCGGCGACCATCAGGGGAGGGAGGGAGAGAGGTGGGCAGGCAGGCTGGCGCCTGCCCCAAGGTCCTCTGGGTATTTGTTCTGAGTCGGTACGATGCTGTCTCAGCAACTGGTAAGGACACACGGACCAAGCGCCCAGTGCACATCAGTAACCTGGTCCGTGCCTCACCCCCGGGGCCACACCACTCAACAGAGGTCCCGCCCCACTCTCGGTGGATGGCAACAAAGGAGCAGAAGCCATTTCTAGAGTTTCATCCGTCCTCGAAGCTCCTGGCCAAGACACCCACGCTGCCTCTT
>NW_006286244.1:1310232-1311517 GCF_000327345.1 Myotis davidii | reverse complement strand
TACCCCTCACCCGAGGGATCTCATGCAAGGTGGGCAAAAGCAGGGTGACAGTTGTTCGTATGGAAAATAATACATTAATAAGCAATAATGCAAGAATAAAACTGTTTCCCACACAACTGTAAACGAATAAAACTGAAATGCTGACATGATAAAAATTCAGTCATATTACAGAAAGTTCAATAACAAACTTTTAACATTCTTTTCAAGTATCTTAAACTATGACTGCTTTCCTGAAATACATTCAGAAGTTGGGCTCTGGACTAGCGGAGCAGGAGATGTGCCTGGAAGACATGTGTGGACACTGAGGCTCAAGGAGACTTACATTTTTTTTCAATAAACTGATGAAGCAGGCACGACTTGCCAGTTCCTGCATTTCCGATAACCAGGAATTTAAACAAGAAATCTGAAAAACAAAGACCATGAAAAATAACCTTAAAACAGGTGCTATAAATTTAAACATAAACATATATTTTTTATTGATTTTAGAGAGGAAGGGAGAGGGAGAGAGAGAGAAACATCCATCACACGCCCCCTAGAGAGAAACATCCATGATGAGAGAGATTCATGGGTCGGGTGCCTCCTGCATGCCCCACACTGGGGATGGAGCCCGCATGTGCCCTGACGGGAATCGAACCGTGACCTCCTGGATCACAGGTCAACGCTCAATGACTGAGCCACGCCGGCCGGGCCAGACACTGTTCTCTGTTTCTTCTTTAAACAGAGGAATGCATTTAACTGGGGGTGTTATTTTCCATAACATGGAAATAAAGGGCTTCCAGATGGGACTGAGTTAGCCTGACGCAGCATCGGCGGCCTGCACGGCTGGGGTGACCCATTTTGCCTTTCCTGTTGGCAAAAAACCTGAGTTCTGCTCGGCCTGGGGCTGCAGCGCCAACCCCGCTCCCACCCCACTGACCCCGACCCGCCTCGCCCTGCTCTGGCTCACTGTGGCCCTGCTCTCTATGCCCGCCTCCCTCCCTCCCTGACACCCCACCCCCTTTCCAGAACCAAACCAAGCCCTCTAGCTGCCTCCTCCTCTCCCCGGTGGAGCCCAAACAGTCTATTTCTCTGTGATGCTTAGCAATGACTTGTTCTTCAGGCTATATCATCACTCAGAGATGAAGTCTGTTCCACCCCAAATGATTTCCAAGTGATGACAGGCAACTAAAATTATAGAACAGTGCCATTAAAACTGTTAGCATTTAGAGATACCGATAGTTTTATGCTTCTCGTTGCATTTTAAAAGCAAGCCACCCCATGCTCATAGCAGCATTATTCACAGTCG
>NW_006286244.1:1290485-1291040 GCF_000327345.1 Myotis davidii | reverse complement strand
CTTAAACTATGACTGCTTTCCTGAAATACATTCAGAAGTTGGGCTCTGGACTAGCGGAGCAGGAGATGTGCCTGGAAGACATGTGTGGACACTGAGGCTCAAGGAGACTTACATTTTTTTTCAATAAACTGATGAAGCAGGCACGACTTGCCAGTTCCTGCATTTCCGATAACCAGGAATTTAAACAAGAAATCTGAAAAACAAAGACCATGAAAAATAACCTTAAAACAGGTGCTATAAATTTAAAAACATAAACATATTTTTTATTGATTTTAGAGAGGAAGGGAGAGGGAGAGAGAGAGAAACATCCATGATGAGAGAGATTCATGGATCGGCTGCCTCCTGCATGCCCCACACTGGGGATGGAGCCCGCATGTGCCCTGACGGGAATCGAACCGTGACCTCCTGGATCACAGGTCAACGCTCAATGACTGAGCCACCCCGCTGGCTGGGCCAAGGGCACCCCCCTCTCGGCAGCTCAGGGGACGCGTGGGGTGGGAGCGCGTGGGCCGAGGGGCTGGGCTGTGCCAGTGCCCTGTGTTCTCCTTCCAAACC
>NW_006286244.1:1282238-1290361 GCF_000327345.1 Myotis davidii | reverse complement strand
TCACTGTGGCCCTGCTCTCTATGCCCGCCTCCCTCCCTCCCTGACACCCCACCCCCTTTCCAGAACCAAACCAAGCCCTCTAGCTGCCTCCTCCTCTCCCCGGTGGAGCCCAAACAGTCTATTTCTCTGTGATGCTTAGCAATGACTTGTTTCTTCAGGCTATATCATCACTCAGAGATGAAGTCTGTTCCACCCCAAATGGTTTCCAAGTGATGACAGGCAACTAAAATTATAGAACAGTGCCATCAGAACTGTTAGCATTTAGAGATACCAACAGTTTTATGCTTCTCGTTGCATTTTAAAAGCAAGCCACCCCATGCTCATAGCAGCATTATTCACAGTAGCCACAAGAAGGCAGCAACGCAAGGAGCCATCGAGGGATAAATAAACAAAATATGGCCTGTGCCCACAAGGTAATACGACTCAGCCTGACAAAGGAAAGACCTTCTGCACATGCACACGGATGCATCTGGAGGACACCATTGCATGAGGGACCTAGAGGTCATCGCACTCCTAGGGACAGAAGGCAGGAGGGGCTGCCAGGGCTGGGAGGGGGGAGGGGGAGTCAGTGTGCGATGGTAGGAGGATCCGTTTGGAAAGGTGAGAACATTCTGGAGGCAGTCACTGCAGGCGACCTCTCCCCGCCAGAGCAGAGCAGACTGCAAGCATCCAGCAGGCGTGTGAGCTGCAGGCAGGAGGCATCAGCCCGACAGCAGGAACCTTTTTCAGCAGGAACCGGGCGGGGCGGGGCGGGGCTGTGTGTGCAACAGGGGACCGGACCGTGGGTCTTCAAGGAAAGGCAGGCCCAGCTGGTTCACGAGATGACCTTTGACCCCTGCCTTCCCAGCTGCTCCCACACGCTTTTGCTTTTAAGGTTTCAAAGGTCAGACCGGAACTGGGAGGGGGTTGGGGGGGGGACCTTGGCTGCAGGGACTGTGGCCTCAGCTGGGCAGCTTCCCTGGTTTCTGGCGCAGGGAGCCGCCGGTGTGTGATACCAGCCACTGAGGTGAGAAACACTACAGGTCCTGAGGAGGAATCCGTGCGGCAAAATGACGACATGTTTAGAGAGAGGACGCTTAAATACCCATGAGCCAACACGGTGGGGCCTCGGGGAGGCAGTTCTTATCAGGGCCGACTCTGAAAGAGAAGCTAAGATAAAGGTGCAGTGTCCTACCCGGCCAGTGTGGCTCAGTGGTTGAGCATCAACCTGGGAACCAAGAGGTCCCAGTTCAATTCTGGGTCAGGGCACAGGCCCGGGTTGTGGGCTTGATCCCCAGTGCGGGCCGTGCGGGAGGCAGCCGGTCCCTGATTCTTTCTCACCACTGATGTTTCTCTCTCTCTCTCCCTTCCTCTCTGAATAAAAAAAAGAAAGGCTGCTGTGTCCAAGGGACCCTCAGCTCCCCCTCCCCTCCCCCAGTGAAACCAACCTCCAGGAGGCGGGGAGAGCAGCAGCAGAAGAACAAGGAAGACGCTGCAGACGAAGGACTGACCCCTCTCACTAGTGCGAGAAGCGAGAAGCGGGGCTGCGCTGGGAAGGAGCAGGGAGTGCTGGGAGGGCGCGGGGTGCAGGCAGACACAGGAGCTGCCAGTGGGAAGGGAAGGAGGCTGCTGATGGGAGCTGACACCTGAGGGGAGGCCAGGGTAGAGGCAGGGCCAGCCTCAGGCAGGGAGAGACCTTTCTTCTGAGAAGAGGAAAAGGGGAAGGATAGTGGGGGGCAGGTCCCTGGTTGAGAGGGAGTGTCTTCAGTTGGGCACCTGTCCCTCCCCGTCACCCACGGAAAGGCGGGTCAAGGGCTTGCAGAGTTAGTGAAGGTTAGAGCTGCTGATGGAGCAGGTCAGGGAGGAGGTGGGGGGACCCTGCCGAACAAGGGGTGACCGGGTCACCAGTGAACACAGTGAGGGGTTAGCAGAGCACAGGACGTAAGATGACATGGACTTCACATGACAAATGTTTGGTGCCCGGGCTGGGGGATGGAGCAGCAGCCTCGGTGACAGGTTGGCCTAGGAGGGAAGGAAGGTGTGGGCAGGAGAGCAGGTGACTGAGGAGGCAGGTAGAATAAGAGGGCAAGGGAGGGGCAAAGACTGCAGAGTTAGTGGCGCGTACTATTTGTGTTTGATCATATAGAGTCCATTAGTCAGAGGCTGGTAAGTAAGCCTGGCTTTAGGACTAGGGGTGCTCATTTAACAAATGTTTACTTCACTGCCAAATGCCAGGCATTGGAATGTTTGCTGCCACGGATTCGATCACCTGATACACCTGTCAGCACAGGAACGTGTCAGTCCCGGGGCCCCAGGCCATGTCTGGGCTCAGCACAGTCCCCACAGGGGCGCCCGTCTTTTCCATCTGTCACCTCCATGGCTGACCACTGCCATCTGATCATCACGTTCTCTCTCCAGGTACCAGCTCCGGAAGCCCAGCCCGTGCAGCTCTCTGCCTGGGCCGAGAACTGACCAGGTGCACCATTTCCTGAAAGGACGCCGTGTGCCCTCTAAGGCGGACATGCTGTCTGTGAGCGAGGCCTTCCTTCCAGTCGCATTGATGTGGTGACGATGGGAAAGGCTGTGACTCCCACCACAGGAAAGGGATCCCCTAAGTCTTCAAGTTTCCTATGCACCTGGCTCTGGACCCCATTCTGCACCTGAGAGGGAAGTCCATCACCCCTCACACGGAATCACACAGGGCTCCTGGGTCCCCTGAAGCTGTTGGGAACCACACACACACACACACACACACACACACACACACACACGCCGCGGGCTCTCAGAGAGCGGATGATCTGGTCTTCAGGAAAGATGGGCTTTGTCCCAGCCGGGAGTTGCCTGCGCTGAAGAGCAGACCCGCACACTCCTGGCCGCCGCGCGGAGAGGGGCCTGCAGCTGGGGAGGGTCCTGCACTTGCCAGCCTGAACGATGGGCAGAGAACAGGCCTAACACTGAGGACACTGCAGGTCATGCTGTTTCTAATTGTAACAAAGAGAGATGCCTTGTTTGTAAGTCCCAGTGTCTTTCCTGCGTGATTAAAAATTCATTGGCAAACAATAAACTTCCCTCTAAAGTATATTCTCATTCATAATTCATTAGCATTTTATGACTATTGCTTTTTAAGACTTCCTAAGTGCCCAGAGCACAGCGTAGGAGAGAAGAAGTAAGAGACAAGCTCCCTAAGTCTGTCACCGAGAGGTCACCGCTGGGAGTGCAGGGCGGCACCTGGCGTGTCCTCAGGAGTCATGCCCATCACTCCCCGGGATGGGTCTGCACTGGCCGGATCTCTCTCCCTTTGCTTGGCAGCCTTGAGGGAATTACAAGGAAGAAAGCGTGTGGCCAGGGTGCTGACCTGACTGGCCTGTTATGCTGGAGCCACCATCCCCTAAGCCCGGTGACTTCATCCAGCCTCCACAGCAGCCTGCATGTCCCTTCGCTTTAGTCCACACTCACGGTTCCAGAGAAACAACAGTCCAGTCTTCTTCAAACAGCAGGGCACAGCCCACGCCAGGCCGGGCGGGCAGAGCGCGCAGTGAGCATGGGCCTTGCACAGACACCTGTGCTGGCTGACTCTACGGAAAGGGTGCTGTCCGGCCGGCGTGGCCCAGGGGCTGAGCCCGACCTATGATTCCGGATCAGGGCACATGCCCGGGCTGTGGGCTCGATCCCCAGTTGGGGGTGTGCAGGAGACAGCGATTGATGTTCTCTCTCACCGATGTTTCTATCTCTCTCTCCCTCTCCTTTCTGAAATCAATAAAAACATTAAAAAGAAAAAAAGGGAAGGGGCCCAAGGGTTATGTTGGTGATGTGATCAATTACGGAAGAGGTAGAACCCTTATCACAGTGAGAAGTAAAGTTCACATGTGCCGGCATGAAATTGTCTTTCCAGGAGCTCAAATCAAAGGCCCTTGGAAATACCATTAACTTATCCTGACTTTTCTGTGAAGCTGTGGCTTAAGTCCCCAGGGCCCTAAATAATGCCACCAAGTCCCCTTCTAATCACCCCACCCCCACCCCCACCCAGGAGCTGTCTCGCCTCCTGGCACACAGGCGTCGGCGGCTGTGGGCCAGGCGCGGAGCAGGGGCCGTGCCGTGAGCTAAGCTGCTGAGATGAACTTTGGGACGCTGGGTTTTCTTGCTTCATATCCACTAAACCAGCCTCAACTGAACCTGCCCTGGATGCCTGTAGGGTAAACAGTAACCTGAGCTACGTGAAGAGGTCAGTTTAAAAGACCAGACTCAGGAGACCAGGATACAGACCAGGATACGGGAGGATCAGCGGTGGTGGCACTGTGGGAGGCGGACGGGAGGTGGGCTCTGGGTGGGCAGGCGGGGCTGCAGAGGACTGGAGGGGCGGGAGGGGCAGCAGGCAGGGGCAGGTGAGGGAGAGGCATGTGTGATAAGATGATGCTCGAGGGCCTGGCTGGATGACTGGGCAGATGACAGGCCCACCCACCAGGACAGAAAGAGAAAAGGGGTGTCACTTTGTCTCTTAGGTGAATGAGCACATGGGAGACAGAGGGTGGCTTAGAGGAGACAGGTATTGCCTCGCAGCTCTAGGGGCTGGAGCCCAAGTCAAGGTGCTGGCCGGCCATGCCCTCTCTGGAGCCCCAGGAAAGATCCTTCCCCGCCCACGAGCTTCTAGTGGCTGCCAGCCACCGGGGCGACCCCGGCTTGGGGCTTGGAGATGCGTCCTCCAGTCTCAGGCTCTGAATTCACATCACATTCTCCATGCAAGTGCCTGGGACAAACGCCTCTGGTTTATAAGGACACCAGTCACTGAGTTAGGGCCACACCCAACGGGACCTCCTCTCAACCTGCCAAGCCCCTATTTCCACACAAGGCCCAGTCACAGGACCTGGGGTCAGAATCTGAGCATGTCTTTTGGGGAACATAGTCCAACCCGCAAAAGCCTCTAAACACACACACACACACACACACACTCCCGATAATTCTCAAAAATCACGTGGTAGCCGAGACCGGTTTGGCTCAGTGGATAGAGCGTCGGCCTGTGGACTGAGGGGTCCCAGGTTCGGTTCTGGTCAAGGGCATGTGCCTGGGTTGCGGGCGCATCCCCAGTAGGAGATGTGGAGGAGGCAGCTGATCGATGTCTCTCTCATCGATGTTTCTATCTCTCTATCTCTCTCCCTTCCTCTCTGTAAAAAATCAATAAAATATATTTTAAAAAAATAAAAATAAAAAAAATCACGTGGTAAACACTATAATACTTTCAAAACAATGCACAAAATAAAAATAAAGAGTACATTGTAATAATAATGTACCAACAATTTGTGTTGTTTCATAAAGTATTTTCGCTGTAGAAAAATTCCAATGTATAGAGATTTGTCCTAGATTTTTCCTATCAAATTTCCTCAGCCCTTAAAATATTATTTCGTAGCATTTTCTGAACTATTTATACTTTAAAAAATATTTTTAATTGATTTTAGAGAGAGAAGAAGGGAGAGGGAGAGAAACATCGATGTGAGAGAGAATCATGATCGGCTGCCTCCTGCACGCCCCCTACTGGGGATTGAGCCCACAACCCAGGCAAGTGCCCTGACTGGGAATCAAACCAGCAACCTTTTGGTGCAGGCGAGGAGGCCCAACCAACTAAGCCACACCTGCCAGGGCTGCACTACTCATACTTTTTAGCTCCTTTCTGAACATGATGGCTTGGTACTACCTCTTTGATTTGTTAGTCTATCTCACAACTCTTGGTATCAGAAACGACTTTATTCATTTATTTTTAAATATATTTTTATTGCTTTCAGAGAGGAAGGGAGAGAGATAAATATCGACGATGAGAGATAATTACTGATTGACTGCCTCCTGCACACCCACTGCTGGGGATCAAGCCTAAAACCCGGGCATGTGCCCTGACTGGGAATCGAACCCAGGACCCTGCAGTCCACAGACCCACGCGCTGAGCCAAACCACCTCAGGCCAGAAAGGACTTTAAAGTCAATCTGTGACCCCCCCCAAGGCTCAGCTGGTGGGAGCTCCTCGCAGGCGGAACCCACACTAACTGGCCAGGGCTTTAAGAATGTGGTAAGTCAAACAACATTTGGGAAACATTGTCAGTTTAGGACATTCAGACAGAAGGTTTCCATCTGAAACCTAGGCAGTTAAGATTGCCAATCTGTATCACACTATTATATAAAGTATATGTTTTCCATGTGGTTAGTGGCTTCAAAGCACCAAAATGTTGAACACCACTCAGCCGATGGGAGGTGAAATACGGCCTTAACGTGGGAAAAAGCAGGGAGATATGGCTGATTAACAGTACACTGTAGCGGTGGCTCTTTATTTGCCATTTTATCCCGGTGAGGTGCACAGAGCCCTCTTTCCAGAAGAGAGAAGTGGAAAGGTTAGGCAAATATTGTTTTTACCAGCTACTGAAGAGACGAGTTCCGGCCCTGACTGTTTTCCTTTGGGGGAAGAATGCCGTGCACACAAGGTCAATAGGGAAGGTGACGGCGTTAGGACTCGGTTCGGGGTGATTTTTACCTTCAGGCTGACACTGCCAACTGCCAGACTGCTCTTTCTGAAACGAACTTTCTAGTGGCTTCCTCTATTACAGGAAAAGGTTAAATTCCGTTGGTAACAAGTAAAAGTCTACTCGGGAGGTACCACAAAATAAGAACCCTGATAATCAAAGCCTTGTGATCAGAACGTCACCAGTTACTGTGCGGCTCGAAAGTTCAAGGAACCATGAAGGCAACTAGGGATGCGCCAGCCACGCTACACTGCATCACGGTTCCGGCTCCGGCTCACAGGAGGCAACAGAAACAGAAGGGCCCCATTTCCTGCGCTCCTCCCTCCACCCCCACTCGGGGTCCACGCCTCCTCCTGAGCCTCCTCTAGGCTCAAGAAAAAAGGGGCGGTGGGGTCAGGGGCACTTGAAAACAAAGAGAAGCAAGAGTGTATGTAACCCCAAACTGCTGGAGAAACGGGTCTGCTTCAGGAGAAGGGACTGGGATGCCCTAGCACAGTGGTTCTCAACCTGTGGGTCGCGACCCCTCTGGGGGTGGAACGACCCTTTCACAGGGATCGCCCAAGGCCATCGGATAACATATATAACTACATATTGTCTTCTGATGAATCACTATGCTTTAATTATGTTCAATATTTTAAAATATACTTTATTGATTTTTTACAGAGAGGAAGAGAGGGATAGAGAGTTAGAAACATCGATGAGAGAGAATCATCGATCAGCTGCCTCCTGCACACCTACTGGGGATGTGCCCGCAACCAAGGTACATGCCCTTGATTGGAATCGAACCTGGGACCCTTCAGTCCGCCGCTCTATCCACTGAGCCAAACCGGCTAGGGTTGTGTTCAGTTTGTAACAATGAAAATAGTACATCCTGCATATCAGATATTTACATGACGATTCATAACAGTAGCAACATCACAGTGATGAAGTAGCCACGAAAATAATTTGATGGTTGGGGGTCACCACAACATGAGGAACTGTATTACAGGGTCGCAGCATGAGGAAGGTTGAGAACCACTGCCCTAGTCTAGGAGAACCCGGGACCACGTGGGTGCAATGTTCTAAGCCTCTGCACCTGTGACAACACCGGGTCCTTAGGAGGCAGCAACTTCCCCAGGATCTCCGAAGCCTTCTGGGGAGCAGACCCCTGACCCCCCGGGTCACCAGGCATGCGCCCATCACAGGAGCAAATGCACTGTGACCTTTTGGGGTCCCCTCTGCCTTACCCTTGCCCTTCTCCCCAGGGCTGTGGGGCCTCAACCATGCTCCCCTTGGGGGACCTCCTCTCTCAGGGCCTGGGCATGTGCAGTTCTGCTGAGCTGGCTGGGGCGCCTCTCCCGGGGTGGGGGGCCCCCAGGCTGGGTTAGGATTCTCTGTTAGGGTTCAGCATCTTTGTAAGGCACATTTCACAGACCACATTCCTTCCCAAGTCCTGCCAGGGCTTGAGCCATTCATTAGAGTCATAATTGGATTAACACTGTGTCCCCCCCATACCTCCCCCGCTCCCCCCACTAAACAGGGGGCGCCACCAGCCTGAGTGTGCCCTCCAGCATGCGGGCTCCCGGATTCCCTTGCACACCCACCCTTGCACACACACACTCCCGGGGAAGGAGCGGCCGGGCCTGCGGGACCCTCGTGGGGCGCA
>NW_006286244.1:1281720-1282210 GCF_000327345.1 Myotis davidii | reverse complement strand
ACCGAGCGGCGCGTGCCGCCCACGCGGGACCGAACAGAACCGGGGACACCCAGCATATGGGCCTGGGGGGAGGGGGCGCTCATTTATTCGCAGTTATTTGTGGGGGTGGGTGCTCCCCGGGGAAGCAAAGGTCACACACACACACACACACACACACACACACACACACGCTCAGGACTGCCTCTCGGGGCTTCTGGTCTTAAAAAGACGCGTTTACAAATGGTGATCATGCAACCAGGAAGGGGCAGAGAGGGGGAGGGAGATAATTAGAGAGAGAGAGAGAGAAGGAGAGAGAGAGAGAGAGAGAGAGAGAGAGAGAGAGAGAGAGAGAGAGGCGGTCTCCGAGGAGGCGCTGGGTCCGACTACCCACAACTCCTCGCATTCAGGTGCGAAGAAAAGCATCGCCAACCCGGAGGGATGGGGGGTGGGGTCAGACGGGGCCGCCGAAGCGCCCGGACACGCAGGCGTCGCCCCAAGTCCTCCCATCCCT
>NW_006286244.1:1274808-1281090 GCF_000327345.1 Myotis davidii | reverse complement strand
CAGACAGTCCTTCCGCCACCGGGACCCGCCTCGATGAAGAAGTCGTCGCCGCCTTTCGGTTGTTGTGTGTTTGCATTTTCACGGGATCCCTCTCGCAGCCGTTGGGAAATCTGGATGCCGGGTTTTTATTGCATGAGCATCCGGCAGCCCGCATCGTCGTGGCGTGCGGCTCTCGGCCTGGAGGAGACAGTCCTCCGGCTGTCACGAGCCGCCCGGGACCCTGGCTAACATGTCACCAGGAGGCCAGCCCTGGGCTGCAAGCTGGCGAGGCCTCCGCTCTGCACCTGCCGGCGCCCTCGGGTCGGGCTGCTCTGGATCTGGGCCAAAGCGACCGGAGCTGAAGGTGTCCCTGTGCACCAGGGGCCCCGCAGCCTGCGGTCTGGGCCCCCCAGTGCGTCCCACGGTGGACGACCTGGCTCAGCGGCTGGAGGCACCCTGGCCCTCGGCTGGGGTCCCAGAGGAACTCAGAACCCCCTTGGGCTGGAAATGGGGAAATCAGCACCTACGGCGAAGGGCATTTTGGTTGGGAGGGTGCGTCCTCTGAGCATGATCGGCGTCACGTCATAGCTCCTAAGACCCAACCGGGTTCAAAAGACACAGTAGGAGCCTAAAAATAGGCCTTGGCCGAGCTCCCGGGTGACGTGGGCCGTGGGGGGCAATGCCAGGAAGTACACCCCCACCCCCACCCCAAGTCCATTTGGTTCCATCAGATCTCATCTGAGGCTGTCTGTCCTCTTCCCATATGTCTACGTGGCTCTCCCATTTTGTTTGTATTTCGGATCCTCCTAGCAAATAAATACCCTGGCTCCCAAATCGCAGAGAAGGCCCCACGCTGGAACAGTGTGAGAGCTGTCATTGTCTGCAATCATTGCGCATATATTCCCGGTTCAGCGGCTCAGGGACGTTATTGCTTTCTCATTTGGCTTTCTGCACCTTGGATTTGGCATACACTCCGGAGCCAAGCAGACCGATTCCGATTAAAAGCTATTTCAGAAGGAAAGAGACAGGGACCCCATTCTTGAGACCTAAGTTTTCTTCCTACCAGAAACTTCGGTGCCTAAGAAAGGCCTCCCTGGGTTACAGCGATCGCTCGCTGGGGCGAAGGACCGAAACCGGACCCCGAGAGCTCTGAAACCTGGACAGGGTGATGGAAAGAAAAATTAAGTTGCTCTTTCAAAGCGGAGAGCGGTTTTCTATCCCGTGGAAAACAGACTTCATAGGCCTTTGGGAGAGACTATTCGTCTTGGAAAAGCCACCCAAAGAAATTATTCAGTTTGCAAATATAAAAGCCAAATATGTCAACCAGAAAAGGAAATTCTCCCCCCCCCCTCTCTCTCTCTCTCTCTCTCTCTCCAGCTCAGTCCTCTCCTTCCTGGGCCCCGAGGACTCTCCTACCTCTCAGCTCAGAGCGAGCTGCCGCCTCCTCTCTCTAACCGACAGCGCAGTCTCTGCCTCTCTAAATACCATCGGAAGCTGGTGCGTGGATATCCCTCCCTTGTCCAGGCTTCTGTATACAGGTGCTTATCTCCTCCACCAGGAAGCCTGCTAGGCTTCTTCATAGGAATACGAGAAAAACCCAACATCCACACCTCCCAACAGCTGCTAGAGGGATCCCATTACCATGTAAATATACAAGAAAAAGAACATTTCTCTTGTCAAGCAGCCCGTGTTGGAGGTGTGTGTGTGTGTGTGTGTGTGTGTGTAATAGAAGTCCCATCATGCTACTCTCTGCTCAAAATGCCTCACCTCACTTATAAGATCCTCCATGGTTTGCCTCCCTCTGAATTCTCTCTCTCCCACTAATCCCCCCTTTACTCTCTTGGCTCTAGTCATACAGGTTTTCTTTTTAAAATATATACACATATATATTTAAATTTATTTCAGAGAGAAGAAGGGAGAGGGAGAGAGGGATAGAAACATCCATGATGAGAGAGAATCATGGATTGGCCGCCTCCTGCACACCCCCTACTGGGGATGGAGCCTGCAACCCAGGCATGTGCCCTGACCAGGAATCAAACCCTGCCCTCCTGGTTCCATAGGTTGACGCTCAACCACTGAGCCACGCCAGCCGGGCTCAACTTAATTTTTGATGTGTGATCTCAGTTAAATCTTGGGTCCAGTGGGAGCGCCAGGCCCCATCTAATATAGCTCTCTGGCTTCCCAACACGGTGTCCTGTTGCAGGGACTCTGAAGTGCCCCCTCTCATCCCCAAGAATCTACCCGCACACGTGAACTCCCACCCCTTGGCTACGTGTGCGGGAAAATGAGTTTTAAAGCTGCTCGGACCTCTCTGAATGGAAAATCAGAAAATCCTTGAATCTCTCTGGGCTATTCTTTCTGATCCTCATTAAAGAAATAAAGCTAAGGAACAGATTGATGGGGGGATTGAATAAAACCACGGGGACGTTTGTTATTCTCCGGTCAAGGGGTGCCCCCTGGTGGGCACGTGGATGTACTCTCCAGGCCTCTTTCCAAGGCGGCGCTTTGCAGCAAAGCAAGAGGGACCTGGGACAACAGGCCCGCGAATCCCCAGGCCAAGCCCAGCCCCTCGATTTCTGAAAGTGCTGAGGCTTAATCTGTGTCCCCCGCCCCCCAAAATATAGGGTGAAGCCCTAACCCCTGGTGCCCGTGAATGTGACTTATTTGAAAATGAGGTCTTGCCTACTGAGTGGCTCAGTGGTTGAGCATCGACCTAGGAACCAGGAGGTCACAGTTCGATTCCCGGTCAGGGCACGGGCCCAGGTTGCAGGCTCCATCCCCAGTGTGGGGCGTGCAGGAGGCGGCTGATCCATGATTCTCTCTCATCGATGTTTCTAACTCTCTATCCCTCTCCCTTCCTCTCTGAAAAATCAATAAAATATATTTTAAAAAATGTTTTGATCCAGCACGGAAAGCTGGGGTGGAAATATGGGTACTTGGATGGATGCCTTGAGCAACCGGAAAATTCCTCTAGCCCAGTGAGATCGACAGGGTGTGGGAGGCCCCAGCCAGTGTTGCTCAGTGGATAGAGCACCGGCCTGTGGACCAAAGGGTCCCTGGTTTGATTCCAGTCAAGAGCACGTACCTTGATTGCAGGCTCCTCCCCAGCCCAGGCCCTGGTCAGGGCTCCTGCAGGAGGCAACTAATCTATGTGTTTCTCTCACATCCATGTTTCTCTCTGTCTTTCCCTCTCCCTTCCACTCTCCCTAAAAATAAAATCAATGGAAAAATATCCTCGGGCAAGGATTGAAAAATGAAATAGCCTGGTAGGGTTTGTTTAAAGTGGACTCTAGATATGTCAGTGAGTTAACGTTTCTTCTGTTGGCAGTAGCAGGTGTTTGCTTGCAAACGCAGCCACGGTACCTGGTCAGGGCGAGTCACGGCGTCAGTCATTCTGTGGGAGCTTCTAGGTCAGTGGAAAGAAAGTGGTGGCTCAGCTGACGGAGGGAGCAGAGGACCGAGGGCGGCAGGAGCTGGGGGGTGGGAGGGTGGAGTGGGGTTCAGAGCAGGTGGGGCATGGCCTGCAGCACAGGGCGCACGGGGACAGCGCAGGGCCTGGGAGCCGTGTCCCCAGGGCTGTCACCCTGACTTAAAGCTCCAAGACTATGAATGAGAGGGAGGTGGGTCGAAGGTGGAGGATGTCATTTTGGCCTGGAAAGGCCTCCATAGATCAGTGACAGTGAGGCCCCAGCGAACCCCCTTCCCGCTGGGTTCCCCCACCCCTCTGCTTGGACAAGTGGAAAGAGGTGATACCTGGAGAGGGTGGGACCAAACTTGCCAAGTGGCCGCCTCGCCGAGACCTGGATGGATCCGAGCTGCAGGGTTTTTAAAATATTTTCCCAATCAATTATTTTTTTAAAAAAATATTTGTGTTGATTTCAGAGAGGAAGGGAGAGGGAGAGAGAAAGAGAGAGAGAGAGAGATAGAAACATTAAGGATGAGAGAGAATCAGTGATCGGCTGCCTCCTGCACGCCCCACACTGGGGATGGAGCCCACGACCCGGGCCTGTGCCCTGACCGGGAATTGAACCGTGACCTCCTGGTTCATAGGTCGATGCTCAACTACTGAGCCACACCAGCTGGGCCAGGGCTGCAGGCTTTACTCTGAGCTGCAGAACCTGGGAGCCCTCGCTCCAGCGGTGGGAGGCGGCTGGGCTTGGAGGGATCTGACTTTGACGCTGGTGGTGGCGATGACGGCGTCTTTAGTGAAATCGATGCTGACACGTTGGACAGACACAATGGAGCCCTCTGATCAGGGGACAAGAATGGCTTGTTCCTTCCTCCTGCCCTCTGTGCTCTGTAAACAGAATGTCCCTGGCACAGCCGCGCTCCGTGTGCTGCCAGGAGCTTAGCTCTTCCCTTGCGTAACCCCCCGGGGCCTCCGCCAGGAGGTCAGCTGGGCTGCCCTCACCTGGAGGCAGGTGAGCAGGCGAAGGCCCCGCCCACATCCCCAGGATGTTTTCAGTTTTAAGGTTTTTAAAAGGGATCCCTGCAGCCCGGCTGGTGTGGCTCAGGGGTTGAGCATCGACCTAGGAACCAGGAGGTCACAGTTCAATTCCCGGTCAGAGCACATGCCTGGGTTGTGGGCTCGATCCCCAGGGTGGGGCGTGCACGAGGCAGCCGATCCATGATTATCTCTAATCAATAATGTTTCTATCTCCCTCTCCCTTCCTCTCTGAAATCAATAAAAATCTATTTAAAAGAAAGAAAGAAGAAAGAAAGGAAGAAGCCTCTAGAGGGAACTTACCCTAGTGAAGCCCCTTGGTGACCCCCTTGTTTCTCGGGGCTCTCAGCTCCGGGGGGAGGTGAGGTTAGCGAGAGGAGGGGCAGAAAGGCTACTTCTGGGAGGAGGGGTGGGCAGGCACCTACCACCTTCCTTAACAGCCCCACATACAAATGCTTCATTGTTTGTTCATTCATTGTTGCTTCTTTCTAGCATCTTGCTGTTTGTGTGTGTGTGTGTGTGTGTGTGTTTAAATCTTCATTTGAGGATATTTTTCCATTGATTTTCAGAGAGGGGAAGGAGGAAGGGGAAGAGAGAGAAAAAGAGAGAGAAACATCGATTGGTTGCCTCCCATCTGTGCCCAGACCGGGGCTGGGGATGGAACCTGCAACCCAGGTGTGTGCCTTTGACGGGGAATCGAACCCACGACCCTTCAGTCCGCAGACCGACGCTCTATCCACGGAGCCACACCGGCGAGGGCTGTGTGTGTGGTTTTTATTTTGTTTTTGTCGTTAGTCGGGGATCAGATGTCTCTTGTCTCCGCACGTTGACTTCAGGCTGCGGGAATTCCTCCTGGGAGGGCATTTGCATGTTGGGGACCAGGCTCTCAGGGTTCCTTTCGGAATCCAGCCTCGTGTCTCCGGAATGACAGCTCCGAGGGCAGGACCTGGGCCGGCGTGGCTGCCCTTCTATTCTCCGGGAAGCATCCTTGTCCCGGGCCATGCTGGCAGCCCGTGGTGGAACCTGCTCTTGGAGGGGCCTGCAGGGGGCGCCGGGGGGCCGTTTCTGACGCCCCAGGCCGGGGTTTGAGGCTGACACGTGGGTCTCTTCTTGAATTCCCAGGACAGGACATACCCAGGGAAGATGGAAACCTGTCTTCGCCTGGAGCTCACGGTAGCCTTGGGCAAAGGGGAGGTTAGGAGACAGAAGGCCGGGCGTCAGGGCTGTCGGGAGCCTTGCAGCCAGACCAGCCTGTGAGGACAGACGGACGCTGTTTAGCTGGGCAGGTGGCTTACCCTCCCTGCTCAACCACTGAGCCACACCGGCCGGGCCACAGGGATTGCTTCCATTAGAAACTGGGGTCTCCTGGTGGGAGAGTTAAGGGCCCCGTGGGTAGAGTGACGGACGTGTCCTGGCCTTCCCCAGCCATTGCTCATAGCCGCTAATGAATGGGGAGCCAGGCCGAGCCACGCTCCCCCAGAGCTCAGCACGTGGAGGGGGCTCCCGGGTCCTGGGGCCGGCAGGCTACAGCAGGCCTTGCTGGGAGCAGCTCCGGACTTTTGCCTGTAATTGGCCGCCTTTGCACTCAGCCACTTCCTCCGCCTGCAGCAGAACTCATAAAAGCCGGGCTCCCTGCCATACCTTTGAGAAGTTCAAAGGGACCCGTATCCGAGGATCTAGGGCAGCGGTTCTCAACCTTCCGGCCCTTTCAATACAGTCCCTCATGTGGTGACCCAACCATAAAATTATTTTCGTGGCTACTTCATCACTGTCATGTTGCTACTGTGATGAATCGTCATATAAATACCTGATCTGCAGGATGGTCTTAGGCGACCCCTGTGAAAGGGTCGTTCGACCGC